>NC_058131.1:82106303-82151304 GCF_016433145.1 Gracilinanus agilis
GAGAGAGAGAGAGAGAGGGAGAGGAGAGAGAGAGGAGAGAGAGAGAGAGAGAGAGAGAGAGAGAGAGAGAGAGAGAGAGAGAGAGAGAGAGAGAGAGATCTTGAATAGTTATAGCATAGCAAGGTGAAGAACTGAAGAAGAGAAAAAGAATAATCTGGATTGTCGTTGGAAAAATGCAAAGACTTTGCATGACCCCAAGTTTTCCCCTGAAACTAATTGTTATATTTTATCACTACTTTTCTTCTGATGATGTTGGATGGATCACTGGAATCTCCAAAGAATTGAAGTTGAGAAGCACATAGAAGGCAACAGAAAGGCACACAGTGGACACGAGCTGTCTATAAAACCTTACAGACAGGGGGCAGCTGGGTAGCTCAGTGGATGGAGAGTCAAGCCTAGAGACGGGAGGTCCTAGGTTTAAATCCAGCCTCAGACACTTCCCAGCTGTGTGACCCTGGGCAAGTCACTTGACCTCCATTGCCCTCCCTTACCACTCTTCCACCTAGGAGCCAATACACAGAAGTTAAGGGTTAAAATAAAAAAAAAAAACCTTACAGACAAAAAAGTACCCAGGAGGAGAGGGATTAAGAATATCATCAAAGAAATAAAGAATGATACAGATTGATCACATGGCAAGAGTAAAGGATAGCATGCTCCACTGGTCAACCAAAAAATCAATAAACACCTACTATGTGCTAAGGACTGTATTAATAAGTGCTGGGGTTCAAAGAAAAGTAAAAGACGGTCCTTGTTCTCAAGGAGCTCACAATATCCTCATATAGTCAAGAGAACTCAAGAAAAGCCCTTAGCAAGTTGGATGAATGCCCTCTGGCAAATTTATGGGAAGATATTGATAAAAGTCACACAGCACAGGTAAACCTCATGGATGAGCAGCAATCTACATGACAGGAGAAAATAGAGTATATCAATGAGATCACAGAGCTGCCAGAATACTGGAGAATAAAATGTAATGATTTTTACCCAAAATTTCATTTTTAGAACAAAGTGCTTGCCAGAGTAGAAGCATAATAAATCCTTACTGAATGACTTATTTACGGAAAGAGAAAATGAATAATTATTCTTTTCCAATCCAGTAAGGCATTGTACCCAATACTGGGAATATAAAAACAAAAATGAGAACAGAACATATGACATGTACCCAAATAAATGTAATATAAGGTGGGATCTGACTGGGGATAAAGGGAAAAAACTAGGCAAAATATGTTAGAAAAATATGGAAAAGAGTATTTCCAGCTAGAAGACTCAAAGAACATTTCAGGGGGCGGGGGTGGGGTACAGTTACTTGAGATAAGAACAAGATTCACCATATGGAAATGAGGAAGGAGCACATTCCAAGCAAGATGGAGGATGAGCTCCAGAAAGGAAGAGTCTGGAGGGAAGACAATTTATGCCCTAGTTTGGCTGGAATATAAAGAATTTGAAAGGGAAATAAATAGTGTTAACTAAGACTGAAAAGGTAAGCTAAGACTAAATTGCAGAAATCATGCTTTGCTATTGTTCAAGTTATTCATTCACACCCAAATCTTCTGCGACCCCATTTGGGGTTTTCTTGGCAAAAATAATGGAGCAGTTTCACAATCCTTCCTGCAGCTCATTTTATAGATGAAGAACTTAAGCAAATACTTAAGTGACTTGCCCAGGGTCACACAGCTAGTAAATATCTGAGGCCAGATTTGAACTCGGGAAGATGTCTTTCTAACTTCAGACCCAACACTCTATCCACTGCACCACCTAGCTGACCATAAAATCATGCTACTGTTTTGTTTTGTTTTTTACTTTATCCTATAAACAGAAGATATTCATTAAAAGTTTTTTAAGTATCAAAGACCTGAACCTTCTGGAGATTATTTTGGTAGCTGTATGTAAGAAGAATTAAAGTGAAGAGGAAGAATGGAGACTGGGAGACCAATTAGGAGGCTGAAATGACAGTTTTTAAAGTAGTGAGGAAGGTGTGAACTAAGGAGTTACCTATGCAAAAAAGAAAGAGGCAAATGTGATAGATAAAATCAACAGGACTTTACAATTAATTATACAGTGTCTCCAAAGTCTTAGTAAATCTTTAAGCAAGTTTAAAACTGCATTCAGGCTTTGGAAATATCATTTTAAGCTTTAATAGTTTAAAACATCCTAAGTCTTTGGGGACACCTATGAGGATATATGTATAGGTAATGAGAATGAGGAGGAAAAATTAACTCAAAGGTTTTAAATCTCAATGACTAGAAGATGATGAAAAAAGTTGGGAAGTTTGGAGTAAGGTCATATTTATGGGCAAAAATGATTGCTTCTGTTTAAGGACAATTGAATTGGAGGTTGCCCAAGGAGAGATAGTTAGACATGACCAGCAAGCAGTTGGATGTATGAGAACAGAGCTCAGGGGAAAGAGTAGGTCTGGATATATGGATTTGGGAGCCATCTGTAGAAAGATGATAATTGCACCCAGGAGAATGGATGTGATTATTGAAAGAAATAGTGGGAAAGGATAGAAGAAGACCTGGGACAGAGCCTAAGGGGACAGTTATACTTTTGGGAGCATGCAAATGAATGGCTTTTTAATAATTAACTATTAACTTTTTAAAAGCTGTTGGGCTAGACAAGTTTTCCCCATTTCCTTCTTGCCTCAGAGAATGGAGGGCAAAAGAGAACATACTGTAGGCACTTTGCAGTTAGGTTCAACAATTAAAATAGTTTGCTATAATCAAAAAAATTGTCATGGAGTGTTTTTCCCTTTGGTTTCTTGTTGTTTTTTTTGTCATTGGGTTTTTTTTATCCCCATTCTACTTTTGGCAATACCTGGCAAGAGGGCTGAGTACATGAGCTAAGTCTTTCTGCTGTTACAACTTTTTACTTTGGAACAGAGATGTCAATAATCCATTCAATAACCAATTCAGCCAGCATGAACTAAACTCTTGTTATGTGTAAAACACTCTTCTAGGTTTGAGGTTTTCTGGCTTTCCTGGGACAGTCATTCTTTCAATGAACATTTATTAAGAACTTATGTATAGACCACTATGTTCAGACTGAGGAAAATACAGAAGTTTTAAAAAAAAAGATAGTCTTTTAACTTATTATCTGTGTGATCATGAGCAAGACACAAATTCTTTGAACCTCAATTTCCATATCTGTAAAATAAAGATCTGTCATCTGGGCAGAGAAGCAAGAAATGATGCCGAATACAAAATTGTCAGATTTGGTCACTAATGCAGTTTCTTAATCCTTCTTGTCCTCTGACAAGAACAGTAGGGTAGTACAGTGGATAGAGTGCCAGGCCTCAAGTCTAGAAGACTCACCTTCATGAGTTCAAATCTGGCTTCTGAGCAAATAACTTAACCCTATTCACCTCAATTTCTTCATCTGTAAAATGAGGGGGGAAAGGAAATGTCAAAGAACTCCAGTAATCTTGCCAAGAAAACCTCAAGTGGGATCATGAAGAGTCAAACTTGTCTGAAACAACTAACCAACAAAAACCTCCTTGGCAATCTGAAGAAAGCTATGGACCCTTTAGTATCATGGTTTTTTTTAATTGATTAAAATATATAGGGTTAAAAAAGAAACAAAGTCAATTGAAATAAAGATGTCATTTTTCTCATCCAGGTTCATGGAGCCCTCCTTAAAGAGACTGAGAATCCCAGTGAAGAACCCCTATTCTACCAGTTATTTTTGCCTAATTTTTTCTAGAAATAGTAAAATTTCAGGATTTATAATATAAAAACAAAACCAACAACAAATCATATTACAATTATTATGAATGAGCCAGATTGATTGATCTCTAAGGCCCCTTCTAGAAAGAAATGCTCACCTGACAATACTCACAATCTGAATGATAAAGCAAAAAGATAATAACAAAATATTATATTATATTAATGGAACAAATGGCATGAAAGAGGTGTAAATGAAGTAGTGTGTGAAGTATAAGGGACAAGACCATTATAGTCAGGCAGGATCCGAGGTTTCAATACAGGAGGCAGCCTTCAAGCTGGGTTTTAAAAAGACTGGTAGTAATTCCATTTCTGAATGTGGTTGGGAAAAGAAGTTGCATGAGTAGAGGCTGGAAAGGTAAAGGTACATGCACATAGTAGACACTTTAGAAATGTTGACTAATCAACTAATTGAAAAAGAGAGTAATTGGATTTTATTTAAAAAGATCACAGAAGAGAGTGACATAGAGAAGTTTGAAAAGATAAAATGGTGGAAGGTTTTGGAAGTCAGATCTGAGTTTCATTCCATTCATTGGCTCCAAGATCCCCCTTCCACCTTTGTTTTTGCTTGACATCGCAGAAGAATCTGAGAAACTCCAGCACCTAGTTCACCAGCTCAATGCTTTCATTTGAATTGGTTTTTAGTAGGTTAAAGTAACATTCTGCTATGCCTTCCTCATTCATCCCTGCTCTCCTAAATTCCAGAAGATCAGGACCATCATCTGTACTTAGGTAAGACTTCCTCTCCTCCTACTCATAGAAAAAGGATGTTCCTCATTGTCTCTGCCCTGCTAAGCATCTTCAGACAAGAAACAAGAGATCAGGAGAAGATCAGGACCCCCACATGTACTCTGGGAAGAAGACTACCTCTCCACTCATCCATACATGAAGAACACTGTTCATTATGACCAAGCTATGCTAAGTATTCCTTGGACAACAAACCATGTGTACTTGGGGATGAAGATTCTTCCCCTATACACGGAGGATACTCTTCATTGTAACCATGCCCTGATACATATACTCTGATAAGTAGCAGAGTCTTTGAGGGGGGAGCACATTGATCCAGATTGGTCCCCTAGAAGAAGTATACTCAGAGGGCAACTGTTCATCCCCTTCCAGTTTAGCCCCCTTCTCAGGCAAGGCATCTCCCATCCTTGAAGAGCATCATACTCTTTGCCCAGAAAGAGGAGGGGGTAGTGGGACTGTCTCAGACAGGAGAGTACAGGACACTGTCACTTCTCTAGACCCAAGAGGGTTAAACAAAGGGATTAAGCAAACCCCCTGGTACCTACATCAATTATGTACCCACTTACTACCTCCCCTCTCTCCCATAACCATCACCCCCAGGCTGACTCATCGCATTACAAGTGAGGCTTTCATAATGATACCTTTGCTATCTAACACCTGGAACTCTCAGGGCTCAGCTGCCTCCAAGAGAAGCAAGAAAAGGAGAATCAAACTCATTAGGGAGGCAGGTGTCACTGTTTGGACACACACAATGTCATGCCTTTATGAGCCTTCATGTCAGACTCCCACAGATGCTTCCTGATCTTCAGACTTCTCTGTGATAACTTTCCAAAATGACCTCTTCTTTATGAGGTGGAAACTTATTTATTTTCTTAACAAAGAAAAAAGTGGTAGAACTGGAAGAATCTCAGTGGTCTTGTCCAATCTCTTCATTTGCTAAAAGGAAAAACTAAAGCTCAAAGAGACATGGTATACTATGCCCACACTGGAACTCCATCCTGCCTCCCAAAAAAAAGAAGAGTATATAAATCATGCTTGGTCTAGCATTCATCACTGTCAGTAACTGACATCACAAATAGAGGTCCATTTCTCTTCTTTCTCGGTGTCTCCTTTGGCTCAACCCAATACATGAAAGAATAATGTCAGGGATGGGGCAGGTGCTAAGTATTGATTCCAAGAGAAAAGTGGTAAGGACTAGGCAATTGGGGTTAAGTGACTCATGGTGCCAGATTTAAACTAAGATCATCTTGACTCCAGACCTAGCACACCATATATTTCACTATATTGCTGTTTCATAGAAAGAAGTAATTCTAATTAATAAGAACAAGAACTATTCCCCCAATAGATAGATAGATAGATAGATAGATAGATAGATAGATAGATAGATANTATTCCCCCAATAGATAGATAGATAGATAGATAGATAGATAGATAGATAGATAGATAGATATGGTCAAGGGATATAACTAGTAATTCTCAAGGAAAATCTAAGCTATCAACAAACCTATAAAAATCCTCAAATTCACTAATAATTTAAAATTCATATCCATTAGATTTGAAAAAATGACCCCCAAAAATGGAAAATGTTGGATAAGCTGTTGGAAAACAGGCATACTAGTGCCATGTTGGCACAGTTATAAATTAATTCAAAATAGAGAACACTTCCTTGTGTTTGGCATTATAAACCTCAAGGAAGTCTAAAAACATGTTCGTTTAGAGGAACTCCCATTATGACAAAGCTAAGCTTACTATTTTCTAAATCCTAATTTTTTTTCACATCTTGCCATGTTGCCCCCCATTTATTGTGTGGTTGATTTTTTAACAGAAGTACAAAACATTACATTTTTCTTTATTCAATTTAATCTCAGAAGATTAAATTTATCTTTAGAGTCTAACAATCTCTCTTTTAGTTTGCCATCCTATATCTTATTAGGTTTTTAATAGTTTATGTTATCATAGAACTCAGAATTGAAGGAACCTTAGAGAGATCATCTCTTCTAACCCCATCATTCTTCAGATGAGAAAACAAAGGTCCAGAGAGAAAAGCTATGACATGCCCAAGGGTTCATTCACAGTAAATAGCTGAGCCAAGATTCACACAAAGGAACCTTAAATCTATGTTCCATCCTTTTTTTAAACTGAATTTACATGGTCCAAGGATAGAACTCTACAGTATGACAGTGGAGATCTAACTGTAAATAGGTATCAATCTCTTAATATTCTTTGGATCTGGATATTCAAGGAGGGTCAAATTCACCTAACTGTACTACCTCCATTTTGTCCACAAGGATATCACAGAAGTTGATAATTGGCTGAGTATGGTGGAAGACTCAAAAATCTTACAGATATATACTGATGTAGTCTCTCTAGGATTTCCTTGATGTATTTACTGTTTAATATCCCTTTTCAGAAAAGAAAATGAGATTGGTTTAACATTATTTGCTGTAATTCAACTTAAGCTTACCCATAAGGATCCCTTAATTCCCACATACCATCTATTTCATAATATTCTTTATAAATTTGTAGGGACGTGGTTTTAAGAATCTAACTCTTTCCCCTTTTGTGAAAATCAGGATGTTTTTGCTCCAGCCCTATGACACCTCTCCCATTTCCCCCAAATTTCCCAGGGAGCCAATGATAGATGTTTAAAGAATCAGAGCCAAAATATCCTTCACTTTCTTGGAATATAATCTATCCAGGCCACTGATTAAGTTAAGGGCAGAAATCTCTTAGTATCCCCTCACTTGTCTTAGGTTTAAGATTCCTCTTCACCATCTTTCTTCTATTCTTTCCAAGTTGAGATCTTTATTCATGATGAGAGCAGGAAAAGGAAGCAAATGAATATTTTAAAGTTTGATTTCGACTCCCTTTCATCCATTTTCATCATCCGCTATGGTTCCATCCATTCCTTGCTCTTCTTGTCCACAGAATAGCTTTAAAAGCTCTTTTTGTCCTCTGTAGTATTTCTTTCAGAATTGGGTCATTCTTAAAAAATATATATCCCCTTTTGTATTTCTACTCAATAACATGACTTCACTTTCACTTTCAAATTGAACCCCTTACAGATATAGAACATCAGAGTTTGAAAGGTCACTTAGTCCAACACATACTGGACTAAGAATCTACTCTACAAAATGCCAAACAAGTGGTCATCCTATTCTATGAATGGAGATTCCTTGTGAAGGGAAAGCCTAAAAGTATCCCATTCCACTTTTATATACCTCTCATTGTTGGAAAGGTTTTTTTTTTCTTACATCAGTCAAAATCTACCTATCTGTTACCTCCACACATTACTAATTAGGGTCAGTAGAGACAGTCAAATGGAATAAGTCTAATCCTTTTCCACATGGGAGTTTTTCAAATGTTTGAGTCAATAATGGGACATCTAGGTATAAAGAGTGTATAACATATAGTGTTGGACTTGGAGTCGGGAATACTTGAGTTCAAATCTACCCATAGATACTAACTAACCATGTAACCTTGGGCAAGTCATTTAGCCTATTTTGCCTCAGTATTTTCAATTGTCCTCACAGGGTTGTGGCGAGGATCACATGGGATAATATTTTTTAAAGTACTTAGCACAGTGTCTACTGCTATATAAATGCTAGCTTTATTATTAATCCCTTAACTAGCATTTATTCAACATCTAGTATATATGTTATGAACTACACTAGGTAGTAGAAAGAGTTGTCATGTCTGTTGACTTTCAGCAAGCTATAAAAGAGGAAATCAAATAGATGGATTATAAATTCCTCTCTAACTCTAGATGGATGAGCCAATTTTACTCTTAAATCTCTAGCCATGTTTAATTGATGCTAACTTTCTTACTTTCTTCAAGTAATCCTCATATGGCCTGAACTCAAGACTCTTTTCCTTAATGGTTGCCTTCCTATGTTTATTTTCAAACTTATCAATTAAAATTGAATGTGACACTCCAAATAAGGTCTTACCGAGGCAATGTAAAAAGGACTAACTATTTCGTTATTCTGGTCGTTATTAGTCTTAATGCAACTTAAGATCTCATTGATGTTTTTAATAATTATATCAACAGGTCAACCTGAATTGTGCATCAAGATATTTTTTAGGTAAACTACTATCTACCTGCATTTTCCCTGCCCTATACTTGTAAAATTGACTTTCTAAATCCAGGTGTAAAACTTTAAATTTATTTCTACTGAATACAATATTAATTGTTTTCATATAAAACTTTAGATTTTGAAGATATTCCTTTTCTTTTTAAAATGAATTCATTATTTATGGTTTTTTTTTATTTTTCATATTTTTTATTCTGAGTTCTGACTTGTCTATCTCCCTCCATCCACTTCCCCACCCATTGAGAAGGCAATCATTATGATATCAATTATGCATGCAAAACATTTCCATATTGATAATTCTGAAAAAAAATAAAAAGAAGAAAAGTAAAGTGAAAAAATATGCTTCAATCTATACTCTGAGTTCATCAGTTCTCTCTAGAAGTGGATGGCATTTTTCATCTTGAATCCTTTAGAACTGTCTTAGATTAATGTACTGATCAGAGTAGCTAAGTCTTTCACAGCTGATCATCATCACAACATTGCTATCACTGTATGCTGGTTCTGCTCACTTCATTTTGTTTCCATTAACTTAAGTCTTCTGATGTTTTTCTGAAACTATCTCCCTCACCAATTCTTATAGCATAGTAGAATCCTATTAGGATCATATACTATAGAATGTTCATCCATTCTCCAGTTGATAGGCATCCCTTTAATTTGCCACCACAAAAAAGAACTGATATAAATATTTTTGAACAAACAGGTGCTTTGCCTTTTTCTTTTATCTCTTTGGGATACAGACCCTAGTAGTAGTATTGCTGAGTCAAAGGGAATTCATAGTTTTAGAGCCCTTTGGGCATAGTTCCAAATTGTTCTCTGTGATTGAACAGCTCACCATCCCACCAACAGTGCATTAGTGTCTCAATTTTTCCATGTCTCTTCCACTATTTCTGATAGGTTTGAGGTGATGCCTCAGAGTGCTTTTAATTTACCTTCATTTAAGAAAGGTAGATTTTATCAGAAAAAGACTTGACGCAAAAAAAAATTGCCAGTTTTTTTTTATTTCCCTTCAAATTTTGGTTGCATTGATTTTATTTGTGCAAAACCTTTTTAGTTTAAAGTAATCAAAATTATCTATTTTACTTCTTGTGACTCTCTCTTATTTTATCATAATTTCTTCCCTTACTGATGGAAGTAACAGTTAAAATTTTCCATGATCCCTTAATTTGCTTATAAAATCATCTTTTATGTCTAAATCATGTATCCATTTTGGCATTACCTTGGTATACAGCATGAGATGTTGGTTTATACTTTAATTATTGCCTAACAGCAATTTTCATTAAATTGCCCTTTTGGGATGCTTCTTGATCCTGACCTTCTCCATTATCCTTTTCAAACTTTGTATAATCTACAAATTTGATAAGCCTCTATTCAAGTCATTAATAAATAATACCAAATACCACAGAAACAAGAACTACCTCCTGGAAAACTCCACTAGAAACCTCTCTCTAACCTGATATGGACACATTAATGATTACTCATGTGATTTAGTCAATAAATCAACTTAAAAGGAATTCTCAAATGGAATGCCCAATGAGTCTTTCCTTTATTTCATGTTCAGAAATCTTTATATTATGCATAAAGATAATATGACTTTGCCAAATTCTTTGCTAATATCTAGATGAGATATCAATGGCATGTCCTAATCTGCTAATTTGGTGACTGAAAAAATAAAAAAGAGAGAGAAAACATAGAGTATGACCTGTTCATTGAAAAAATACTAATTCAGATTATAACATGGGTCCTAGATTTTCGGAGAGCAGATTTTAAAGGATTTAGAGAAAAGATAGGTGGAATTTTATGGACCAAAATTCCTTAAGGAAAGTCAGCACTGCTTTTTAAAAATTTAATCCTGAAAGTTTTCTTTGGTATGCAAGTCATTCATAGCCTAGCCCCCTCCTACCTTTCCAATTTTTTTGCACCTTAGTCCCAGGCCCATACTCTTCAATCCAGTGACTCTAGCCTCTTGGATATTCCATGAACAAGATACTCCATCTCTCCATTCAGGCATTTTTTTCTGATTGTCTCCCATGCCTAGGATGCTCTCCTTACTTAACTATACCAACTTACTTCCCTGGCTTCCTTTAAGTCCCAACTAAAGTCCCATCTTTTTCAAGAAGTCTTTACCAACCCTTAATTCTAGTACCTTCCCTCTAGCAATTATTTCCTATTTATCTTGTGTACAGCTTACTTTTTATATATTTGTTTGCATGGTGTCTCTCCTATTAGATTGTAAATTTCTAGAGCTCAAGGTCTCTCCTTTGCCTCCTTTTGGATCCTCAAAGCTTACCCCAGTACCTGGATCACAGTAGGCACCTAATAAATGTATACAGAATGACTGATTGCTATTTTCATAACAACCCTGGGAGATAGTTACCATTTTTATTATCTCCATTTTACAGATGAGGAAACAAAGGCAGAGAGGTTCACACAGGAAGAGTCTGAGGCCAGATTTAAATTCAGGTCTTCCTGACTCCAGGTCTAGGGCTCTATCTTAACTGTTAAAAATAATAAGTCATGGTCCAGAGGAGGTCCACCAGAATGAAGGACCTAACAATCAGGCCAGATGAGGATCAGCTGAATGAAAGGAGAATACAGTGGAAACACAGACATCCTTAAATATTTGGAAGAATGTAAACTGAAATAGGAATTAGCCTAGTTCTGTTTAATATTATATCAACAAAATACATTGTTCTACTTGGCCCTAAATGGAAGACAGGGAAAGGGACAGGTACTAGATGTGTGATTTCACTAATACAGAGAACTCCCACATGAGGAAATTTCTCTTCCAATTCAAGGAAGGTAATACATCTCTGCAACTTAGAGACTTGCCTAGAGCAGCTTCCAAATTCTTTGATCACATGTTCTAGTCTGTCATTTTGCATGCACACCCCTAATATGTACACTTTCATTATTTTAAAATTACTTATATATGTGCTAATAGTTATAAATTTTATTATAAAATATTTAAATTATACAAATAATTATAACATTTTGAAAACACACAAAGATAGAGATTTTAAAAAGATGAGATAAAGATGAAATGCTATTTGATCCTGAAGTCACTGGAGTTCACTTTCAGATCTGTACTTTAAGAAAATCCCTTTAGCAGTTCAGTGGTGGTTGGAGAAGAAAAGACAAATGAAGCAGGAGATCAATTAGGAGCCTTTTGCAATAATCCAGGTGCAGAATGATGGGGGTCTAAACGAAAATGGTGATTATATAAAAGAAGGGGACACGTGTGAGACACGTGGAGGGAGAAATGGAAAACTGACACAAGTAATCTATGGAAGGAAGGTGAGGGAAAGCAGAGAATCTAAGATGACACAGATTGGGAGAGCCTGGAAAGATGATGGCGCCCATAACAGAACAGGGAGGACAGGAAGGTGAGTGAGTTTTGAGGGGGTGGAAGGAGAGTTAATTTAATGATGTCTTCAGTCCAGATCACATTCCATCCATGGTCTTTCATCCTGTAGGAGTTATTCTGTCCACTCAAAATGAATATTCCACTCTCCAAGAGGCACCTGCCACAGCTACTACTTGAGGACAAGCAGTGAGGGTAGGATTTTCCCAGGGGCATCTGGGCAGTTCCAGAGTCCAAGGGACTCTGGTTCAGATTGGGAATCTACAGAGCTGAAGGAGTTGAGGCACTATTAGATCATGACAGCATATATACGGTTGAGTTGGAGGCAAACCATGATTGGCTGTTGTAGCAAGGGTGGGATGCAACTTGATTGATCATCCATCTTTAGGTCAGGCTACAGCACTCTTAGAACCCCAGCCTCCAACCTTCTTGGGAGACTCCTGTACTGGCCTAGACCATCAGTCCTGGTCACACAGTCTAAATATGTCAGAAATGGAACCTGAATCCAAGTCTTCTTGGTTCTGAGGTTCTACATTCCATCATGCTACCTCTGTTCAGCTCTAAAAAATGTGAAATCCATGAATTCTGGGAGTTTTAATTTTCCTTCTCAATTGCTTTTAAGGAAATACAAAAGGGATTCAAAGTTCTCAATAGCTCAGAAAACTGGCAGTTTGACAAGTAAACTCAAAGCTCTAAAAAGACACCATCATCCAATTAGCCTGGTACTTTGAAGGTATCTACTGGCTATCATACATTTCTGTATAAAACACCTACTTTAGGGCTAGGTACATATTAAATAAGAAGTAACTGTTCTCTACCTCTACTTAAAAAATAAAAGAGAAATACTTTATTCCTTAAGTGTTTTCAAAAGTTACTAATCAGGAAGTATCTATTAAGTACCTATTAGATAGAGAGCCAGACTCAAAGACATTAAGGCCATTGAGTCAAAGTCCTGATTCTGACACCAGTTGTGTGTGTGGTCCTGAGCAAGTCACCTAACTAATCTGTCTCAGTTTCCTCATTTGTAAAATGAAGGGGTTGGACTTGATGTCTGCTACTGTCCATTACAACTCTAAATCTATAATCATATCTATATGAAGGCCACTAGGCAATACAGTAGATAGAACATTGGATCTATAGCCAGGAAGACCTGAATTCAAATGCAGCATCAGTTACTAGCTTTGTGACCTTGATCAAAGCAATTACCTTTTTTGCCTCCATTTCTTCAACTGTAAAATGCAGATAACAACACCTACTCCCTCTTGTTATGCAGGTCCAGATTAAACACAACAAAACTAAACAATGATAGAGATGGATGAAAGCAAATAAGTTCATGTTTGGTATGAAGAAAGAGTGCTTACTAATTAGAGCTATCAAAAATTGGAATGCCCTGCCTCATCAGGAGATAACTCCTCCTGATAATAATTGCTAGAAAATTGCCAAGCATCAAAGTCAAGCTGACTGGCCTATACTTCAAAGATTCCACTACCATCTCTTTTTGAAAACCAAATTTGCCCTTCTGCAGGCAGACAGAACCTATTCTGTTCTCCACAATCTTTCAAAGATGACTGAGAGTGACTCAGCAATCACATCCTCCCATTCTTTCCTTTGCCTGAGATGTAATTTTTCTGGGCCTGGTGACTTGAATTCATTAAGGAAAACTAGGTTCTATCTTATTAATCTTACCACTAACCTTGGGTTTTAACACCTTATCAGTCATTTTGGCTTTCTTATTCCTTTTCCAAAGATCATTCTCCGTGGCAGATAAAATAGAAGAGAGAAGAGAGTAGAATAGCTCTGACATCTGTCTATCATTCATCACCATTGTCCCATCTGCTCTATGGAGAAGTCCTGTATTTTGGTCCTCCTCTTTTTCACCACTACAACTTCAAAAAGATAATTCTTTATGTCCTTAACTTTACTCACCAACTTCAGCTTATTCTGAATTTTAGTATACTTGATGCTATGCTTAACATGGCATATTTCTGTGTTCAGTCTTCATTACTTGACCTGGCAGCCACCTTCCACATTTTTTTTTAATTTCTAAAATGGTTGAAGTGCATCCACATTTATCTTTAGTAAACCTTTTCCACTTCATCAGACTTGTTTCTTTTAACTCTCTTCAGAATTTTCTTGTTGGATTTCTCATCCTCTTAGGATCTGTTTTGTCAAACTTTAAGTCATGAGATCCTTCTTATTCTTTCCTAAGAGTTTTGAAATCTATTCTCTGAAATTTTAAAATGCATAGAAAATTATATCCAGCTTTCTATTTCCACCCTTTCTATCACAATTTCCAACATAGAATGGTCACTTTCCAATCATATCTACTTTAGCAAATCCTTCCCTGTTGGTGAGGATCAGATCCAGGTTATAAGTTCTTCTGCATTCTGAAAGAAAAAGTTAATCAGGCAAGCCAAGAATTTGTTAGCTGTTCTTCTTAAGGCAGAACAAATCCCAAAAGACATTAGACTATTTAAGTTCTCCATTACTACTATAACTTGCCTCTGGTTCAGCCTTGTCTTCCTCATCTATTTCCTCCTGCCTAGAGGGTTGGAAATGGTTTGTAGTACCAGAGTTTTTTTGGTTTGGATTTTGGACTGATTAAAACTTTCTGTAATTTAGTCTTAAAATGTTACCTAGAACACCAAGAAATCCTATGACTTTGAGATTGGTTCTCTATCTGCAGCAACTTGTCTTCTGTCATTTCTGTTTCTTCCTGTATTGAGTTAAGCTAAATTCTCTCTACATACTCGACCTGCACGCCCATTTTCAGTGCCTGAACTTCTTCATATGAATGTATTTTCTTAATATACAATGATACTCTGTAATACATCTCCTTTTTCCATCTTGTTCCTTTTGAATAACATGTCTTTATGGAGCCTTATTATCATCCTGGATCCTATGCTACTAAGTCTCAATGATACCTATGAATTCATATTTCCTTTGTCACATTAAGAGCTCTAGTTACTCATTACTGATATTTCATCCATGTGGGTGTGGGTATGTAGAAAGACAGAAAGAGAGAGGGGGGGGAGCAAAATGGTTTAATTATTGGTTCTTTCCCTAAATTTTATTTTCTATGAATATCTGAGAACCACTACTCCTATTTTCTCCATTCATTGTAGCTACTTTATGATATTTTGCTTGCCAGCAAGATTTCAACAAGGTTTTTCTTCTCCTTTTCCTTTTCGGTTTAAAGTCCTTTTGATTACACTTAGCAGAGAAGTTAAACATCACATTTCAAAAACATGTTTTCTTTCTCTCTATCTCTCTGTC
The DNA here is from genome assembly GCF_016433145.1 of Gracilinanus agilis. Taxonomy (NCBI): domain Eukaryota; kingdom Metazoa; phylum Chordata; class Mammalia; order Didelphimorphia; family Didelphidae; genus Gracilinanus; species Gracilinanus agilis. The sequence goes on from NC_058131.1 coordinate 82,121,498, forward strand.
TCTGACTCTGTTTCTCTCTCTCTGTTTCTCTCTCTCTCTCTCTCTCTCTCTCTCTCTCTCTCTCTCTCTCTCTCTCTCTCACACACACACACACACACACACACACACACACACACACACACACACCAAGTATAATGTTAATTTTTTGAAGGCAGAAAATATTTTTCTTTTATTGGTTTGGCACATGGCAGGTGATTAATAAATGCATACTGAACTGAATTCAATAACGAAATGCCAGCACAAAACAACAACAACAAAAAAAACCAAGAACCAAAGAAGGCTAAGTGCCAAGAATCATTCCCATAAGCTAAACCAAATAAAATCTGATTAAACTTTAAGTTAGGATGAGAACTTAAGTCAGTATAAAAAATCTGTGTTGTTGATATCTATTTCTATATTTTTAGCTTTTCTCTTATTCCTCTGCTTCTCTTTCTCTAATTCTATTATTCCTCTGTTCAAAATCCTTCAATAGCTCCTGATGTCTCCTGAACAAAGGTTGAGCTTCTCATAGCAGTGTTCCCAGCCCTCCAATATTTGGCATCACCCTCCCTTTGCAGCTTTCTCTCCACCATGCATTCTATGCTTCAACTAAACTACTATTCAAGGTTTTCTGTATACTCCCTGGATTTACCTGGCTCCATGCCTTTGCTGATATCCTGTTAGAAAAGCCCTTTCTTCCCTCCATCTACTGCAACTCCAGCAATCCAACTCAAACATCACCTGCCCCAGGAAATCTCCCAAAATTCCAAACATCAATAATGGTTTTTCTAAGTTCACAAAACAAAGTTGTATACAACTCTTTGGTGCAATATTTTTTGTGATTTTGAAGTTTAGTTATATGTGCATGGGTCAGATACACCTGCTGAACTATAAGCCCCATAATAGGAATTACTATGTCTTACCTAGAGTCTTACCTACAATACCTATTACAATGGTCTGTACATGGTAATATATAGAACTTATACGGTATATTATATATATATATGGATATATATATATATATTACACGGTAATATATAGAATTCTATAGAACTTAAGGAACATTAGAGATCATTGGCAGTTAATAAATGTTATTGAATAAATGAGTGAGTTATTGAATATTACTTCAGAAAAATTCCAACCTTGTCACAATTGAAATAGGAATTTGAAGGGATTTGTCCCACATCTCAGCCAAAGTAACGTTTAGAGAAGTTCAGAGAGAACCAAAGGCTTCATGGTGTGGTCTACGTCTATTCCAGACACTGGGACAAAGCTGGCCAAGTCTAGGGCAAACAGAAAGTGAAGGCTGTGGAGGGAGAGAGCTGGGGACAGCTGTGGTCACTGAAACCTTTCTGCCTGGGGTTTTCCCTCACAAGCACCCACTGGTTTCCTGATCTCTCTTTTATTCTGGACTTCCCCCTGTGTTTCACTCCATTAGGTTTTAATCAGAGATCATCTTGTGAAATGTTCTGAACCCAGAATAGAATTCCACATGAAACATAGCTGAGGGAGAAGGGGAACAGAAGAGCCACAAAGCTAAAGAGAAAATAGGTTTCAAAATATCAGTTTAAATATTCCCATAATAACTTTACACATTCTCATAATCAGTTATAACAGAAACCCTGCAGAAGTTCACAAATTCAGGAAGTCATCTAGGAGGCCAACAAGTGGTCACTTAGCTTTAGGGACCTAGTCTTGGGGGAGAACCCTGTCCCCACTATCCAATAATGTTTACCCACACTTCCATGGGACAGATATGAAATCTATATATAGAATAGAATATACTCCATCCATATCTAGCCTAAAAGTAGGAATAAAGACATTCCTCTCTTGAATGCCTACAAATCAGACTTTTCTCGCTCTTCAGACAAATAAAAAGTGAATATAAGAATAAAAGAAACAAAAATAAAAGAAAGCAAATGGAGAATAAAGATAAGTCAACCTCAACACATAAAGTTTATAGAAGATTAGGAAAAGCAATATGGAATGGTAGAAAGAGCCTGTCTCTAAAATCAGATGACCTGGATTCAATTCCCTCTTCTGATTGATACTTAGCACAGTCTGGCACATAGTAGGCACTTAATAAATATTTACTGAATGAGTGATTGGTAAGTCACTTAACCACTCTGAGCCTTTGTTTCCTTCTCTGTAAAGTGACAGGTCATACTAAATGACCTCTGAGATTCTCTTTCAGCTCTAGGTCTAAGATCCTATTAAAGGGGAAATGCATGATTTGGATGGAGATCCCTTTAGTCCAAAAGATACTAAATTCTACCATCCTTCAAAGAACTTTATATATTTTCATATATGAGATAAGGACAGAGAAACAGAAAACGATTTCAGAGGGGAAGGCATTACCATAGAAGACCAGGAAAAGTGGTCTGCAAAAGACAGAATTTGAGCTGGGTCTTGAAGAAAGCCAGGAGAAACATTCCAGTAACAGGAGACAGTCAAGGAAAAGAACCAGAATTCAAGAAATGGACTATTATGAAGGAAGGACAAATAGGGTAGTATAACTGGGTCATAAAAGACTTGGAAGGTAATAAGTAAAAGATGACTGGAAAGGTAAGAAAGGCTCAGTGGTGAAGAACTTTAAATGCCAAGCATAGTATTTTATATTTATTTTAAAAGAGAATCAGGAGGTATTGGAGTTTCTTGAATGGAAATCATAATCAGACCTATGCTTTAAAAGAATCATTTCAGGTGACAGCTGAGTAGCTCAGTGGATTGAGAGCCAGGCCTAGAAATGGGAGGTTCTAGGTTCAAATCCGGCGTCAGATACTTCCTCTCTGTGTGACCCTGGGCAAGTCACTTAACCCCCATTGCCTATCCCTTACACTCTTCTGCCTTGGAACCAATACATAATATTGATTCTAAGGCAGAAGGTAAGTTTTTTTTATTAATTAATCAATTAATTAATTAAAATTCAAAAAAGAATCATTTCAGTATCTGAATGGAAGATGGATTGGAGTGGGAAGAAAATTGAAGCAAAGACACCAATTAGAAGGCTATTCCAATAGTGTGAGAGTCTTTTCAATCCTGTCTGACTCTCCATGACCCAATTTGAGGTTTTCTTGGCAAAGATGCAGGAGTTGATTTCCCATTTCCCTCTCTAGCTCATTTTACAGATGGTCAAACTGAGGCCAACAGTTAGGTAACTTGCCCACAATCATACAGCCAATAAGTTTCTGAGGTCAAATTCTAACTCACGAAGATGAGTTTCCCTGACTCCAGACCCGGCACTCTATCCTGCCTCTTTAACATAAACGGAGAGATTATTTTTGCAATAGCCTATTCGGTTATGAGTTTCTTTATGGAGAACCACTTCCTTCCCTAAAATGCACATGGAGAAAGTGCTTCCTTCTCAAGAAGGGACAATCAACGTGACCATAAAATGGGAAAAATGGAAAAAGTCTTTCATCTTCAGTCCTGCCAGAGGTATGAAGCAAAGGAAGGGCAGACAGGGTTAATCAGGAAGCAGAATACATGTTCTCCTCAACAAATCACATCTGGGCAGGCACTGCACTAGGGGAAATGAGCTTAGAGCACGAAAACTTTCTCTTTCATTTCTGATAAGATCAAAGGAACTGCTTCTTCTGGCCTAACCCAAAAGATATCTATGTTGAATGAGGAAAGTATATCCAAGTAGGCTTACTGGTTACCATTCACTGGATCTCCATCCCTTCTGTTATGCTAACCTCCCTTGGTAAGTCTCTATCTAAAGCAAGCATTTTAAGAACAAAGGCTGCAAAATGGACAGCTGGAGAGATGAACTTGATCTGGGTGGTCACTAGGGCTTTGAATGTCAATGGTCAATTTTTTTAGGATCACAGGATTTAGAACTGGAAAGCGCCTTGAATATCAATTGATCCAACTCCTTGATTTAACAAATAAAATATCTATGCCTTTAAGGAGAATAAGTAGCCAAGCTAAGATTTGAACACATGTCCTCTGACTCCAGATCCTTAGATTTTAAAGGCAATTAGGTAGTACAGTACAGAGAACTCTGGACATGGAATCAGTAAGACCATGGTTCAAATGGTGCCTCAGACATCAGTTTTGTGGCTCTTGGCAAATCACATAGCCACAATCTGCCTTCATTTCCTCATCTGAAAAATGGGGTTAATAAAAACACCTACATCCCAGGATTATTGTGAGGATAAAATAATATTTATAAAGTGCTTTGCAAACCTTAAAATCTAGCTGTTGTTATTATTGTATTATATTGTCAAGAACTTTAAAAATAAACTCAAGAGGTATCTTCCACAAAATGACTAATATGTAAAAATATTTTACATGATTGCACATGTAAAATCTATATCAGATTGCTTACTAAGTCAGGGAAGGAGGAGAAAAGGAGGGTTAAGAGGGAAGAAGAGAATTTAGAACTCAATTATTTTAAAGAATGTTTAAAAATGGTTTTCATGTAATTGATGAAAAATAAAATATTATTTAAAAATAAAATACATGGACAAGAGCAAAAATTAAAATAAACTCAAGAGCAGCCTAGGATTTAAGAGGAAATGTAAGGACGGGGAGATGGGAATATTAATATACTTCAAAAAGGGACTGACAGGCAATTATATAGCTCCAGTCATATTTCCATTGAACCAAGTTTATAGATAGCACAAATAAAACTGGAATCAACTGTGGCTAAGCTTCTGCTACTGATGCCATGGGCATGAAGAAACCTCAATGGATGGCCACCCCAAAGCAAAGATACCCCACACCACTCCTCTGTTCCCTCCTTACCCCCTCCACCTCTAGAGTCAAGCCACTAGGAGTCCAGGAAGGGAGAAATGGAAAGGGTCAAGGTTGGAGAAATCCAAGTAGAATTCCTTAAGTAGAAATTTTTAACCTGAAGTCTAAGAACTTAGGAATTCATAGGATTACAAGGAAAACTAATTAGAATTTCAATCTAATTGGTTTTCTTTGTAATCAAATTTATATATTTTATGGATTTAAAAAATTAACCTGAAAAGGTAACCATAGATTTCACCTGACTGCCAAGGAGGTCCATGATGCACAAAATAACAAGTACCCCCGCTGTAGAGGATGTCTTCTCCTAGTCCCCGTGGTGACCTCTGTACCCCACTCACTCTCTGCTCTGACTCTTTCTAGGAGTTTCGAAAACCCTCTCTCTTCTCTCTTTCATACCATTTTCCTTTCTTTTTTTAACCCCTTACTTCTGTCTTAGAATCAAAACTGTGTGTTGATTTTCAAGGCAAAAGAATGGGAAAGTGACCTGTCCAGGATCATAGAGCTAGGAAGTGTCTGAGACCACATTTGAACCCAGGACCTCCCAACTCTAGTCCTGGTTCTCAATCCACCAAGCTACCTGGTTGTCCTCCAGTCCTGCTTTCTCAAACCTCTATCAAGGAGATCTGAAATAAGCAGTCCACAGTCACAACAATCATTGGAAAAATTTCCATTATTCTTATCAGAGTAATTGGTGAGTTGGAAACCTCCTCTTAGAAGGGACTTGAACCAAAAGAATTTTCTTGACATACTTAGTCCAAGAAAGTCTATTCTGGGGGCAGCTGGGTAGCTCAGTGGATTGAGAGCCAGGCCTAGAGACAGGAGGTCCTAGGTTCAAATCTGGCCTCAGACACTTCCCAGCTGTGTGACCCTGGGCAAGTCACTTGACCGCCATTGCCCACCCTTGCTAAATCTTCCACCTTGGAGCCATTACACAGAAGTCAAGGGTTTAAAAAAAAAAGTCTATTCTGCTACTAAGAAAGTTTTAATCAGTCCTTCCCTAGACCACTTGTGATCTTTGTACAGATATGTAAGCATCAGCTTTTAATGTTAGTACAAGGCTTGCAGTGAGGCCAGAATTGGACTCTTCCCATCTGCTGACTTACCTGGAAAGGAGAGGCCAACACTAACTACTACATTGGGTTCCCCTGGTCCAGCTCCTTCCTGACCTTGCTCTTCTCCCCTATACAAGCCTCGAAATCTATGCAGATAAACCCCAAGAAAAGCTACAAAGGAGAAACTAGAGAGAAGATTGTGTAACTGGTCTCCCCGCTGCCTGTCTCCTCCCTCTTCAATTGATCCTTCACACTACTGTCAATGCACAGAGCCAATCACATCATTCCCCTGATCTCCCTTCAAAAACATTCCGTACAAACAACTTTAAAAGACTTAAGAGCTCTGACAAAGGCAATGGCCAACCATGATTCCAAAGGATTGGTGATGGCGAATGTTGGCTGATCCAGAGGTGATGGAATCAGGATGCAGAATATGACATACATGTGTGGACGTGACTACATTTATTTTAATGCATGTTCATTGAAAACAAAATAAAATTTAATTCAAAGATATCTCCAATTAACCAATTATCCAATTTCTTATCCACAAATTGGATTCAATTTACCATTCTACTATATTTTACACTACTTCCCTTCATATAATACAACTAAGATGGACTACCAGTCATACTCTGATCTTGTTCTTCCTACTCCAACCTTTATTGCATTTGTTTATACTGTTCCCTGTACCAGGAATGGGTTCTCTCCACTTCACTACCAACTGAGAATCCCTCACTTCCTTCTTGGTTCAGCTTGGGGGCAATTTTCTGACCTCAAAGACTTCCCTAACTCCTCTAACTAAAAGTGGCCCTCTCTTCCCAAATTTCTCAATTCTATCCATCCTTTCTTAGGCAGAGAATAGAGTACTTGATTTATCCTAATCAATTCTCCATCCCCTTATTAGATGATGAGCTCCTTGATGACAAAACCTGAATCTTTTATTATCTCTGAATCCACAATGCTGAGCACAAAGTCCTTATACATCATAAGCATTAAATAACTGTTGAAATGAGGTATAAGGAATTGCTCTGGGCCAAGATTTGTCTGAGAATCTCAGTTCATTATTGAACTACTTACAGGACCACTGCCCTTCTGGTTCAAGGAGTCATCTTTGCTGCCATCAAATCATTGCTATTGCCTAACCTTAGCTCACAGTACCAAGCTGTCATTTGATCATCTGGTCCCTGAGCCACTAAATACCTTTATGGGAGGGAGAGGGAAGGGAAATCAGAGATTTGCCACACCTGCTCCCTGATTACCTGGCCCTTCTGCTACTGCCATTGTAAATGGGCACCCACAAACTAATTCTGACACCTGCTTTCCCTTTTCCCCCTGTGCCAGAGCACCAAAGATCCCAGAACAACTTTTTCTGGAGTTTATTCACAAAAGGAAAGAGTAATACATAGCCATATCAAGGATAGCATTGCAAATAACCCAACAGGCATCTAAAAGATTATACCCAGCTAGCCTACAGGCAAACCTATATTTCCTGGTAATCCCTAGAACCAAGCCTGATACCTGCCATAATTCCTTGAGACCTTTGAGCTAATCTCACTTAACCAGCCCTATTCTGGCCCAAACTGAGAATGTCCTATAATTATGCCAAGCTTTGGCTTTAAAAACTGCCAGGCAAGGTCTGAGGAAAGATCCTCCAACCAGGTCTACATAAGTAGGAGCTAGATTGAAATACTTGGTTCCTCTTGAGTCATATAAGCACTCCATGAGCAAATTCTAAATGATTATCCTGTAAAAACCCAAGGAAAAAGTAAGGATTGCTAGTCATGATCTTGTTCCCTAGATGCACCTAGTTGAAAGTATGTCCTAATTACTCTAAGAAATTTAAGTTATCCTAAGTATTTTAAGTAACTTAAATATATTCAAATAATTAAATATAACTTAAATACTTAAAGTGACTTTAATACTTTAAAAATTTGTGACTTTGTATATGTGAACACTAGGGCCGATTTATTTCTGTCTGCCATTGGCTCCTTAGCACCTACTACTAAATACTTATTTGTGAATTGATTAATTCCAACAATGAAGATTTTAAAAATCCCAATAAGCTTTAGGTAATGGTTCCTGACATGCCATGGCTAAATTTTTTCAAATCCATCTTTTGAAAGTCAATACTCCACTGATGAGCCTCTCTAAACTAAGAGAGGCTGATTGCTAGATAACAGAAAGTCAACATATCACCAAATTCCCAGAAAACAAGAAACTGGCTTTTGATAACTATACCCCCAACATACTACTTCATCCTCATCACTATCTTAACATTTTAAGATATTTTAAATCTTTACAAATATCTCATTTCATTCTCCCAACAACTCTAAGAAATAGATACTATTATTATCTCTGTTTTACAAATGAAGAAACTGAAGCAGAGTAGGGTCAATGACTTTACCAGGGTCCAACAGCTAGGAAGTATCTGAAGCTGGATTTGAACCTAGGTCCTCCTTACTCCAGATCCTATATCCTATCCCACTGCACCGCCTAGATGAATCATGATAAGGCATTATTTTAGGAGAACTTACTGGAAACCTTTAGACTTTATGATGGATCAAAAGAAATCATTAGTGTTACTCTGAAGTCATGGGTATGCTCATGTTACTCTTTAACCTCATTAGCACTGCAAATCTAGACTGAAGCTGCTCTAGAGCAGAGAGCCTTTTCATGAATTCCTTTGCATCTTTCCATTTTCCCCTCAGATCTGCTACCATGCAAGGCACATAGAAGATCCTTTTAAATGAGATGATATATTTAAAGCTCTTTGCAAAGCTCAAGTGTTATATAAATGTTAGCTATAATTAAACAGCTTGCTCAGTGAATGAACCACAGTACCTAAAGACCAGGCAGCCACTGATGGGAGGGGATAATGAGAGCAGACCATTACTACTTGAGATGCTCAAAACAGGATGCGGTACCTAATGATTTCAATAATAGTGAACATTCATATAGAGTTTTAAGGTTTGCAAGTGGTTAATATATGTTAACTAATTTAACCTAAAGAATCAAGTGGAGCTATTTAAGGAACTGTTAAGTAAGCTTAGATCCTCAATTACCAGATATATAGATAGACAGACAGATAAACAGATAGACAGGCAGAGAGATGGGGGAGAGAGAAGAGAGAAGAGAAGAGAAGAGAAGAGGTGAGCAGAGGTGAGCAGAGAAGAGGTGAGAAGAGAAGAGAAGAGAAGAGAAGAGAAGAGAAGAGAAGAGAAGAGAAGAGAAGAGAAGAGAAGAGAAGCGGTGAGCAGAGAAGAGAAGAGAAGAGAAGAGGTGAGCAGAGAAGAGGTGAGCAGAGAAGAGGTGAGCAGAGAAGAGAAGAGGTGAGCAGAGAAGAGGAGAGGAGAGGAGAGGAGAGGAGAGGAAGAGAGAGATGGATGGAGAGATGGATAGACAGATAGATGGATAGATAGATAGATAGATAGACAGACAGACAGATAGATAGATAGATAGATAGACAGATAGATAGATGGATAGATCCCTGGCATGTATGGATATTATATATATATATATATATATATATATTTTAACATGCATGCATATCTAAACATATGTACATATATAAATATATATATATAAAGTCTGTTCTAAAAATTTGTTAGGGATTATCCAAAAGCCTAATCATCAGAAGTTTCCAAAATTTTTCCTTTTAAAAAATCAAGAAGTCATTTATCTCTAGTCTTCTAATACCCATGGTTTGCTCTTTAATTCCTTAAAAAATCTCAGACACATTCAAAAGTAGAAAAGGAAAGAATACATAATCTAATGAATGGTGTCAAGAAATATCAAGGTGAGGCTTGAGAAATATTGAAGCAAATATGAAGGGTTTTTTTCAAAGCAAAAACAAGCAAGGAAAGAACCCATTACTTGGAAAAGATATTAACATGAAAAAGAGAAGGCAGAACTTTTCTGTGCCATGACTTTGCATCTTTCTTCATCATCAAGAATGACTTTCATAGTGGAAAAGCTAAATCAACAACTTCCACAGATTCTACATCTTCAATCTACCTAATGAGTTAGAGAACTTCCCAGTCCCTTTTAATAATTTCATAGCTACTTGTGGCAATACTTTCATCATCCCTGTTATCACATTCTCACATTTTTTCCTGTTCTACCATATCTTTTGATTTTATCCTTTAAGTCACTTTTCTTGCATAAATGATTCTTGAGAACATGCTAAATAAAGTCAGTCACCCCTCCACGTGTCTTCCTGTTGTCCTCTGGATCACAACCTATAGTTGTGATTCTTCTGAGAAAATGTCAGGATATGAGGCTCAGGACCAAAAAATGAAAGAGACAGAAGTCTTAATAAATACCCAGAAGTCTCATGCCTACATGCCATAAATATTTCCCTTAAGAAGACAGAGACAATGGGCATGAGAAATATTAAAACAAAAATCACAAAATCAATTTTATTATATTTCATCAGATGGAAAAAGACTAGCTACCAATGTTGTATTTGTTTCAGAATAAGCTGTTTTTGTAGCACTGGCTTCTTTCACATCTAGTTAAAATCCTACCTTCTGCCCTCTCTGAGGCCTTTATTTAATCTTTCCCCTTGATGCTATTGCCTCCTCTCTGAGATTATCTCCAATTTATCTTTTAGTATATAACTGTTATTATGAGGTCTTCCCCATTAGATTTTAAGCTTCAGGAGGGCAAGGGCTATTTTTACCTTTCTTTGCATCCCCAGTGCTTAGCATAATCATATTCAATATCTTTCAATTCCAAAAAAAATTAAAATAGCCAAATTAACTATAATTACCCTACCACCATTTCTTCCTTGGAGAAACTGAAACAATGCATAACATTAGCCACAAAAGGGAGATCAAGAGAGTCCAGGAACTGCCTCACCCAACAAATACTTGCCAAAGATACAAAGATACATGCAAAAAAGATGAACTTGGTTAACAAATCAGCCTCATGCTTATAGGATGGGGAGGTATAACTAGAAAGTAGTTGGTGTGAAAGTAATTGGGGTATTTAACTGCAAATTTGTTGAGTCACCCATGTAATATGATTTTTAAAAAAGCCATGATCTTAGAGGTTATATTTCAAAAGTCAACGCCCAGAAAAAGGATGGCTATTATTCTACTTTGCTCTCTCTGCCTTGATCAGTCCTCATCTGAACTGAGTAATTCAAGGTACCACATTTTTAAAAGGCTTATTGACAAGCTGTAAAACTTGCCCAGGAGTGTGATCATCACTATAAGGAAACTAAAAAACATGACATATGAGGACTAGAACTAAAATGTTAGAGGATGTTTGGCCCAGAAATCAAATCATAAGTAATACAAGTATTTATTAAGGATCTAATATGTGCCAGATACTTTATTAGGTGCTCAGGATGAAAAAATATTAAATCACCTGAAGCTGCCCTCAAATAACTTAAATATTATCTATGCATAAAAGTAAATAAAAATATATGTTCAAAGTAATTCAGATAATATTAGCAGCTCAGGCAGAGGAAGCTGTGGGGTAGAGGGTTTGAAAAGGTCTTGCTTAAGAAGTGATAATCAAGCTGTGCTTTAAAATGAGCTATTAGGAAATGGGAAAGGTCCTGTTGGTACAAAAATATTTATAGCTGAGCTTTTTGTGCTGGCAAAGAATTGGAAACTAAAGGGATGTCCATAAATTGGGAAATGGCTGAACAAATTGTGGTTTATGTTGGCAATGAAATACTATTGTGCTACAAGAAATGATAAGCAAGATGATTTCAGAAAGAGCTGAAAAGACCTACATCAACTGGTGCAGAGTGAAATAAGCAGAACCAGGAAAACATTGGACAGCAATATTTTGTAATAATCAAATGTGATAGACTTAGCTACTATCAGCCATATAATGATCTAGGACAAATCTGAGGGACTTGTGACAAAAATGCTATCTACCTTTAAGAGAACTGTTGGAGTCAGAATGCAGCTGACAGCAAATGGTTTTTCACTTCTTTATTTGGGTACATATTTGGGGGTTTTGGTTTTATAATATTATTCACTTACAAAAATGAACAACATGGAAATATCAGAATAATTTATTTTTAGAAAGTAATTGAAGGAACATTAAACCTCATTTAAAGGTTAATGAAAACAAAGATATTGGCTTGGCTTAGTATCAAGAAGCCCTGCTCCAAGGCTATCGACTTTATATGATTAAGTAACATGAGGGCTGTCCATTTTTTACATCCCTCATTTTCATTTTATCATTGGTCAGCTACTACTTCTAATCCTACCTCATTAATGATTCCTTTATCACCACTTTGGTGCACATTTCTTTGTTGTAAATAGGGACAATGACTGGACACTAGAGATAAAAGGGGTTAAGGGATACAAGGAACATTTTCTCTAATATTCAAAGATATCTAAAGGTCAGATGGGTAATGGACTCCCTGTCATGCAAAGCATTTAGGCAGAAGCTAAATGACCATCTGGAAAGCTTCTGTAGCAGATTCTTGCCCCAAATGGAGAACTGAAATAGATGATCTTCAAAGTCCCTTCTACCTCTAAGATTCTATGATAATATCAGTACATCTGCAAAAAATAAGCCACCTAGGAAGCTCAGAAATAAAGAATCAACATATCTCAGAGACCTTGAAGGGATTTCAGCACCATCTAGTCTGAGCTATACTGGCACAAGAATCTCAACTAAAAATATCCAATAAAGGATCATGATCTAGCTTTCTCTTGAACATCTGTAAAGAGGAGATTCATATCACTTTCTTCATCTAGAAAACATAGGGATTGAGCTAGATAATCTCTAAGGGTCCTTCCAGTTCTAAATAATTGATCCAATGACCTAATGAGGTATCCTATTTGACTTCTGGAGAGCTTTCAGTATAAAAGGATTTTCTTTCTGCCCAACCAGATAGATATGCCTTATTGCTTTCACCCACCACTGTTCCTCATTCTGCCATCTGGACTCAAGTCTAATCTGTCTTCCACATAAGTGTCCTTTGAGTATTTGGAGACATATAATGTGTCTTCCCTAAGATTTTTTTCTAAACATTCTCAATTATTGCAACTGGTTTCTATATGGCATAAACTTGAGATTCTTTGACATCCTGGTTACCTTCCTCTAAATACTCTCTAGTTCATCATTTTCCTTCTTAAAATGTCATGCCCTAAACTGCCTGAGCAGGGCATAATACAATTAGATGATCACCTCCATAGTCATAGATATTATGATTCACTTATAAACATTAAAACTTCCAGGTCTTTTTCAGAACCATGAAGCTGGTTTTTGGAACCTATTAAACTCAACAATAATTCTTATTAAGTTTCATCTTAGATTTAGCCCAACTTTCTAGTCTTTTCCAAACCTTTTTGGATCCTGACTTTGTCATCTACAGGAAGCACAATAGGTATCCTTTCTTCATTTATTATGCCACCTAAAAATGTGATAAGAATGCCAGATGGCTGGGGTATTCCATTAGCAGTAATGAACCTTTAACTACTACACTTTGGGTCTGGTCATACAACCAGTTCCAAACCCAACAAACTGCACTGTAGTCTAGATTTCCCTATTCCACTTGTTCACAAATTATTTTGTATTTTTTAAATATATTCATTACTGACACATATGTATTGTCTTCCCTGACAGACTGTAAGCTTCTTGAAATTGAGATTGTTTCATTTTGTCTTTGTATCTACACAATCTTTAGACTTGGCACATAAGAGGCACTGAATAAATATTGATTGATTAGTTGATTGATTTATTGTTTGATCAGGCTATAATCTAAGATCCCATCAACCACACCTATTGGCTATGTGAAGCACAACACCTTTACCCTAAACCTAACTTCCACTGGGTGGCATTATCTACATAGCAATGGCATGAATAGTAGCTGGCTATGCAAAGTCAACACTATCACCACCCCTTCAAAAAAAGCATGTCATTTTCTTCCTTTCTACATCTCAGTTTCTTCATTTGTAAATTTATGGGGATTGCCAGATGTTCTCTGAGGTCTTTTCCTATGACTTGCATTGACATGTGAGGCTAAGCAAATAAGATAAATTGGCACATCAAAGTCTTCCTAAAAGACTTCTTTATCTCAGAGAAGAAAGAGATATTTCAATTGAGTACAACCATACATAGTCCCCCTTTAGAGATAGGCAGGGCAGGGCAGGTAGAAACTACTGAGAGAATATTATGATTTCAGATGAGTTGCCATAATCATTATCTTCTACAGGATGAAAGATGAGAAAACTGATGGAGGTTCATATCTACTAATGCCAAGCCATGTAGTCAGTTCTATCACAATTCCAGTCATCTATTTGAATTTTTAACAAAATTAACTAAATGTCTAGATATTAGAAAAGCACAGTTATAAGCAAGCACTAGAATTTCTCTCCACTTTGCAGTTAGGGAAAAATCTTTTCTTTAGGACTGATTCCTGACAACCACAGTGAAAAACTACATTCTGCAACTCAAAGTGACTTTGGACCTTGGCACATAGAAATGAACTTGAGAAAAATAACAGAAATGGAAGAGTATTCAATCACTCCATCCATCACTCACTAACTGCACAGAGGGGTAAGGTTCATGGCTCTCAACAGATCTGAGTTCTGAGAGCTACCAAGCAAGTATAAGTATCTATAAGAATTCATCAAGATACTCAAAGTTTTCCAAGACAGCTTTATTTGTCTTGTCCTATCCCTTAACAGTGCCTTTGATAGCCTCTTTCTCATCATCAGCAAGGCCAACACAGACTGAATAAAATGTTTAATATCATTCCCTCTCTTTTACCACTTCATGCTCAGGGAGACAATGAGGCAACTAGAAGCTGACATCAGAATCTACTATCTGCAATCTGAGGAAACACTCAACTCAAGGTTACAGGCATCAACAAGTCCTAGAAAGTCATCTGTGATCTAGTCTGATGCCTCAGGCTTATGATTAAGCTCACCAAGCAGATCCAGAAACACACAGAAACATTTACAGACTGCTTTTCAGTGACAACAAACAATATGAAAAAAAGATGTGGAGTCCAAGGAAGACAAAAGAAATAGAGTAGCCCATGTCCAAGAAACTCTCTACACTGCCAAATTGTTCTAATATCATCACCATTATAATTTTTATCAATCATCATTACTATCATCATCATCATCTTTATAGTCATTATCACTCTTACAACCATCATTATCATCTTCATCTTTATCATCATCATCATCATTACCATTACCACTACCATCATCATAAGTCCATAGCTGTCTAGCACTTAACAGTTTACAAAGCACTTTAAATTTACCACCACATTAAGACCTCACAGCCATCCAGAAAAGTAAATAATACACATACATGTACATTTTGCAGCAAGGAAAATTGCAGTTCAGTGTGGTAAAATGACTTACCAACACCATATAATTGATCAATCAGTCAATAAACATTAAGTTGCTATTAAGTGTGAGGCTCAGTGCTAAGTGTTGGGGATACCAAAAAAGGGAAAAGATGGTCCCTGTTGCCATAGAGCTTTCAGTTCAATGGGGAAAACAATATACGAGCAAGATGAAGACAGAATAAATTAGAAATACCTAATAGAGGGGAAGTATTAACTAGGATTAACTGGCATAGGCAAGACTTGAACACAACTCTTAAAATGCTAAATCCATCCCTTTTTCCCACTGTATTAACTTGTATTTACTATTGAATGCAAAATACCATTCCTTAGGGATGGTAGTGACCTCAGTAGTAAGTAGAAAATCAATCAGGTAGTTGGCATGATTTTTGAAAGATTTAAAGATGGAATCATGCATTTATAGAGCCAGTGGGGTGAAGAACCCTTTTATAGGGATGGGACACCTGGAAAAGTGATGTTGTCAATAAAGTTGGGGTGCTCTCTTTGTCCTTGCTTATAAGGAGGGGTAGAAGGTGATTGAGGTGATAGGAGAGGAATGAAAGGGATGGCTGAGTTTAGGGAAGGAATGGACAAGGCAGTATATTGGATGGCAAGGGAATAGGTAGGGTAATTCAGGAGAGGCAGCTGAAACAGGTTAGACACTCAGACTAGAGACACAGGATACTGGGGGAATAGGCTGAACCCTTTCTGGCAGGAAAGGTATCTCTATAGACACAAGGAGTTGGGCCAGTCAGAAATGGTTTAAATCTGCCTTGAGGGCTTTTCTTTTCAGTTTCTCAAGTCCCTCAAAGGGCTCCTCCCTGTCAGTGAAATGGATGGGTGCAGGAGGAAGTCTTGGGCAATGACTTCCTCCCAAGATGGATGCCTCCAGTTCCCTCAGGAAATAAAATAATTCCTTCCCTCTCCAACCCTTGCCTAATCTTACACACAAAGATTCACCAGAGGGTTGAGTAGGTAACAGGGGGATTTATTAATATTCAGGGTTGGTCAGAAAGGAGAGAGGGGTTTAGGGTTTTCTGACAGCCACTAAGGAGAAACTCAAGATGGGGGAGGGTCACAGGAGTGGATTAGACTGAGAGAGAGCCTGCTCTCCCAGCCAGGAAAGATTTGGTTGCCTTTGAAGTAGAGTGTATACTAAATCAATAAAATAAGGGATAGTTTTATTCAAGGATGTCCTACTTGCCTATAGGGAAACTATAAACCCACAAAGTCTAATCACTAAAACCCAAAAGCCACTCTTCCTCCCAGAGCCCACAGGGAAAATATAGGGAAAGGTAACAAGGGGATAATATGGAAAGATCAGGGAGAGGTCCAGAGAAATTAGCTAGGTTCAAATTGTCCAGAGACAAAAGCACAGGCCAAAGCAAAGCCGGAACCCAAAGGCAGAGCTTCAGTTGGACCTTCCCCTCTCTTCAAGCCTCAGGTTCCAACTGAACTTCTGTTAGAATTCTAAGGCCAGAAGTTTTCAGTTAACTTTTGCAAGGGTAAAAGCTTCTGTTGCATCTTTGCATTACAGTGAAAGTCTATGTTTTGCCTCAAATTCTTCCATGAGTGCTATAGTGGGCCCAGACTAATGTTGTTACATTAAAAATAGCTGAAACAAAAAAGCAAAACCAGAACACTATTATTATCACTAAAATAATATGCAATATGCCCAAAACAAAATTTACTACCTTCCACCCACAACCATCCCTCTTCCAAACTTGCCTACCTAATGTGCAAGTTCACATTCTCTATGCTATTCATGATTCCTCACTCTCCCTCACCCAATACCTTCAATAAGTCCCCAGATCTTTCTGTTTCTCTCTCCATGCCATTTCTCCCATTGCTCCCTTCTTTTTACTCAGATGATCATCACTTTTCTTCAGGTTCTCATTATTTCATACCAAGACCATCCCAACAGTCTCCAATCTAACCTCATTCCAGTCCACCTTCTACAAAGTCACTAAACTGATTTTCCTGAAGTCCAGGTTTGACTACATCAAACCCTTTCTTAAATTTCATTAACTTATCCTTGCTACTAGGATAAAATATAAATGCTAAAACCTTTTATATTCTGACCCCAACTGGCCTTTCCAAACTTATCATGCATTATAGCCCCTTTCAAACATTTTATAGTATAGTATAGTATAGTATAGTATAGTATAGTATAGTATAGTATAGTATGCGTGTATGTGTGTATATATATATATATATATATACACACACGTATATATAATATCAATTATAGTATAGTATAGCCAAAATGGCATTCTTGCTGATATTCACAAAATACTCCATTTCTAACCCCAGGACTTTGTGCAGGCTGTTCCCCCCATGCCTAAAATGAATTCCTTCTCACTTCCACCTTGTTTCCTTTCAAACTCTGCTCAAGTATCATCTTTTTTCATGAAGCTTTTCCTGATCCTCCCCTGGTGCTCCAAGAGAAAATAATTGTCTATATTTGTTTTGGCTATATTCTGTACTTGCTTCTATATGTACATGTTAATTCCCTTCATAGAATATTTCATTTCTTCCCCAAAGGCTAGCACAAAAAAGAAAAATACACATAGGGTGTATACAGTACATATAGTAGGTACTTAAATGTTTTTTGTTGATTGATTGATTGAATTCATTATTAGTTGAGAGACGTTTATTCACATGTCCTGACTTCTTTTCATTTTAGTGGTTCTCCTACTTGCCAGAAAAGCTCTTTCTACTGCTCTCTACCTCCAGGCTTCTGAAATTTCATTCAAGTCCCAGATAATCCCATCTTCTGCAAGAAGAATTTTATGATCCCCCTTAAATCTAGTACCTTCCTTGATTAGATCTCCAATTCATCCTCTTTCTCTCTCTCTCTCTCTCTTTCTCTCTCTCGCTCTCCTTCTCTCTCTCTCTCTTCTCTCTTCTCTCCTCCCTTTTACTCTTCTTCTCTCCCTCTCTTCTCTCCTCCCTTTTACTCTCTCTCACTTAATTAAATATATACATATATATGTACTTTATTGGCACACAGTTCTTTGCATGTTGTCTGCCCCCAATGTATCATGAGGTCTTTGAGAGTTTTTTGTCCACCCTGCTTTTGCCTCTTTTTTTAGAGTAAGTTCTTAATAAATGTCTGTTGCTTTGCCTTGCCTTGACTTGAAACAACAACTTTAAAAGGTTAAACTAGAAGAGCAATGCCCTGCTCCAAAACCAGGGCAGTGACTCAACCAAGACAAGACAGCCTGGAAAACAGAGAACAGAGATGGGGAAAGAGTGGACATGCTTTAAACAAGCTCATAGAAGAAAATGGAATACAGGCTCTGAAACACCTACAGCTGCAAACCACTAGATGTATTTCTTCACACTTCCAGTGAAAGACACAAATGGCTACCCATGGGGACACATTTCCAAAGAAGCACTAATAAGCTGGAACATGTTTTAATGAGGGTAATCAGAGGACATGGTATTGGAGACCATGTCATGGGAGGATCAGTTGAAGAAACTGGGAGCATTTAGCCTAGAGAAGAGAATTCTAAAAAGGAATGTGACAACTGTCCTCAAATCCCCAAAGTACTATTAGATGCTTCCAGATGTAGAAAGAGGAGGAACACATGGCAGAGGGTAGATGTAGGTTTCATATAAGAAAACATTTCCTAATAAGTACTACCTTAAATGTTGATGGACTTCATGGAGAAATGATGAAATGCACATCACTGAGAGGTGAGTTATTGTTCAATTAGTTCAAACATGTCCAATGCTCTGGGACCCTATTTGAAATTTTCTTGGCAAAGATACTGCAGTGGTTTGCCATTTTCTTCTTCAGCTCATTTTATAGATAAGAAAACTAAGGCAAATGGGATTAAGTGACTTGTACAGAGTCACACAGCTAGTAAATTGTCTAAGGCCAGATTTAAACTCATGAAGATCAGTCTTCTTGACTCCAAGCCTAGAATTCTATCCACTTTGCCACCCAGCTTCCTAGACAAAGATTACAGTGGAAATTTTATTTAAAATTTAGCCATTTAGCTGTGGATAATGGCAGAAGATATCTTGAATGTAAGGGAAAGAAATAAAAAGGTAACAATGCCCCAAAGTCACACCTAGTCATTCCTTCCCAAAGAATGGAAGCTCCTCAAGGATAGTCTTTCTTTTCTGTCTTGATTTTCCCAGTATCTGCAACAGTACCCAGCACAGAGCAGACATTTAATAAATGTTTCTTTTATTAAACTGAATTGAACTGAATTAACAAGACTGGATGATTCAGGCAAGAGTTGAACTAAATAATTTCTAAATCCTTTCTACATCTAAAAGTCTAAGTTTTTTAGAAGGCTGCTCCAGATGGGTATGAATTTTATATTAACTTAGTAATTTAAACTCTCTTCCTTGTAAAAGTTATAATCAATAGCCTGGCATCCTCAATGATGCTCAGTCTACTCTAAAGTGGGAAGCCTGCCTAGCGTGATACCTGAGTCTCCATATTACTAGACTATACATTCCATGAGGGCAGGAATTCTATCTTATCTAAATTTTAGGTGCTAATAGAAATGTTTGTCAGATTGAAAATCTGATAAGACATTTGAATTTATGGCACCTGACCTCAAAATCTAGAGGTCCTTGTTCTGAATTTTATGTGACTATATAATCTTATATTTTAAAGTGTATAATTTTTCAAAGAGAAATAGCACACTCAAATAAAACTGAAGAGATGGAAGGGAGCTTACTAGATATCTGGATATTTTGCCATCAAAGCAGGTACAGTATTATTCACACTTTACAGATTAAGTAATTCAAACAAAAACAATTTAAATAGCTGGAGAGAACTAGAGTCCAGATCTCATGATTCCCAATGACAATTATCATAATAGTTTAATGAAGGCATACTGTGGTGAGGAGGATTTGGCATCATAAGGCTTGGGTTCCATTCCTGACTCTGATGTTTGCTGCCTTTGTGAGGTTAGAATTCATTTATATCTTCCTAGACCTCATTTTCTTCATTTACAAAATGAGACAGAACTAAAAGATCTCAAATGTTCCTTCTTGCTCTAAATCTATGATCCCCTAAGTAAATGATCTTTAAGGGTCTTCCATTTCTAAAATCAATAATTCTATACATCCCACAAGAAAGTGGGGGGAAAACATATTTGGCAAAGCTTCCATTGAAGTTCTCTTTTCAATACTTCATGAATGGAGGTAACCCTAAGTTCTCAAAAACTACTGCAGTGGAATTAAAGCTTTAAACGGAGCACACTGATTTAGAAATCTTCAGGTCCAGGTATTGCCATGGTTCGTATGTCTTTGGACACATGGATACCTATATCTCCATGTTCCCTAAGGTTATTGTAGACAGGTTCATCATTGGAAAATTGGCAACCAGGGGATGAATATTCCTGGCCATCATAGTTCATAAAACTGTATAATAAAATTTAAACAATTCAAGATCTACAGCAGTAAAGAATATTCCTGGAATATTCATACCAAATATTTATACCAAGGAAATCACAGGTTTGAGGATTTTTTTAAAGAACTGAGTATTTAGCAACACTTCATACATTTGTCATACATGTTCTTGAATTTTCTCCATCTCCAAATTATTAACATTGGTCCTAACTGGCTTAAGTTCATGGATCAGCAAAAGCAACCTTTAGGATCTTATGAGATATCTTTATGGTGAAGATGTTGGGCTGCTGATAGGGATACACTTTTGCCAAGTGGATGGCCTCAATGCAGCATCATTTAAGTCCAAACCTTTCTACAAGAAGACATGGTAAAGAATGACCCCTGTAGGGAATAGAACTAGTTAGCTCACCGTGGGGACCATTTTAAAGGATTCTGATGTTCATCCAGCCAGCTTCTAACATTCTCTCAGAGGCCTTTGTAGAAGCTAAAAAAGGTTTCCATATCCACATTTGTCTACTCCCTCTAAAGTTTGAGTCATTCTCTGATTATCCTAATGTAATAATTTAGGTGAGTATATTAACTATTTAAGATACCATTCAGCCCACTGAAGAGGCACTAGATCGGATAGGTACTAGAATAATGACTTGGCTGGAAGAGAGTCAATTTGAAGAGCCTATAGGTCAACTGCACACCCTCAAAATATAAGAGACTGAAGCTAAATGCAGCCCTTTCTTTTTCTCCACATTGGTGGCTCCAAAGCATAGGAGAAGTAATTGAAAGGTGTTATCAAAAATCACTCATCATAGTGAACCAGTTTTTATAAGCAAACTAGTTTTGTCTATTAATTGAATTCCATCCCCATTTATGAGGTATCTATTGTGTTTCGGGCTCTCTATCCTTTGTAAAAGATAGAAAACTATTTTCTGCAACAGCTTTTATTCTTACATGAAGGACATCATTGATTCAGAAGAGATTTAATGAAAGTCTTCCTTTAAGATATGAATTATGTTCTGAAGGATTCAACAATCACTTGTAAAGTACTAATTCTATCCAACATCCCATGGTAAGGGCTAAATGCCATGGATACAAATTTGAAAATAAAAATTACACAATACCTGTCCTCAAAGAACTTAAAGTCTTACTAAGAAGATGGGATATAAAACTATAAAATAAATACAATATTGACATGTTATAAGTTTTGTTTGACCTGGACCTATGGCTCCACTAGTAAAGTGGGCTTCCAGTGAGGAAATGACCTCTCCCAGTATATATGAACAACTTGTGGTCTTAGAGAGAGAGGGTAAGTATGTAACTTGCTCAAAATCACATTGTATATATCAGAAGAGTGGAACCTAAGTCTTGTTGACTCTAGGGTTGGCTCACTCTATCCACTAAGTCATGCTGCTCTTGAAGATATCATCACAAATCTATCACCTCATCATAATGCCTATCATTTAGGATAAGTACAATATTCAAACGCTGCTTTCTTTTCTAGATGTCCACTAATAATTTCTTCAATAACACTTTCTAGAATTTTGCCAGGAATCTTCAACAGATCTCTCTTTACTCTAGTAAACCTTTGGTTTCCAGTGATCTGGAAAGTCTACTGCTTTAAACATAATGGGAGACAGCAAGGGGCAAAGAAAAATTCCAGACAAAGAATTTATAGTATAGGAAATTGTATGGTGGAGTGCTTAGTGTAAGGAAGACAAGAGTTTAAATTCTGCCTCAAACACATATTAGTTTTGTGACCCCAAGCAAGTCATTTCCTTGGCTTCTCTCAACCTCAAATTTCCTCATCTGAAAAGAAAGTTGGTAGAAGATCAATAACTAACATTTTATGACCTCCATCATAATTACAAGAAAATCATATTTAGACACACATGGAAATAGTCTTCCAAAAAATTTAGACATCAATTTTTTCTAAAGCTCCCACTCCATAACCATTAAAATAAAACTATTTGCCTCAACTTCCTCATCTGTCAAATGAGCTTGATAAGAAAATGGCAGATCCTTCCAGTTATCTTTGCCAAGAAAACCCCAAAAAGGATCACAAAAAGTCAGATTTGCCTGAAATGAGTGAGTAATAACAACCATAACATATCCAACTATTGAATGAACAGAAGAAATATAAAAGTTTATGGAGCTAAAAGGAAAACCATGGGGGAAAACAATTGTTGAAATCTGAAACATCAAGATGATTTAATGAAGCCAATTACTTATTCAGGCTGATTCTCTATGAAAAGTGTCAACCACTCATTTTCCAAAGATTTAAAGAAAATAACGCTATTTTAGGCTTTGCCCACAGGTCCAAAGATATGCTTAACTATGTCCCTTCAGTAGTAATTTAGTTCATTAGCATTTATTAAACCTCTACTATGTGATGGGCACTGTGCCACAGAGAAGAGGGCTAACTAACCCACTAAGAAAAAAAGAGGACTGGCTGAATCACTCCCTGAGCTCTGGGTTTTGATAGCCTTGAGAGCATTAGAAAATGATGAGAATCCAGATGTAGCATCTCCATATTACAACAATGGTCAGAAGGAGGGAAGATGGTTATTCTATGATAACACCCCACAACCAACACTACCACCACCACCACCAATAAATGTGTGAATAAGACATAAAGTATCTTAAGTGAGCTGGATTCCCAAAACTATGCTCATTGCATGATGGCATCCTTGTGATCATCAAAGACTACATCTTGATAAATAGCTAGATTCTTCCATTTATTTTGGTACTATGGTAAAATAAATATCCAAATAACTGACTGAATTTTTTTACTTTTCATCCAGATGTGCAGGCTTCATTTAAACCAACTAATATTTCCTAGCATATTCCTTTAACCAAGTGCTCTAAAGCACTTAGAATAGGTTGGATATGAATTAGCAGAGAAATAAAACCAAGGAAAGTGATTAATGGTCAAGGTTGACCAAACTGAGCCCAATCTAACGTCCCTTCATCATAAAGGAACACAAAGAATTCTAGCTCTCTGATGACTCAGGAATTAGCAACAGTTCCAAGAAATGCCAACTGTAGAAGGTACTTAAATTTTTATGTTTAAATGTTTATGTTTAAGTTTTATGTTTAAAATCACCTCACTAACTCATCAACACAAAAAAGGCAAGGAACCGTTAGCAAGAGTAAAAAGTTTGCTATAATCATGTAAGGGACACCAGTGGTCCCACTCTCTATTCAAAAGTAAATTTTCTTAAGAAACCATTTTATGTTCATCTGAGTAGGACATTAAATTAATTCAGTCCTATCACTTAAATGAACTCCACTTTGTTTTGATTGTCTTTCAAGGTCAATCAATGTACTGCAATTCTAAAGATCTGTCTCTAAATCAGTATAGTCTTACTAAAAAAAAAAGAAGTTACTCAATTTTATGTTTGAAAATGTATATACCAACAAAAAGCTCACATTCATTAATCATTATTGATAAGTTTGGTCAACAAATTAGTTTCTCCTTGTATAATACAGATTGCAAACAGAGGCAAAAAAAATGTTGAAGTAGGTCATGCTCTAGTTATGTGATTCAGATGTTTTCATAATGACAAAGCAAATACTGAATGCTATAGGAAACCCATTACAAGCATTACACATCTAGTATACCACTTGAACCACTTCAAGTGATTATTACTGATTTCTATCCATTTTCTGAACTTTAGGATGAACTTTCCCAAGGTGTCTCTTAAGAGTTCAATTCAGTGACTCTATCATACAAATGATAAGGAGGAAATATGGCCAGACAACAGTTTATCTTAAAAAGATCTTAGAGTATTAGTAGACTGAAAGCTCTGTATGATCCAAGAATGTGATATAGCCACCAAAAAAACTAATGCAATATTGGACTATATTAAGAGAGCTATAACTTCTAGGAATAAAGAAGTGACAGATAAACTCAGCGTATTCAATTTTGATTATATTCCATCTAGAATATTGTGTTCTGGGTACCAAAATTTAGAAAGGACATTAATAGGCTGAAGGGCACCCAAAAAGTAGCTACCAAAATGGTGAAGGGCCATAAGAGGATCAGGAGAAGGAACTGATAATATACTGTAAGATTAAAATTAATATCCAATGACTCCAAGTATTATATTTAATAAGATTTATTAGTAATCAATTGAAGTAGAGGAAATAAAAAGACAAAAGTGAAGCCTGAATGAAGTGAAGGTTTCCCAAACACAATACTGGGAGAAGAGCAAGAGAGGGCTGGATTACACAAACTTTATCTCCAAAATGTAAGGATATAACTGGAGGACAAAAGTGAAATTCTGGGGAGTCCTGGGGAACAAAATTCTAATTACATAATATATAAGGTAGAAGAGAAGATTTGTTCTGTCTGGTGCCAATAAGCAGAACCAAGACCAATGGATGAAGATTCAAAGAGATAAATGTGAACTTGATATCAGGACAAACTTCCTAACAACAGGAGATACACATAAGTGAAGAAGGCTGTCTTTAGTAGAGAGGTTTTCCTTCACTAGAGATCTTCAAGCAGAAGCTGGATGACCACTTATTAGAAATGTCATTAAGTCAGTCTTTCTCAGATTAAACTATAGGATCCCTGAGATTCCTTTCATCTTAAAATTATGTTATGTGGAGGGACTTTAAAGTGTTGCTGGTGGTCTAGTTTCCAGATTTCAAAGGAAAATAATATGAAACCTCTCAATATGCATGTTGCCTTCAGATTATATCTGTTTCTCATGTCAAGGTCAGTAGGTATTGAGATGTTTTGTGTCTAAGGGAGAGGAACAAAGATTCTACATTCTAGTAAATGGTATGCTTCTTGAGAGCAGAGACTGTTTCTTTCATTTTTGTGACTCTAGTACCTAAGCTATAAACCTATTCCAATGCCCTCTTTTGGTGTGGAAATAACCTCTTGAAAGCTATAGATGTTGCTATGGTATATGTGTGTGAGAGTGTATGAGTATATGACATGACAAATTTGTTAAATCCTTACCTTCCATCCTGGAATCAATACTATGTGTTGTTCCAAGCAGAAGAGCATCAAGGGCTAGGTAATGGGGGCTAAGTGTACCCAGAGTCACAACAAGAAAGTGAGATTGAGGCCAGATTTGAACCCAGGACCTCCTGTCTCTGAGCCTAGCTCAATCCACTAAGACGCCTAACTTCCCTTGCAATAACAACTCTTGAAGACCCTCTCTTAAGGCATAAAGGGTTGATGATCAGCATTAATAGGGAAATTTCCCCAGAATCATAAAATTACAGGTTTTATTTTACAATAAGGATACTACTTCAGCACTGACAATAGGGTACATTTAATAAATGTTCATCTGGATTGAAAAAAAGCCAAGAAGGTTACCACTTCCAAACAACTAATGAATTTATGTGTATCTTCTGTGTCAATTATTAAATTTAGAATGAGAAGGTACATTAGAGATAATTTAATCTATAATTCTTCCTTTTTATAGATGAAGTAATTTAAGATTAAATGACTTGCAGAGCTGAGACTTGAACCTGACAATTCTATTCTGTGTTCTTTCCATAGCACAATTTTGCCTCCTTTCCATAAATTCACAGAATCACAGAGCCTTGATTTGTAAAAGATTTCAGAGACCAACTTGTTTAATCTACACCTAAACAAGAACAGTCCACAACCCTTCAGGTTTTGCTTGAAGACTTTCAGTGATGGGGAACCATTATCTCCCAAGGTAGTCCATTCTCTCTTTCAATAGTTCTTCTTGTTAGGAAGATTCTTCATGATGTCAAGACCTCTGCAACTTTCTCCCATTGTTCCTGGCTATACCATCTGAAGACAACCAGAAATTGAACCCCTCTTTCACATGACAGTGCTTCAAATACTTGAAGTAATCTATCATGTCCCCCTTCAATATTATCTTCTCCACATCAAATATCTCCAGTTTATAGAATCAATATTTAGTACCTAGAAGTGACCTCAGAGGCCATTGGATCCATTCCATTTTGCTCCTTAAGGGTTGGGATTGTTTTGCTTCTTTTTTATCTCCAGCATTAGTAGAATGCATGGCACATAACTATTGCTCTTTTTCCTTCGTTTTCAAAGAAGAACAATAACATTATGATGAATGATGTCTTGACTTGATGGTGAATTGGATTTTAGTGAGGAAGAGTTGCCCTTCTAGAATATCAAAATCCAGAGGTAAGACAAAAGTCAGGATGACTGGTGACTCAGAATGTAGTGGATGACCTTGGCACCTTCAATGTCTTAAACAAACTCTAAGCACTCCACAAAGACTGCTTCAGCCACCTTCATGGCCATTGGAAGAAACTGTTCTTGTCCCCTCATTCCACCGAAGAAGTCTTCACATGTTTAGGTTGGACATTCCTCAAGAACACCAACAGGTTTAATACCTTTCAACCACACTCAGCCTAATTTCCTCTCACCTATGGCTTCCAGAAGCTGTAGCATGAGCAACACTATGGCCCCATCCTGGTAAAACCATCATGGCAGAACCATTTTGTCAGACAGGCTAAACTGGCACATACTAGGTACTTAATAAATGTTTATTGAATCAAATTGAATTGAAGATGAAAAGAATAAGCCTCCAAAAAGATCAGATGACTTTCCCAGGGTTTTAAGCAACTAGTAATTGTCTCAGATGTAATTCAAAAGAGAGTCTTCCTGATTCCAAATTCAACACTCTGTCCACCAAACTGTGCTGACTCTTTACCCAGTCTCCATATGTTATAATCTAGAGATGCTTTGCCATCCTGTTAGCCTTCTTCTAAATATTCTACAGCTTATTAATGTTCTTCCTAAGACGTGGTACTTAGAAATCAACACAATACTCCACATATGGTCTAGTCAGGACAGAGCAGTGGAACTATCACTTCCTTATTTCTAGATCTCTTTCTTTGCTCTGTTGACATATTGAGTTTACAATCTACTAAAGTCCCAAGATCTTATTCATATAAATTCAACATACCTACATAGATCACAGATTAAGACTGAAAGTTGGAAGGCCCTTCAGAAATTATTTCATCCAACTGTCTCAATTTGCAGATGAGAAAATTGAGAGCAAGAGAGATTTAAATTAATTATTACAAGGCCACATGAGCTGTAAAATACTAGAACTGGGATGCCAACTGAGTTCTACTCTAAACTTTGTTTTCTATCCACTATACCAGTGATGGGCAAACTTTTTTAAAGAGGGGGCCAAAGGAAAGGAAATGCTCATCTGTCAGTCTGTTTCTTAGGCAACTCTTTCAAAGTTTCATTGTATTGTATCCTACTCATTATATTTGTCAGATTAGGAATAATGTAGCGTGGCTGGATAGAGCATTTCAGGGGGCCACATCTGGCCTGCCGGCCATAGTTTGCCCATCACTGCACTATAACATATTGCTTCTTTCTTGATCCATCCAGAACTTTGAGGTTGATTTTTCTGACTCAAATATAAGACTTTACATTTATTCCCATTAATTTGGAATCAGTACAACATTCTAGTTTTTCAAGGGCTTTAAAAGATCATGACTCCAAGATTACTCTTTTACAAAAATGAATAATACGGAAATAGGGATAACACATGTATAACCCAGTGGAATTGCTTGTCAGCTCCAGAAGGGGGAAGGGAAGAGGGGAGGAGAAAAAATAAATCATGGAAACATGGAAAAATATTTAAAAATAAATAAAAATTTAAAAAATAGATCTTGACTCCATCACCTAAGCTATTAGCTAACCCTTTCAGATTTGGGTCATTTGCAAATTTGATAGTCCTTCTGGGTCTTCGTCAAGTCATTGATAAAAGTGTTCAGAAACACAGACTATCGGGTTTTGAATTCATTTATTTGTATATCTGTTTAATCCACTTCTCACCTTATAGAAATAGAATGCTGACTTTATTTGTTGACTTGTTCACGAAAATCTGGATAAAACATTTTTACAATATTCCTTTGAATTATTCAATCTAATAATCTTGCCACCATAAGGAAATGAGACTATTGTAACATGACCTATTCATTAACTATTGTGGATCTTTCTGATTCCTGATTCATGGTCTAAATGTTTGCTAACAATCTCTTCAGTATAGTCTAGAATTCTTCCAGGAATCTTCATCAGATCTCTCTGCTTTGGCTGGCTCTTAGGTTGACAACAATTGCCACAACTTCCATCCTAAAGGAAAAATCTATGGAGAGAAAATAACCAGTTTTTCTCTACAATATTCAGATCACTCCATTTCTTCCTGTTCCCATCCCTTCCTCACTTTTTTTTTGACATCTGAGAAGAAAAGGAAGGATAGCTTTACTGTTCCTTCTGGAAAAGCCAGCTAAGCATCCATCTCACCCTAGCCTACTATCATGAAGACCACAAATAGTGCACTTATACCTACCATATGTCTAGAAAGCCTTCCTACAAAGGAAACTAATACCATACTCTTTCATGTCGGTGGTTCTTTTTTTCATATCAATCAGCCAAAGCTTCTTCTCAAAAAGCTTGAGTTTTCTGCAATAAGTTCAATCAATATGTAAGATGTAGATGGCTGCATTGATTGTGTAAGAAACTGAAGTGTATAAAATTAGCTGTGAAAGTTCCTTCCTAACTAAATAGGAGAGAGTAAATAGCCAGAGCCCTTCACATGACTCAGACCAATTTGGGGACTTTACTTAGAGATGGAAGATCAAAGAAGTGGTCTTCAGTCTTTGCCAACAATGAATGAGTGTTTCCCATGTCCTCGTGATTACTTTACTAATTATCCATGGAGCTTTAGATAGAAGATCCCACCTAAAGCCTTTCCCAGTTCTAACCAGCAACTTCCTGCCTGAGAGGTAATCTATTGTAGGAGACAGAACGGAAAAGGCCCTGAGTTCAATCATTGCCTCAGACAAATCCTGACTATGAGCAATTTTGGGCAAATCACTTGCCCTTTTAGTACTTTAGACTCTCTAAGTCTATAAACAGCAGAGAAGATACTGATCTGCATTGGTAAAGGGAATCCCCTCTCCTGGAGTTCCCTATGCTGGATAAAATCAGAGGTCCAATTCTATCTCTATCTGTTTCCTCTTGCCAAGTTCAAGTGGTGACTTCCCTATATATTCTTATACTAAAGGAGGAAACAAAAGAAAAGGAAGGTATTTCAGTAAAGGGTCAGGGGAGGAAATTCTTGGTATATCACACTTATATACATATACATATAGTCTATCTGTATGTGCATATACAATATATATGTACATATGTGTTTAGATAGATGGATGGCTAGAGAGATAGAGAAAGAAAGAAAGAAAGAAAGAAAGAAAGAAAGAAAGAAAGAAAGAAAGAAAGAAAGAAAGAAAGAAAGAAAGAAAGAAAGAGAGAGAGA
>NC_058131.1:82151650-82169409 GCF_016433145.1 Gracilinanus agilis
AAGGAAGGAAGGAAGGAAGGAAGGAAGGAAGGAAGGAAGGAAGGAAGGAAGGAAGGAAGGAAGGAAGGAAGGAAGGAAGGAAGGATCTCCTAAATGGGTAGAAAAACATCCAGAACTGATCCAGACTCAGCTCCTTGCTGGTTTTACTGGGTTCCTTTGGAGTCCCACAAGATGCCAAGAACATCTCCACTTTGATTTAGAACTTCTTCAGATACTTGAAAACTTTCCCAATCTGACTATCACCTGTTTCTCTACCTGTAGCCTAGAGAGGAGGCCCACAAGGGCTACAGTCACACCGAGGTTCTTACTTTAAGAAGCAGATCTTCCACTGGTCTCTTCCCAGGCTCCCTACCTTCCCCCAAAAGGTCCGTGCCCATCCCCCCCTCCCCTTGCTCAATAATGGGTGTGGCATCCAAAAACACACCTTCCTGTCCCTTAGAGACTCCAGGCCTTAGAGAAGCATCAGGTAGGGGGGAAGGAGGGTACATGGCCCAAGTCCATCCAGCCTTTGACCACATCCCACCTAGTCCCTGGGAGGTCGTCCTAAACCCTCTCTCCCACCTAGGAAGAGTATGCCGCCCCTGCCAAGCCAGTCCAGATCAGGAACTCACTCGCTGCACCCCTATGGGCACTCCCTCTCCCCTCGGTCACCAGCTCCCCTCCAGAGGCAGAGGGAAGGAATTAATTCGCTTCATACCCACATCGCCCTCCACCCCCAAGCCTCTCGCCACCACGCAGTCCTAATCTGCAAATCCCGCACGTCCAGCTCCGACTTTACCTGGACTTTCTCCACTCTCTCTGCCGCCGCGGCTCCTCGCGGTAGTAACACCTCCCACAGTACCGCTAACTCTCCCCCTCTTTCTCCCTCCCTTCCTCCCCTCCCTCCCGCCTTTACTCCCTCCCTCTCTCCCTCCCTGCCGGCCTGCCTGCCTTCCTCCTCCTCCTCTTCTTCTTCCTCCTCCTCCTCCTCCTTTCCTTTGGAAGGCCTTGGGCTGGCTCAAAGTAGCCTGAGTTCGAGAGTGGGAAAGAGAAAGAGGGAGCAAGAGAAGGAGAGGGAGGGAGAGAAGCAGGGAGGAGGAAGAGGAGGAGGGAAAGAAGGAGGAAGGGGAGGAGGAGGGAAAAGATCTACATCCCTCGAGCCTCTTCCCCTCCTTCCCTACCCCTTTTCGAGCCCTCGGCCAGGAGAACTCTGGAGGGTTCCCGCGAGCCACCCCCCCGCCCCCGGCCAGCCGCCGTGCCCGCGGCTCCCGGCTCGCGGGGCTGAGCTGTAGCGTACCTCGTAAAGGTCCCCCGAAGCCATGCTGGGCTGCGGAACTTGGCTTGCTCTCGGTGCGTGTGCCTGGGGCTCCCCGCGCCCTGCGCCCCGCTCTCGTTGGCTCCCTCTCCCTTCTCGCTCTGCTCCCAGAGTGTGAGTGTGTGTGCGTGCGCGCGCGAGCGAGGGTGCGAGTGTGTGCGAGGAGTGCGAGTGTGTGTGTATCTGTGTGTGTGTGTGTTGAGTAAACTGTGTTTTTGCAGAATGACAGGCTCCGGGGCTGCCTATGCGCAGAATCAGAGCGAGAGGCGGCGAGGCTGGCGTAACAGCAGAGGCGGCAGCGGCGGCGGCGGCGGCGGCAGAAGCAGCGGCAGCACCAACAGCAGCAGCAGCAGCAGCAGCAGCAGCAGCAGCAGCAGCACTAGCAGCCGCAGCCCCACCACCACCAAACACCCCCCCACCCACGGGAGCTCAGCCCAGCAAGCATGCAAGAGAGCACAGCCCGGCGGTGCAGAGTGCAGCCCACCTAGCAGAGCTCAGCCCTGCCCTACCAGGCGCTGCCCGGCCGCCGTGGTGGCAGCGGCAGCAGCAGTGGCAGCGGCAACAGCAGCAGCAGCAAACTGCCCCCCCTCATCCCCCACCCCCACCTAGCTTTCAGTGACTATGAGACAAGCGCCCCGACGGGGTAGGGGAGGAAGGAAAAGAGCTGAGCGCCCAGCCCCGCCCTGCCCCCGGCTGCCTCCTCCTCTCTTTCCCCTCCCCCACGCGGTCCACCCCCACCTCCAGGGACTGGCCGTGGCAGGCTGGCCCTCCCTGGGCTGTGGGAGGAAGGCAGGACGCCTTAGGGAAAAGAGCTCCAGAGAGTTGGGTTGGAATCCTGCCTATCTACCCCTGGGTAGCCCTGTGACCTTGGGGAAGTCACTTTTCGTTGTCTCGTTCCCAAAATGAACCTCGGGGGTGATTTTAAGGTACCCCTCAGCCCCAATAGCTTAGGTTCTGAGGGCCTTTCCAGCAATGGCATTTCCATGTTGCGAGTTCCCTCAGAACTCTGACTGGCCACGTTCTAAGATGCCTTCCAGTTCCCTACTTTCTGTGTCCAGAGATCATGGCCTGGCTCTGACGTTGAGTTTTAAAGACAATTCTATATCCGAAGGGACTTTTATGTTCTAAGGGTACTTCTGGCCCCGATATCTTATATCCAAAGTTCTAAGGTCCTCCCTTTCTGGTACAACAAAGTATGAATGCCGAGTGGAGTGGGAACCCAGAAGGAAGGGAAGCACATCCATGGCTGGGTAGGGGGCGTCATGACTTGGCCAGAGAAGCCTTTAACCCTTGGCTCCCTGAGTGCCCCAGTGGGAGGAAGAGGAGAGTGAGGGGAACCGGGAAGACCGCAAAGGCTCCCTTTACACTCTTGGCAGATACCCCAGCAAAGAAATGCCTGAACCTGGAGACCTTGAAGGATATCCACCTTCCTCATAACCACAACCGTTAGAGAAAGGATTCTTAGCTCCAGGTCAAAGGGAATGAGATGAGTGTGGAAGAAATAACACAGAGCAGGGGGTCCAGGTTAAAGTTCTTTCCTTGCCACTATTAGCAGTGTGACCTTCTAAAAATCGCTTCCTGTGGTTGAACTTCGGTTTCCTGATTGATAATAACATAAGAGGACTTCGAAGGGGGATGATGACCTCTAAAACTCTTTTTTGGTTTCAGCATTCTATGGAAGAATTTGGAAACAAGATATGGGATACCAACTTCACCAAAGCCTAAGCCCAGAATCCAGGTTGAGCCACCATACTCTACAGAAGCATCTTGCCTCAAGAAGAGTTTCCTGAGCTTGAAGACTGCTGAGGAAGGCTTCTCCCACA
Organism: Gracilinanus agilis; assembly: GCF_016433145.1. Classification (NCBI taxonomy): domain Eukaryota; kingdom Metazoa; phylum Chordata; class Mammalia; order Didelphimorphia; family Didelphidae; genus Gracilinanus; species Gracilinanus agilis. The sequence continues at coordinate 82,154,768 of NC_058131.1, forward strand.
GGACACTGGGGCAGGCAAAGAGAAAGGGTCAATTTTTCATCACTACCACCATCAGTCTTTCAATTCAACAGATTAAGAGCCTGGTGAAAAAGATAAAAAAAAAGAAGAAAAAGACATTGTCCTTGTTTTCAGAGAGCAAACAATCTGGCAGTAAAGACAGTCTAATTAATAAGAAATTAAATCCAGGACAATAATATAAGCAACTGTCATAAGGCATCTTTCCACTTTTTACAAGAAGCCGTTGCTAATCCCCTTTCATTGCCCTGCTTTCCTTCTATTGATTATCTCCAACCTGTAAATATCTTGTTAGAGCATTACCTTTTTTCATGTTGTCTCCCCCATTACACTAAAAGCTCCTTGAGAGCAGAGTCTGAACTTTGACTTTTGTTATATCCTAAGTACAACATCTCATTGTAGGCATTTAATAAATACATATTGACTGACTGATTCAGGGAGATCTTACAGATATAGAAGAAATAGCTAGGGACTTAGAGTCGGAGGGTTTTGAAACATAGATTGGAAAGAATTTCAGTACTGGGATCTTGGGCAAGTTATTTGACCAATGGGGGTTTCAGTTTCCCCTTCAACAAAATGAAAGGATTAGACTAGATGACCTCCAAGACCATGGCTAAATGTAAATCCTCTAAGTGTCCTCTGAGGCATCCAGATAAGGGAATAGTCAAACTTTTGAGAGTCACAAAAACCTTGATTTTTAAAATATCTAAAGAAGTTAATGTTAGTCATATGTCTACTTGGTAAATAATAATACTATGTTTTTCACAAAGTTCATCCCTATCCAAAAATTCATTGAGGAGAATAGGAGGAAAGAGAGAGAATAATAAAAATGATGATGACAAAGACCACAATAATAGAATAGAAATGATAGAGATTCCTCTGCTCTCACCATTAAAATCCTCTATCTGGGCCTCACTGAGAGATGGGATCCCAAAGGCCATTTAGGTGGATCAAAAGTTCTACCAGTTGCTACCAATATGGAAAGGATTCCCAGGTCTAGTAACAGCATATCTTGCTCAAGGACCACTAGTCCATTTAAGTGTAAAGTTGCACCAATAAACTAGATACAGTTTGATGAACTTTCCAGATGCAAAATTTCTAGAAAACCATCTTCTAAATTGCGGTCTAATACAAATGAATGATGAAAGTTTCTATGCTGAAGAAATTACAAATCCCTGAAGAGTTGAAGTCATAGAGGATGTGTATAAATAAATAAATAAATAAATGAAGATAATTCTTTCCATTATGACTATTCTTACCTCTTCAGAGTAACTTTCCCTCTCCCCCCAAGAAGGAAAAAATTGTCTTTTGAGATAGAATCATTCAATTTAACAAACATTGATCAATTGTCTATTGTATTTAAGATTTTGAGACAGATGGTAGGTGCATCAGAGATAAGGGCAGGAAAACCTGGTAAAATGCAAAAAATTCTAGATTGAGAATCAGAACGTGGGTTCAGTTCTTGATTCTGATATTTACCTGCTCTCTTAAAATACCTTATTATTTCCATTCCTTAATCTGTAAAACTAAGAAGTTTACTAGATGACCAAGTCCCTTCCAACACTAAATCTACAAACCTGTAATTCTAAAATATAGTACCTCCCATCATGGAGCTCACAACCTAAGGGAAAGTGAGAATATACTACAAAACGCAATATGAGTATATGTGATATGCACAATCATTGTTATGCATAAACTCCCTGAAGCAAGAATTGGGTCATTTCATGAAATTATAGGATTTTAAGACTTGTAAGGAGCCTCAGAGTCCTCTATAATAATAGAAAAAAAAAATGTGGTTGTCCTGCCTCTGTTTGAAGAGTTCTAGTGAAGGGGAGCTCACTTCCCCTTCCCCAAATATAGCCATTTCCAAGTTTATACAGTTCTAATAGCCTTGGTGACCTTCTTAGCCAATGTATACCTCCAAAAGCATCCCCATAAAACATAATTTACATTCACTCTGCTTGAAGATTGCCAATGAAGAAGAACTTCTTGCTACTTGCTACTTCCAGAGGCAGTCAGTTCTACTGCTGTATATCTCTAATTTGGGGGACTTCCCCCACCTTAAGTTGAATCTAAATTGGATTTCTCTTTTTCTGTGACCCATTGATCCTCATTCTGCCTCTTGAGGTCAAACAAAACATTCTTCCCCATGTCAACCTATTAAAGTAAGTAAAAATAGCTATATGTCCTACTTAATCCTTTTCTTCTCCAGGTTGAAAGATTCCCTTTTTCTTCAATTAATTTCTATATGGCATGTTGACAAAACCATTGACCCATCCTGGCTACCATCTTCTGGGCCTGTCAATTTCCTTCCTCAAATATGATAACTCAAACCACCACAATACTTGAGATGTTATCTAACCAGAGTTTAGAATAGTAGAACTGTTACCTCTAGAGTCCTGGATGCTGTGGCAATCCAATTAAATAATCAAACAAGCATTGATTAAGTACTTATGTGCAAAGCACTATGCTAGGCACTTGAGACATAGACAAAAGTGAAAGTCTCTGCTCTCAAGAGCTTATATTCTAATGGAAAAGATAACACGTACATTTATAAGTATATACAAAACACACAAACCTGACAAGGTTACCTTAGATAGGAATCACATTAGAATCATGTCGCCATATTACACAAGGTACTCACTAAACTTACAGTACACTGAAACCCTCAAGCATTTTCATTCAAACTATTTTCTAGTTATGCCTCCTTTTTACTACTGCACTTATTTATCATCATTCTAAGCCTCAAGTTCTATAAAACCTATAAAATAGGACCTTCGTCACGCAGTCACTGTAAGGAAAGTGTTTGTAAGCCTTAAAACTATGTAAATGTAAATTATTATTATTGTCCTTTACAGGTGAATTCATTTTTAATCCCATTGCAGAACTTAATATTTATTTCTATTAAATTTATCATATATAATTGGTCCAACTTTTTAGACTGTTAAGGTCTTTTTGGATCCTGACTTAAGCAACAAACTTTTTAGCTATTTCTTCTCCAGGTTTTCTGTAGTCTTCAAATTTGATAATCATGTCCTTTATGCCTTCAGTCAAGTTCAAGGAAGCTCAGTGGTTCAGGGGATAGAGCACTAGACTTGAAGTCAGGAATACTTGAGTTGAAATCCTGTCTCAAATGCTTATGTGACCCTGGGCAAATTACTTACTCTCTCTGTTCCTTAGCTTCCTCATCTGTAAAATGAGCATAATAATAGCACTGACCTCATAAGACTATTTAAAAGATCAAAATATATGTCTATGCATATATATATACATAAAGTGCTTCATGAACATTAAAGAGTCATATAAATGCTAGTTTTTATTACTGATGAAAAATATTTTTTAAAAAACAGCCCAGGGCAAAAAGTAGGTGACTGGATGATTCCATTAACAGTCTATCTCCAAGTTGTTCAATCTATTAATGACTGTTCTTTGAGACTAGAACTGGGACATTCAGAGAGTTCTGAATTCTGCTAACCATTCTGTTAGCTATCCCATATCTCTCTATCTTACCTACTATAATATTAGAAACTTTGTAAAATATTTTGTCAAAAGCTTTCTATACTTATGTCAATATCATTCCCTAATCTACTAGTATCCTTGTCAAAAAAAGGAAATTAAATTATTTTGGCATTAACTACTTTTATAAGAAGACATGCTGATGTCACTTGTTAAATACTCACAAACCATTTCCAAATATATTAGATACTTGAGAATTTTGCCAGGAATCAGGGTCAAGTTCACTGACCTATAAGTAGGATCAACATTTGTTCTCTCTTCCTGGAAGCATCTTTCCTGTTTTTCATAATCTTATCAATTTTATTTCATTTAAAATTTATTTAATTTATGAATACCATTTTTATATCATCTTCATATATATGTATACATATATTTCTATTTCTCATAAGGAACAAATAACTACACAACAAAGCAATAATTCAAAGGAAAAACTAATTTTTCACAGCTCCACAAATAACTACAAGAAATTAAGAGTTTAAAAATGAAATAATAATTTTATAGAAAAGAATTAGGAGAATAAATAGATTAGAAGAGAATGTAGTAAACCCTACCCAAGTAACAAACTCCCTGAAATTTAGAATAGATAAAAAAGATATTAATGATTCTATGAGAAGCAAAAAAATATTAGAACAAATCAAGAAATTGAATAAAATAGAAGAAAAAATAAGGTGTATCTTACTTTTAAAAAACTGTCCGGGAAAATAAATTGAGGAGAGATTAACAGTCATTGAACTCCTAAAAAATGAGAGAGAGAAACAGACAGAGAGAGACAGAGGGAGACTCAAAACTCTATTTTAAGAAACCATAGTAAAACCTGCCCCTCCCCCCAAAAAAAGTTTCAGGAATCTCAAAGTAAAAATCTAGAGTTTTCATGTCAAAGGAAAAATACCATAAGCAGTTAGAAATAAGTTGAGGGAGAATTAGAGGTAGAAGAGTTAACAGCAATGACACATGCCCCCAAAAAGTCATTAAACCATTTTCTTTTTTAATGCACATAAGGGAACAGAAGAAAATTCAAAATAAGCCTAGAAAAGAATTTTTATTTTTAATAATAATAATAAATAATAAAAATAAAATAAAATAAAAGTGATTTAAATTGAATACTCAGAAGTCCATATACAATCTTTTTAGTGTACTATTATGTATATGGAAATGATCTTAGTGTTTTGCAATTTTAAAAAATATTTTTAAAAAAGGGAAGGCAAGGAAAACTACTTTTCATTTTTATGCACTTTTATTTTTCTCTCCTTTCTACTACTCCTGTCTACAATGGAACAATAAAAAAAGGCAAAAGAAAAATCTTGTAGCAAATACATATAATCATGCAAGATAAATTCCTTCATTGGTCATGTTCAAAAATGTGCATCCCACTCTGCAACTTAAACCCCTCATCTATCTGACAGAAGATGGATGGCATGATTCATCTTTGCTCTTCTAGAATCACATTTTGTCATTTCGCTGATCAGAGTTGCTAGATCTTTAGAAGTTTTTTTTTCTTTATGATGTTATTGTATAAAATATTCCCCTAGTTTTGCTTACTTTATTTGGCATCAGTTTATACCAGTAGTTCCCAAACCTGCTGCCCCCTTTCCAGAAAAAAATATTACTTATCCCCTTGGAAATTAATTTTTTTAATTTTAATAGCAATTAATTGGAAAGATAAATGCACCTGTGGCCATCACTGCCTCCCTGAATTGCTGCAGCACCCACCAGGGGTGGTAGCACCCACTTTGGGAATCACTGGTTTTTACGGATCTCCCCAGTTCCCTCTGAAACCATACATTTAGGCATTTCTTATGACATAATGAACTACATTATATAAATGTACTATGTTTTGTATAGACATTGTCTAGTTGATGAGAATACCATTAATTTCTAAAAACGTTTGCTTCTATGAAAATAGCTTCCTTAAATATTTTCATATATATTAGTCTTTTTTCTCCTTTGAGCATATTCTTGAGAGCTCTAAGATATGTACGGGATAATGATTTTGGGTGATTATGTCCAAATTACTTTCTAGAGTAACTCTACCAATATACCAATGTGCCTGTTTCCCCACAGAATCTCAGACATGTGTAACATTTTTCTTTTGGCATCTTTGATGATCTGAGCGTGTGAAATGGAACTCCAGAGATATTTTAGCTTGTATTTGGCTCATTGTTAGTAATTTAGAATCTTTTTTATTGTAGATAGTTTGGATTGCTGCCCTTGAAAATTCCCTTTTCATGGTCTCTGGTCATTTAACTCTTTGAATGACTCTTAATCTTACATTTCTGAGTCAGTTCCTTATGTATCTTGGAAATGAGACTCTTCAGAGAAATAGTGCAAAGATGTTTCCCCCAGCTACCTGTTTCACTTCTACTTTTAACTATATTAGTTTTATTTGTGCAAAACCTTCTTAATTTTATATACTTTAAGTCAATCTTTTCTTATCTTGTATGGCCTTCTTTAGTCCTTGATTGTTCATTAATATTTCTATTATCCTTATGTCTGAAAGGTTATTTCTAATGTGCTTACAACTCCATTTTGTCTGTCATATAACCATATGGAGTTTATTTTGGTATGTGCTGTCAAATGTTAGTTTAAACCTAATTTATGCTAGACTACTGTCCAGATTTCTCAGCTGTTGTTATTTTCAGTTATATCTAACTTTTCATGGGATTTGGAGTTTTCTTGGCAAAAATACTATATGCGTTTATAATTGCCTCCTTCAGTTCATTTTATAGATGAGCAACTAGACAAACAGGGTCAAGTGATTTGCAGAGGATCACACAGGTAGTAAGTGCCTGAGGCCAGATTTTAATGCAGGAAGATGAGTTGTCCTCTGGCAAGCTATCCACTGGACCACCTAGCTGCCCTCAGTAGCCTTTTTTGTCAAATAATGAATCCTTATATCATTAAGGTGCTAATGTGTTGATTTGCCTTTACATATTGTGTCCCTAATCAATTCCACTGATTAATCTCTATTTTTAACCAGTACGAAATATATTTAATAATTATTGCTTTGTAGTATAGTTTGAAACCTGGCACATCAAGGACCCTTTCCTATTTTTTTTAGGCCCTACATTTTACATATGAGGAAACCAGGTAGAGAATATTTTTTGCAGGCACAGATACAAAGATATAGTGTATTAAAATGATTAAAAATCTCATGTTAGGAGAAACTAGGTTCAATCTTTGCCTCTAATTTTTACCATAGACAAATTATTTATCTTCTGTGAGACTTAGATTCTTTTTTCTTTCTTTTTTTCTTGTTTATACCTGGTTTATTCTTTGATTTAGTTGATTAACTTAATGCAGAGTCCAGGCAAGTTTCACTCATACATAAATGAGGAAATTGAGTACAGGAAAAAGAAAGCTTTCTTTTTACCCTCCATAGGACACATAGTGGCACTCAAGCCTAGAATTTAGGTCTTTGGGCTCTCATTCAGTACTCTGCATAGTATGCTATTAGGTTAGGCCACCCAGCAAAAATTTTTCCTGGGCCAGGAAAAGATGGATAGTTAGATGTTGATATTGATGATGATGATGATGACAATGTTGTTGTTTATGATGGTGTTGATGTTGATGATGATAATGTTGTTGATGATGTTGACAATGATGGTGTTGTTGATGATAATAATGATGATGTTGATGGTGTTGATGTTGATGATGATGATGATTGAATTTGGAGTTGGAGGTTTTCCTTCCATTTGAACCTTTTTGATCCTTCCAACTGAAATGATGAAAATTTTCTTGGAGACTGTTTCCAACTTCTTTTACCTTTCCATTGTATTGGTCTTCTTTCCCCCTCCCCCATGTGCTTCTTTATGAAATTTTATACCCCATTTTATTTATTTTCCCCTTTCTCTTAGTATTATCTTCTTTTTTACCTCTAATACATAAATAAAGAAATATATATATTTGTCACTGTTCCCTCTAAGTATATTTCTTCTAGCTACCCTGATGATAATAACAATTTTTAAGAGTTATCAATATCATCTTTTCTTATAGGAATACAAATCATTTGAACTTATTGGGTCCCTTAAAAAGTTTTTTTGAGTTCTATGTTTGGGTATCAAATTTTTGGTTTCAGTCAGATCTTTTCTTCATGAATGCTTGGAAGTCTTCTATTTTATTGAATGACCATATTTTATTCTGCAAGAATATAATTAATTTTGCTGGGTAGTTGATTTTTGGTCATAGACCCAGTTCCCATGCTTTCCCAAATATCATATTCCATGCCTTCCAGTCCTTCAGTGTGGATGCAGCCAGGTCCTGTGTTATCTTAGCCGTGGCTCCATGATATCTGAATGGTTTCTTCTTAGCAGTTTGTAGTATCTTTTCCTTGGTCTGGTAGTTCTTGAATGTGGCTATAATATTCCTGAGTGTTGTCAATTGGGGATTAAATGCAAGAGGTGATCCGTGGATTCCTTCAATCTCCACTTTTTCCTCTTGTTCAAGAATGTTGGGGCAGTTTTCTTGGATAATTTCCTGTAGAATGATGTCCAGGCTTTTTCTTTTGTCATGATTTTCCAGTAAAATTGTCTCTTCTGGATCTATTTTGGGGGTCTATAGTTTTATCAATGAGGTGTTTCATATTTTCCTCAATTTTTTCATTCTTTTGATTTTGTTTTATAGACACTTGCTGCCTTATGAAGTCATTTGCTTCTAGTTGTTGGATTCTAATTTTTAAAGACTGAATTTAATCTCTGGATTTTTGGTCATCCTTCTCCTTCTGATCTGTTTTTCTTTGTAGATCATCTTTCACTTTCTTTGCCTCATTTTCAAGCTGGTCAATTCTGGCTTTCAAGACAATATTTTCTTGTTTTAGTTCATGTGCCTCTGTTTCCAGATGATCCATTTTGCTTTTTAGGTTCTTTTCCCAATTGCCTTCAGCCTCTCTTAATTGTCTTTTGAATTGTGTTTTGAGTTTTCCCAAAGCCTGAGTTCAATTTGCTGGAGTTTCTGCATTTTTCTTGATGTTCCTTGATTCTCCTCTGTTTCATTTGCTCTTTATTCATTACCTGGATAGAAACTGCCAATTATAACTTCTTTTTTTCTTTTTCTGTTGTTTACTCATATTTTTTCCCTTCCTTTCCCCCTGTCATTGGCTTTACTCTTCCTCCTCTGATTATTTGCTGGATCTATGGGCTTGGGCTATTTTGTCCTGAAGGGGCTTCTTCTCTGCTCTGCTGATTGAATAGATTAGGCTGATCGACTATTATTGAGCCCTGAGATCATATCCTCCCCAGTTGGCAGCAGAAGCTGAAGGTATAGGTGAAGGTGTGGAGCTTCCTGCATTGTCATCAAGGTATTCTGTTGAGGTTGCAGCCTTTGCCCTGGGATGTGAGTCAGCAGATTCTTACTGTGACTCTCAAAACAGTCAGTGAAGGAACAGTAGTGGAGATTCCCTATTTTTTTTCATTATTTTTCTTGAGATTCCAAACTTCTTTCTTATTTATACTTTGTTTAAATGTCTAGATTTGAAAGTCTTATGATGAGGTATCCCATTATTATAATTTTATGTTTCTTTTTGTAATTTGATTATATTTCCTCTAAGTATTTAGATGCTATGCTTTCTGGCAAATATATTTAAACATGGTTTTTATTCATTTTCTATGATAGCTTTAAGAATAATGTCATTTCCCTTCTTATTTTTTAAATCATATCTAAATTTACTCCAGCATTATCTGAAATCATATTTGGTACACCTGCTTTTTTTGGGGTGGGGGAGTTCAGCTGAAGAACAATAGATTTTGCTATAGACCATCATTTTTTTGTTTTTAGAATTTATGTTTTATTATTATTCTAAATGTTCCCAAATCCAAACAAAAAAAGTATTTCCACATATAAAGAAAAAGAAGATATTACACTAATGAAGCCACAATTCTCCAGTATGTTTAACTTACTTTCTTCATATCTACATATTAGGACCCATCCAAAAGTGTCCCACCCTCTTCCTCCCCTCCCTGCATCACCAAGATGGATTAGGGGGCATCATCAGGGAGGCCAACATGTTCATATATATTAATCTTTCAAGTTTTATTTTCTGTTCACTTTCTGCAGGTACCATTCTCAGTTTATTCTTCCAATATTAATTCTGTGACTATGTATAATGTTCTGATTCTTCTCATTTCACTGTTCATTATTTCGTATAGTTCTTTCCAAGCTTTTTTTTTTAAATCAGTCTGCTCATTGTTTCTTGTGGTGCAGTAGTATTCCATCACAATCATATACCACAATTTGTTTAGCCATCCTCAATGCATCTCCTCATTTTCCAATTCTTTGCCATCACAAAGAGAGCTGCTATAAATATTTTGGAACATATGGATTCTTTTCCTCTTTTCCTAATCTCCTTGGAAAACAGAACCGGCAATGATAGCACTAAGGGAATACAGTTTTATAATACTCTGGGTGCAATTCCAAATTGCTCTCTAAAATGATTGGATCAGATAATAGCTCCAGAAATAGTGAATTAATGTCCCCATTTTTCCACCTCTCCTCCCACATTTGTAACTTAACCCTTTTGTCATTTTAGCCACTCTAGTGAGTGTGGAGTGATATGTCAGATTTGTTTTGATTAGCATTTCTTTAATCAGTAGTGATTTGGAGCATTTTCTCATATAAATATATATAGCTTTGACTTCTTCATCTAAATTCAAAATTTAAATCTGTGTAATTTTTTTATTTTTTTCAAGCATATTTTTATGTAAATGAGGTATCATTGGATTTTATTTTCTAATACATTTTCCTACCTACCCTCTTCTGTTTCATGGTGAAATTATATCATTCATATATATAGTTATGACTGTTAATCATTGTTCATCTAATCCTGTCACTTTGCATTTCCCCCACCCTTTCCTCCCACTCATCTCCTTAGAGTTAAAAAGAATGTAAAAAAAGGGACTTAGCTTAACACTTGGGATCTCTAAAAGAAGCAACATTTCTCTACTCTATGACCGCTCTCCTTCCCCTTGGACCTGTATCTGACTTTTTTCTTTCCTGTTAATTACTTTCTCCCTCCCTATTTTCCTCTATCATCCCTTCCTTCCTTTCTTCTTTCTGCTCTTTCTTCTCTCTTCTCTTATTTCTTTCTTTTATTCCTCTTTAATGTTTCCTTCTCTAACTGTGAAGGTTTCTTCATTGTTATTTATTACTATTCCCTTACTTATCCCACTTTTCTTCTTAAATTATCCCTTTCCCTCTTTATGTTCCCTCTGTTTTTCCTTTTGAATTTAATGAATTTCTATACTGTGATTATTATTTGCATATTTGTGTGTATGTGTAATTATGTCCAATTTTCTTTCATGCAGTTCATATAAAAGCAATATCCTTTTCCCCTCACCTTTCTCTATGACTGCATACTCTTCATCTCATGCATTGCTACATCTGAAATGTATTTTTCAACCTTTCCTCCTTTTTTATTCATTAGAATCCCTACCATTTATGTCTTTCCCTTAGACCAAAAAAAAACAAAACAAAACAAAACAAACAGTCTCTCAGGGCCTCTTTCTATTTTATTTCTCTTTTTTCCATGATTTTTAAGATACTAGAGTTCTAAGGAGATACATATTTCTTATCCCCTTATTATTAAGAAAAGAATTGATCACCAAGTAAACCTTTCCCACTGAACAAAGGTGTTACCTTTCTATATCACTCGACTCTGGCAATAACATTTCAAAATGTCTACTCAGTTCCAATCTTTTTATCAGGATTACTGGAAATTTTCTACTTAATTTCAGATTTATTTTCTCCCAAGTATATTTATATTTAGTTTTGACTGATCAATTTTTTCATTGCAAAACAAAATATTTTGCCTTTTGGAATGACAAGGTCACTATTCTCCATAATGGCAACTTCGAAGTCTTATGCAATCCTGACTGTTTCTCCTTAATAGTTATATGAATTCATTTTGGCTTTTAGTAATATTTTATTTTTCTTTGAGCAGAAAGATCTAAATTTTGCATGACATTCCTGAAAGTTTTCATTTTGGAGTTTCTTTCAGAATATGACCATTGAACTCATTCTATTGCCAATTGTCTCTTTGGATCTGAGATATGGGCAGACTTCATTTATGATTTCCTAAAATATGAGACACAAGTTTTTCTTTAAGTGAATTTTAGTAAATCTGGTAATTTTTAAGATTATCTTTTCTTAACCTATTATCCAAAAAGATATTTTAGATAATATGTTCCTAGTATTATCTTCCTTCTTTCAATCTTTTAATTTTGTTTCAATGTTTGTTTTGGCTCATTAAGTCGTCATTTTTTTGACTTATTCTATTTTTCAGGAAAGTCAGGTTTTCCATATATTCTAAGATATTGATTCTCCTTGCTATGTCCCCTACCATAGCCATTCCATTGCATATATCTTCTTTTATTTCTTCCAGGCATTCATATATTTCTATTGGCTAGGGCATTTTTTTCTTTTGTGGTTCTGCTTGGAATTTTTTTTTCATTTCATTTTTTAACATTTATTAATATTCATTTTTTAAGGAAAGTTAACATGGTTACATGATTCATGCTCCTACTTTCCCCTTCACCCCTCGACCTCCCCCCACCCCTGGCCAATGCGCATTTCCACTGGTTTTAACATGTGTCATTGATCAAGACCTATTTCCAAATTGTTGATCATTGCATTGGTGTGGTAGTTTCGAATTAAAATCCCCAATCATGTCTGCATCAAACCATGTGTTCAAGCAGCTGCTTTTCTTCTGTGTTTCCACTCCTGCAGTTCTTCCTCTGAATGTGGGTAGCATTCTTTTCCATAAATCCATCAAAATTGTCCTGGATCATTGCATTGCTGCTAGTACAGAAGTCCATTACATTCTATTTTACCACAGTGTTTTGGTATCTGTGTACAATGTTCTGGCTCTGCTCCTTTCACTCTGCATCAATTCCTGGAGGTCTTTCCAGTTCACATGGAATTCATCCAGTTTATTATTCCTTTTAGCACAATAGTATTCCATCACCCGCATATACCACAATTTGTTCAGCCATTCCCCAATTGGAGGGCATACCCTCCTTTTCCAGTTGTTTGCCACCACAAAAAGAGTCACTATAAATATTTTTGTAAAAGTCTGTTTATCTATGATCTCTTTGGGGTACAAACCCAACAATGGTATGGCTGAATCAAAGGGCAGGCATTCTTTTATAACCCTTTGAGCATAGCTCCAAATTGCCATCCAGAATGGTTGGATCAGTTCACAACTCCACCAGCAATGCATTAATGTCCCAATTTTGCCACATCCCCTCCAGCATTCATTACTCTCCCCTTCTTTCATTTTAGCCAATCTACTAGGTGTGAAGTCATACCTCAGAGTTGTTTTAATTTGCATTTCTCTAATTATTAGAGATTTAGAACATTTTCTCATGTGCTTCTTGATACTTTAATTTCTTTATCTGAAAATTGCCTATTCATGTCTCTTACCCATTTATCAATTGGGGAATGGCTTGATTTTTTATACAATTGATTTTACTCCTTGTATATTTGTGTAATTAGACCCCTGTCAGAGTTTTTTGTTATAAAGATTTTTTTCCAATTTGTTGTTTCCCTTCTGATTTTGGCTGCAATGTTTTTGTTTGTATAAAATCTTTTTAGTTTAATATAATCAAAACCATTTATTTTACATTTTGTAATTTTCTCTAATTCTTGCTTGGTTTTAAAATTTTTTCCTTTCCCAGAGATCTGACAAGTATACTATTCAGTGTTCACTTAACTTATTTATAGTTTCCCTCTTTATATTCAAGTCATTCACCCATTCTGAATTTATCTTGGTGTAGGGTGTGAGATGTTGATCTAAACCTAATCTCTCCCATATTATTTTCCAAATTTCCCAGCAGTTTTTATCAAATAGTGGATTTTTGTCCCAAAAGTTGGGCTATTTGGGTTTATCATACACTGTCTTGCTGATGTCACTTAACCTGAGTCTATTCGACTGATCCTCCCTTCTGTCTCTTAGCCAGTACCATATTGTTTTGATGACTGCTGCTTTATAGTATAGTTTAATATCTGGTACTGCTAGGCCCCCTCCTTTACATTTTTTTTCAATATTTCCCTTGATATTCTTGACCTTTTGTTACTCCAAATGAACTTTATTATAGTTTTTCCTCATTCAGAAAAAAAGTTTTTTGGTAGTTTGATAGGTATGGAGCTAAATAAGTAAATGAATTTGGGTAGAATGGTCATGTTTATTATGTTAGCTTGTCCTACTCATGAGCAATCAATGTTTTTCCAGTTACTTAGATCTAGTTTTATTTGTTTGGAAAGTGTTTTGTAGTTGTTTTGGTATAATTCCTGTGTTTGTTTTGGTAGATACATTTCTAAGTATTTTATATTGTCTAGGGTTATTTTAAATGGTGTTTCCTCTTGCTGCTGTGATGTGTTGGAAATATATAGAAATGCTGATGATTTATGTGCACTTATTTTGTATCCTGCAACTTTGCTAAAGNCTTAGTCTCCTCCTTGCCTATTTTGATACCTTCAATTTCTTTTTCTTCTCTAATTGCAACTGCTAGTGTTTCTAGTACTATGTTGAATAATAGAGGTGATAATGGGCATCCTTGTTTCACTCCTAATCTTATTGGGAAGGCTTCTAATTTATCCCCATTACATATGATGCTTGTTGATGGTTTGAGGTATATACTGTTTATTATTTTGAGGAAAGGTCCTTCTATTCCTATACTTTCCAGGGTTTTCAATAGGAATGGGTGCTGTATTTTGTCAAAGGCTTTTTCAGCATTTATTGAAATGATCATGTGATTTTTGTTTGTTATATTGTTGATATGGTCAATTATGTAGATGGTTTTCCTAATGTTGAACCATCCTTGCATTCCTGGTATCAATATCACCTGATCATGGTGGATGATCCTCTTGATTACTTGCTGGAGTCTCTTTGCTAGTATTGTATGTTCATTAGGGAGATTGGTCTGTAGTTTTCTTTTTCTGTTTTTGATCTACCTGGTTTTGGAATCAGTACCATATTTGTATCATAAAAGGAATTTGGTAGGACTCCATCTTTGCTTATCATATCAAATAATTTGTATAGTATTGGGATTAGTTGCTCTTTGAATGTTTGATAGAATTCACTTGTGAATCCATCAGGCCCTGGCGATTTTTTCTTAGGGAGT
>NC_058131.1:82184335-82215366 GCF_016433145.1 Gracilinanus agilis
AGCTGGTCAGTTTTGGCTTTCAAGATACTATTTTCTTGTTTTAGTTCATGTATTTTCTTTTCCCAATTCTCTTCAGCCTCTCTTGATAGATTTTTAAGTTCTTGAGTTAATTGAATTTTGGGTTCTTGAATTAATTGAATTTTGAATTCTTCCAAAGCCTGTGTCTAATTTGCTGGAGTTTCTGGGTTTTTCTTGGTGTTCATTGGTCCTCCTCTATTCCATTTGCTCTTTGTTTATTTCCTGGATAGAAGCTGTTGATTGTAATTTCTTTTTTCTTTTTCTGTTGTTTACTCATATTTTTTTCTTTCTTTGCCTTCTGTAACTTGCTTAAATCTTGCTCCTCTGATTATTTGCTGGATCTGTGGGTTTGAGCTATTCTGTCCTGAAGGGGCTTCTTCTCAGCTCTGCTGATTGAATAGTTTAATGGGCCCTGAGGTCAGATCTTCCCCAGCTGGCAACAGAAACAGAAGATGTGATTACAGCTATTTTCAGTGCAGTCAGTGGGGGAGAGGTTTTGGATCTTCCTTGTCTTATGAAGAATTCTTTTTTGCCCTATTGATAAGATTAAGTCAGGGCGAAGTTGATCTGCAGAGCTGGATATGCCTTGAGGCCTAAACCTTGAGAAAAGACAGGGGGAAGATGGAGTATTTTGCCTGCTATCTAGGTTGCCCTCTCTGCATTTCTCCTCCAGCTTCCTCCCTGCCCTCTATGTTCAACACTTTGAGTCTGGCACAGCTGTGCCAGTGAAGCATTCCCTCTGGACTAGTGCCCCTACCTGCCCAGAGATTCCAGCATCCACTATAAACTCAGCACAGTAGGTGGGGGAGGGTTCCTGGGATCTTCCTTCTTCCTTTCCCTTAAACCAATGTGTGTTTGGAATTCAGGGAGGTGCAACTTAAAAGTATCTTACAAACTTTCTGTGGACACGCAGGGACTTTGAGACTACATTCCCCATCATCCAATGAGTTTCTGGTTAAACGTCAGACAATGGGAACCAATGTAGAGCTCTGTTTAAATTTGGAGGGTGGACCTCTTTGCTACCTGAGAGGGCTCCAGGGGGGTGGGGTGGGCGGACTGAGAGGATTAGGGAAGGTATGGAAGAAAATGGCGGAGGTGGGAATTTGAGTTTTTACAGGTGCATGGTCGATTTATTCTATCAACATGGCTTTTATTAAAATACTAATTTCCCTCATTATATCGGCCTTCATCATTTAAAAAAATAACAGTTTGGCCAACCACATGGAAAGACAGACCCTCAATTTTTTAGATAGCCTGAGAGTATTTAAAATCCTCTCCAGAGATATGGACCTGCTCTTGCAGTTTTGGAGTTTTGGGTTCCGTTTTTTCTTTTCTCACTGTTCAGGCTGCTTTTCAGGGAAAGGGGAGAGTGGCTTCGCTCGACATGTTTTTGCTAAGAGACCCTGCCAGCTAGCTGAGCCCGACCCACCTTGGGGGGGTCAGAGAAGCTTAACCCCACAAAGCTGGTGCCCCAATGCCCCAGTGCCTCTACCTCCTCCACCACTTCTCCTCATCCTGCCTTGCTGGTGCTGCTTGTCCCATTCTGAATCCCAAATCCTGACCTCCATTCCTGCAAGCCCTGTCCTGACTCACCACTTCTGCAGACCCCCTGCCTGCCTAATCCTGAGATTTCCGAGAAGTGACCCCCTGCTTGGTGCCAAGCGCTGCTGCTTCAGAGACTGCTGCTGCCACTTAAGATTTGTAAATTATTATCCCTGCCCACAATCTCTACATGTGGGATTTTTTAAAAACTGACCTAAGCTTTCCTCTAGCCCCTACCCCAAGCTTCCATGTGGGCACTAGTGTTTACGCTTCAAACAGGAAGTAAAATGACAAACTTTCTTGCGATTATTAAACTGAAACTCAGGGGAAGAAATTCACCCCCATACCTGCTTAGAACTTTGAACTTTAAAACCCCTTAAGCTCAGCAGAGCTCAATCAGAAGAACTTTAAATTGAACCAGGGGTGGACTTTTAAACTTTAGAACTGAATGAGTTTTATTTCTGTTTTAAAAGGACTGTATCTTACTGTATTTTGCTGATTAGTTTTGTGAATGAATTTTGTTTATTCCATTGATTTTCCTGTTGCACTGAATCACTTTAAGCTAATGAAGTACCTGTTTATGATTTTATTGTAACTCCAAAATGATGGACAAATCTATTAGAACTAATAAGAGGTTTTTTTGACTGTATAGCTTGTTATCTGGTACTCATATTGTATTTCCTAATTTATTTCAGGTTTCATTTTTACTGTATCAAAACAATGCTGTTCTCTGTACCATTTATGAACGTCTTACACATTTAAAGCTGTAAATTGCCATATATATATATACTGGATTTATAGGAGCACATGTCTATCTTGGTAATTGTGTACAACCTTGGAGAGTTTGATGCCTGCCTTGAGATTTAAATTGAAATTTTTTTTTAAATTTTAAACCCTTAACTTCTGTGTATTGACTTATAGGTGGAAGATTGGTAAGGGTAGGCAATGGGGGTCAAGTGACTTGCCCAGGGTCACACAGCTGGGAAGTGTCTGAGGCCGGATTTGAACCTAGGACCTCCTGTCTCTAGGCCTGGCTCTCAATCCACTGAGCTACCCAGCTGCCCCCTTAAATTGTAATTTTAAGAGAGGTCTTTTAAATTTTACTTTAGATCCTAGTCCCTTCTGTATAAATGATGAGATTTAAGGTTTTATTTATTTTAAGGAATTGTTGTCTTAAAGGATAAGGTTTATATACTTTATTATGAAGAATTGTTGTCTTATATTTTTTAAGAGGAAGCCAGGAGAGCTCCTGTATGGTGATGTTAGGCTCTATGTTTTAGCCTACTTTTATCAGAAGGATCTAGAATTCCTAAGGATAATTTGGACAAGAAGTTTTCTTTAATATCAGATTTTGATATGGAGGCAGTAACAGAGTTTATTGAGAAAATATCTTAGCCAGGATTTTAAATTTGTAACAAGTATATGATTTTTTTTACATCATAGCAAGTGATTATAATAATGTGTTAATAGAAGTTATGGTACTCTATTTGAATGTGCATTGGGAATCTGCTATTTTGTAAAACCCATTTACACTCACAGAAAATGAATCTCATTTTTGGGTAAAAAAACCCTTCACTAGTTCTAAGCTATATATATGTATATATATATATTTGATTTTTAAAATATTCTTTTATTTAATTAGAGCAATTGATTTTTCCTTTTTCTCATCTTGTACTGGAAGTACATATATAGCCATTATTTATCCCTTTTTTATTTTACAATGATATAAGCTTAATGTAAATATATATTTGCTATAATGATGCATACCTGAAAAGCCTGAGACTATGGTAACCTGCCAATTATTGGTAATTATCATGGGACTGTGATTTAATGCCTCTCTGTTTCCAGGAGAAGGGAACACAAGAGCCACAAGGCCATGGAGACTGACTGAGAATCTGCCCAGGCAGAAGGCCATACAGGTCATGGATTGCAAAAGTTCTATGCCAATACTGAAGGGCTTAAAACTGAGGTTTGAGTTTTTGAGAGTCCCAGTCTTTTCTAACATTTTAGAGGATGAGAGTCCCCTTTAACTTAAATTCCTAGTGAAGCACCTAAGATTGGCTCTCATTTATGGCTCACTCCCTGAGAAGGTGCAGAAAAAAAAATCAGATCAAAGAAAGGCATTCCCCTTATTTCTCTTATATATAAAGAGAATGGCAATTTTCTATAGTCCTAGCCCTGAATGGGTAATTACAAACTGCTTAAATCACTTTTATTGGGCCTTGATTCAAGGGCCTGTTATAAGTTATTTTCCCTACATTTTTTTATTCTTTTTATTTTTTTATTATTTCTTTTGCCAATTGATTTCACACAACCCCCATGACTCAGCCACACATCCTTAGCTGACCCGAGTTACCCTTTTCAGGGGAGAAATGTGTTGTTTAGAATTTTCCTCAGGGAGATGTGTGGTAAGTTTTTTAAAAATTGATAACGTAAAAATATATGTATATTTAACTCTTTTAGGAGTAATTTCAGGGGGAAATGTATAATTCTTAGAAGGAAATGTATGTTTTATAATCTATAATGTAAAGTTTAAATTCTTTTGAGAGTAATTTCAGGATAAGGATTTGCCATCTCCCCAGAATCCAGACAACGAACCTGTTTGGTGAAGACACTATGAAGATGTCTGAAGACCTTTCACTGGATCATAAAAATCAAATTCGAACTTTGGGTGCAGTTGATTTGAACTATGGGGAGTTGAATGAGTTGAATGCATTTGTTTTGAATGTACACTCTTATGCCAATAGGGGACTGCCACCAAATTGGCTTTTTGTCAATGCGGCTAGTTTTACCCATTTCTTTTATCCCCCAAATTCCTGAAATTTAGAAGTTGACTATGTTTACAGATCCAGCGAAGAAAAAGGGCCAACCCTTTTTTTGCCAGATCTCAGGGGGAAATGTGTGTTTGGAATTCAGGGAGGTGCCATTTAAAAGTATCTTACAAACTTCCTGTGGACACGTGGGGACTTTGAGACTACATTCCCCATGATCCAATGAGTTTCTGGTTAAACGTGAGACAATGGGAACCAACTTATAGTGCAGCTTAAATTCGGAGAGTGGACCTTCTTTGCTACCTGAGAGGACTCCTGGGGGGACTGAGAGGATTAGGGAAGGTATGGAAGAAAATGCTGGAGGTGGGAATTTGAATTTTTTATAGGCGTGTGGTTGATTTATTCTATCAACATGGCTTTTATTAAAATACTAATTTCCCTCATTATATTGTCCTTCATCATTTTTAAAAATAAACCCAACAGTTCAAGAATTCAGGCTTTTTTTTCTGTGTACTTTTTAAGTTGAATCCAGCAGAAGAAATCCCTAGCGCTGTCCTGTTGTTAGATTTGGTTTTCTGTCACCTCAAAGCACTTTGTTTTTGATCGGTTTGGAAGGATTTTCAGAGGTGTGGAGTTTTGCTCTGTGTAAGCCACCAACCTCCCAGAATCTATTCTTTCCATTTTTGATACTACCCATTTGGATTTCACTTTTCTTTTTAAATCAAATTAACAAATAGTTTATCTATTTTATTTGACCTTTTCATGATATCATCTCCTAATCTCAGTTTTATTAATTCAATGATTTTCTTTCAATTTTATTAATCTCCCCTTTGCTTTTCAGAATTTCTAATTCATGTTTATTAAATATTTTTAACTTTTTCTTTTTCTAGTTTTTTAAAATTGTATTTCCATTGATCTGTTTTTTCACTATTTTATTGATGTAAGCCTTTAGAGATATAAAATTTTCCCTAAGTACTGCATCCTATACATTTTGTTATGTTTCATTGTTGTTCATCTCTTTAATGAAATTACTGATGGTTTCAACGATCTGTTCTTTGATCTTCTCACTCTTTGGGATTAGATTATTTAGTCTCCAATTAGCTTTTAATCTATTTCTACAGCCCCTTATTGAATATAACTTTGTTGCAGTATGATCTGAAATGGATGCATTTGATGTTTTTGTTTTTCTACACTTTATTGTGAGATTTTTATACCCTAATATATGATCAGTTTTTATGGAGGCACCATGTTCTACTGAGAAAAATTATATTATTTTCTACTCCTTTCGATTTTCTCCGGAGGTCAATCATACCTAACTCTTCTAAAATCCTATTTATTTCATTGATTTTTTTCTTGTTCATCTTTTTCATTAGATTTATCTAGTCCTGAGAGAAGGGAGTTGTGGTCCCCAACTAGTAGTTTTATTCTATGTTTTCTCCTATAACTCATACAATTTATCCTTGAAAAGTTTGGATGCTATTCCATTTGGTGCATATATGTTTAGTATTAATACCTTTCAGCAAGATACGGTTTCCTTGTTTATCTCTTTTAATTAAAAATGTTAATCAATTTTAATCTAAAAATAGATCTATGTTTGCTTTAGCTTTGTCGAGACCACAATTGTAGTACTAGATTTTTTTTTAATTCAGTTGAGGCTTAATAGATATTTCTCCAACCTTTTACTCTTACTCTCTCTGCTTCCAGTGTGTTTTTTGTATGCAACACAATATCAGATTCTGGTTTTTAATCCATTCTGTTATTTGCTTCCACTTTATGGGTGAATTGATCCCATTAACATTCATAATTTTGTTTACTAACTATGTATTTCATTTCATCCTATTTTACCCTGGTTATCCTTCTTTCTCTATTTTTACCTTGTTACTCCTCAAAAAGTTTTGATTCTATCCATCATCTTTCCCAAACCACTCTTCTTTCTCAACCCCATTTTCTATTATCTTCCTATCTCCTAATTCCCTATAGGGCAAGATAGATTTCTGTATCCAAATGAGTGTGTATGTCATTCACGAATTGAAATATTATCTGCTACTCTCTCATATTCCTCTCCAATGTAAAACATCTCCTTTTTGCATCTCTATTTTTGTGAGATAATTTACTCATTCTCTCTCTCTTCCTCCTTCTCTCAGTTCACTCATCTTTATTAACCCTTAATAATTTTTAAAATCATCCCATTGTAATAAATTCACACATGTGCCCTCTGTCTATGTATTCTAACTATCCTTATAATAGTAAAGTTCTGAGTCGTATCTTCTTCCCATGAAAGAATGTAAACAGTTTAACTTTTTTGAATTTCTTATGATTTCTCTTTCATGTTTACCTTTTTATGCTTGCTTTTTAAAATAATTTTATTTTTATTGTCATGCAAAACACACTTTCATATCACTCATTGTCATAAGAGCAAATTCATACATAATAAAAACCCCAAAATAAAACCATAAATACACTGATGTGAAAGATGACTCCAATAGTTCTTCCTCTGGGAGTGGATAGTATTTCCTGTCATAAGTCCTTCAGGATCATTGCATTGTTGAGAGTAGCCAAGTTTTCACAGATAATCATTGTCTAAAATTGTATGTTATTATGTATTCCACAGTTCTATTTATTTCACTCTGCATCAGTTCCTGTAGATCTTTCCAGTTTTTACTGGAATCATCTTGTTTATCATTTCATATTATGCATGTTCTTATAGTATAATAGTATTCTATCACCTACATGTACCATAATTTATTCAGCCTTTCTCCAATTGATGGACATCCCCTCAGTTTCCAATTCTTTACCACTACAAAAAGAGCCGCTACAAATATTTTTGTACAAGTAGGCCTTTCCCCTTTTTTATTATCTCTTTGGAATACAGACTCAGTAGTGGTATTGCTGGATCGATGTGTATGCACAGTTTTGTTGCCCTTTGTGCATATTTCCAAATTTCCCTCTAGAATGGTTTGATCAGTTCACAACTCCACCAACAATGAGTCAGGGTCCCAATTTTGCCACAATCCCTCCAATATTTACCACTTTCCTTTACTGTCATATTGGACAATATGATAGGTATGAGGTGGTACCTCAGCTTTGTTTTAACTTTCAGTTCTCTAATCAAGAATGATTTAGAACATTTTTATATGATTATTGACAACTTTGATTTCTTAATCTGAAAATTGCTTGTTCATATCCTTTGCCTATTTGATAAATGGGGAGTGGCTTGTATTCTTATACATTTGCCTTAGTTCTCTGTACATTTGAGAAATTAGTCCTTTATCAGAGACATTTGTTACAACATTTTCCCCAGTTTTTTTCTCTTCCAATCTTAGTTTACCCTTAGTTTTGTTTGTACAAAGGTTTTTTTTTATTTAATATAATCAAAATTATTCATTTTACATTTTATAATGCTCTCTATCTCTTGTTTGGTCATAAATTCTTCCCTTCTCCAAAGATCTACCAAGTAAACTATTCTGTGTTCCCCTAATTTAGTTATGGTATCACTCTTTATATCTAAGTTATATATCTATTTTGACCTTATCTTGGTATAGGATGTGTATTTATGCTTCTCTTGAGACTTGTATTTGAAAGTGAAGATTTTTATTCATCAGGAATCCTTGAATTTCTCTATTTCATAAAATATCCATTTTACCCCTAAAAGATTATACTGTTTTTCTTAGTTATAATTCTAGCTTCTTTGCCCTCCAGAAAATCACATTCCAAGCCTTCCAATCCCTTATTGTGGAAGCAACTAAATCTTGTGTTATCCTTACTATGGTTCCATGATATTTAAATTTGTTTCTTTCTGACTGCTTACAATATTTTCTTCTTGATATGAGAATTCTAGAATTTGGCTATCTAATTCCTGGGAGTTTTCATTTGCATATCTCTTTTAGGAGGTAATTGGTAGATTCTTTCCATTTCAATTTTATCCTCTATGATATTGAGACAGTTTCCTTTGATAATGTGTTGATATATAATATCTACAATTGTTTTTAATCATAGTCTTTATGTAGTCTAATATCTAAATGATCTTTCCTTGATCTGTTTTTTTCAGGTTAATTGTTTTTTCAAGGCAATATTTCACATTTTCTTCTTTTTCGTTCTTTTGATTTTCTTTTATTGTTTCTTGATGTCTCATGTAGTCATTAGTTTCTACTTCTACTTCTAATTTTTAAGGAATTATTTTCTTCAGTGAAGCTTTGTACCTCCTTTTCCTTTCATTCAATTCTGCTTTTTTAAATACTTTTTTCAGTAAATTTTTAAATTTCTTTTTCCATTTGACTATTTTCTGCTTTTTAGGTTCTTTTCTGCATGTTTTTATGCCTCCTTTACCAAGCTCTTGACTCCCTTTTAATGATTTTTTGCACCATTTCTTCTACATCTCTTACTTGATTTTGAAAATCCCTTTTGAATACTCCCAGGAATTCTTTTTGGGTCTGTGACCAATTCATATTTTATTTAGAGGCTTCATATGTAGCTGTTTTGATTTCATTGTTTTATGTGTTCGTGTCTTGATCTGTCCTGTTACTCTAATAATTTCCTATGTTAAGTTCTCGTTTTCTCATTTTGTTTTTCAGCTTTGTTCCTGACTTTTGACTTTATGTTAGAGTTAGACTCTGCCCCCACAGAGGAGGTGGCACTCTGGCAGGTTTTAGGCCTTTCTTGCAGATATTTTTAGACTAGTTCTGGAGGTAAATTTTCAGTTTTTTCAAAGTGGTATGATTTAAGAAAAGATGTGTTCACTTTTCTACTAGTTCTGCTCTGATGTGCAAGTGATCAAAAACATTCCTTTCTGCCCTCAAACTCTGACCAGAGTTTCTTCTTCTCTGGGATTATAAGCACTATTGTGCTTATGTTCTTCCGCACCCTGGGACTATGTCCCTAAACTGTGTATGGACAATGCAACAGATACTTGCAAATAGTGCCAGCAAAGGGTCTCCATTAAACTCCTGACCATTTATCTGATTCTTTTACCCTGTAGAAGCTGAGAACTCCAGATGCCACTGGTGCTGATAGTGCACAAAATTACCCCAAAGCCTGATTTGGCTAGCAGAGGTGGTCTGTACTGCACTCTGCTCTACTCTCACATAGTAAGACAAACCTTTTGAGTTGGTCTAAGTTGTGTTAGAATGGAAACCTTTTTCACCCCAAACTTTTGCTGTTTCTGCTGCTCCAGAATTCATTTTGTAATGTTATTTTAAGTTGTTTGGAGGGGAACTTGGGAGAATTCAGGTGAATTTATGACTTTTTTCCACTATCTTGGCTCCACTCTTTTTATTCTGCTTTTTTTCAAAGGAATGATTCAAATGATATATACTCTGTCCCTCTTCATCATCATGCAGCCAGTACCCTAGTTTAAGCCCACATGACTTCTTACCCATACTACTGTAAAATCTCTTTCATCTCTGTAGCTGAAGACTCCTTCTCCTTCAGTGTTTCATATAGCTGCTAATGTAATTTTCCTAAAGGATAGATCTGGCCATGTATTTCCTTAACTGATAAATTTCAATGGCTCCTTATTGCCTCTAATATAAAGTCTTCTGAGTGGCATTTAAAACTGTTTACAACCTGATACTTTCCTACATTTCCAACATTAAAACACAATATTTCTGCCTGAAAATAATCCATAAAATTATACTTGCTATTTCAAATATCTGGTCTTCCATATTCCATTTCTGTGCTTTTGCCCTGACTGTTTCCCCATGGAATATACTTCCTCCTCATCTTTGTCTCCTCTTGTGATCCCTGGTTTTCTTCAAGAGTAAGCTCAAGTGACACATGAATTAGATTAGATTTTCCCTAAAATATGGAAAAGTACTCAAAACTTGATTGACCAGGGGACCAAGGCTCCATCTGTACCCACCTTTGTATATGTTCCAGATAGCCTCTAGCCATATTGACATGACTTCATGGTCACCTAAGAGCATACCCGCTTTTTGGAGTCAGGACTAAGCATACTTGGTGGATATCCCAAGACCCCATTGAAATTAATACACTCTGTCCTGCAAGGAAGTTGGTGGAGAGGGAGGAGGGAAGGACCTATGTCTACCCAAGCTAAGTGTTACAATTGTATATTCTTTCTTGTTGAATATTCTTTCTAAGCTATGAATAAATAAACTTCCTTGTGTTTTATTTCATTCTAATACCAAACCTAAAATATAAATTACTAGCCTTGACTAAAAGTCAAGTACATTCTTAATATAGGGGGGGGGGTATTGCTCTTCTTGGAGATATATAAACCTTAAATTATTTCTCTACAACTTGTCCTCCAGATCAATTACTTTAGCTTATCTAGAATCCATATGTTCTTTTTAATATTATTGGGTTTTTTTACTTCTCTTTTGCCAAGTGTTCTTCTATTTCGGTATTTTTATTTTCCAAATGTGTTCTTTTGCAGAATTCCCACTTTGGGGAGCTTTTTTATGTTGTATTCAATTTTTCATAGTCTGTCATTTAAAAAAATTCAGTGTTAAGTGTTTTTCTTTCTGACCTAGATCCATATCTAACTTCTCTTTTCATACACTAAGAATTGTTTTAACTTGATTTCTTTTTCTTCAAGTAATTTTGGTTCATTTTCCATCAAGTTATAATAACTGTTTATTGCTTCTGGACACATTTTTGGATTTTATTATTTATTTTTTGTTTGCCTTTGTGGCTTTTTTTTTGGTTAGTAAACTAGATTTTTATTCAGACTTCTTCATTTGAATTGTTATTCTTTTTTTGTGTCCTTAGTTATTGGTCTATGGCTTTGTTTTTCATTCTTTGGCCCCTTCCCTTTCCACTGTTTTAAATAGGCATTTACCCTGTCTCCCCCACCACCCACCCATTAGGCATGCTGATTATTCACAACCATATCCTGTTGAGGTAAATTGGAGTGTGGAGATTCAGTTAAACCAGCGATTCCCAAAGTGGGCACCACCACCTGCTGGTGGGTGCTGCAGCGATCCAGGGGTGTGGTGATGGCCACAGGTGCATTTGCAGGCAGTGAATAACTGTAAGGGGGTGGTGATAGTATGTGACAGGGGGCACTAAATAATATTTTTTTCTGGAAAGGGAGCTGTAGGCCAAAAAAGTTTGGGAACCACTGAGTTAGACTAAAGTCCTGGGACAGAATAAACTTCTAGAGGGAGAGATTTAGTCCTAGTTTATCTCTATTTCCTTTAACTCAGGCACCAACATTGTTTTCCTTTCTAGTTAGCTCTGAATAATAATCTGGCTACCCATATCTTTTGCCTCTCCTTCCTATCTCACTATCCCTTTCTACTCTTTCAACAGACATTTTCCCTTTGCTTTGTTTGAGGAGACAGAATCAAAGACAGCTGCTCTTGTGGTATGAAGAAGGGTTAATCCTGACTTTTGGCAATGGGTCAATGGGGCAGGGATCCTATATCCAGACTCTCAGTCACAAGCCTGATCATTTGCTTGCACTCACTGAACTCAGTCCATACAAGTGGGTTGGAAGTGAAGACGCTGAGAGGGTGGTCTATGTGAATTAGTTCTCTGCCATTATTCTACAAAT
The DNA here is from genome assembly GCF_016433145.1 of Gracilinanus agilis. Classification (NCBI taxonomy): domain Eukaryota; kingdom Metazoa; phylum Chordata; class Mammalia; order Didelphimorphia; family Didelphidae; genus Gracilinanus; species Gracilinanus agilis. The sequence continues at coordinate 82,196,180 of NC_058131.1, forward strand.
TCTTTTTATTTCTGTATAGTGTTCTGTCTTAACTTCTGGACTGATCTTGCTTACCCTAAAACCAAGAATGATTCTTAAAGTTCCCTCCATAGTCTTTTTTTTGTCTTCTCTTCCATTTTTAACATTACTATTAATTTGTTTTTAACCTTATTTTCTTTTTAGATTTTGAGTTCCAAATTCTCTCCCTCCTTCTGTCTCTCTCCCCCACACAGAGAGGAAACAATATGATATTAATTCTAGATGTCAAGTCATGCAAAATATTTCCATATATGCCTTAATTTAAAAAAGGAAAGTGAGAAAATCATACTTCAGTTTTTACTCAGAATTCATCAGTTCTCTCTCAGGAGACAGCGTGTTTTCATCATGAGTCCGTTAGCATTCTCTTGGATCATTATATGGATCAGAATAGCCAAGTCATTCACAGCTGATCATCATTAAAATATTGCTGTTACTATGCACAACAGTCTCCCAGTTTTTCACACTACTCTTTGCATCAGTTCATATAGGTCTTGCCACTTTTTTTCTGAATCACCCCTTTGTCATTTTCCACAGCATAGGAGTACTTTTTCACAATCATATGCCATAACTTGTTCAGCCATTCCCTTGTTGATATATATCTCCTCAATTTCCATTTCTTTGATACAATAAAAAGAGCTGCTATAAATATTTTGGTTCATATAGAATCCTTTTCTTTTGATGTTTGGGATTCAGATCTAGTAGTGTTATTGCTGGATCAAAGAGTATGCACAATTTTATAGCCCTTTCCAAGTTGTTCTCCAGAATGGTTGAACCAGTTCACTACTCCACCAACAGTTTATTAGTGTACCTCTTTCCCCCTCATCCCCTTCAGTATTTGTCATTTTTGATAGATGTGAAGTGGCATCTCAGAGTTGTTTTGATTCGTATTTCTCTAATCAATAGTGATTTGGAACATTTTTGCAAATGATAATAGATAGCTTTGATTTCTTCTTCTGAAAACACTTTATATTCTCTGACCATTTATCAATTCAGGAATGGCTCTTATTTTTATAAATTTTAAACCTATACTCAGAACATATTTTATAAATGAGGGTTTGTCAGAGATATTTGCTGAAAAACAATTTTATAATATTTCATTTATGGTAACTTTTGGTGAAATATAATTTTACTGAGTATCCCTTTTAATTGAGTCTGTTTGTTTGGGAGCAGAAAGGTGGCACAGTAGATAGAGTACCAGGCCCAGTCAAGAACATCTGAGTTCAAATCTGGCCTCAGGCACTAGCAGTATGACTGGATAAATCACTTAGTTGCCTTTAGTTTTTCTCATCTGTAAAATGAGTTGGAGAAGGAATGGTAAAATACTCCAGTATCTTTGTAAAAAAAAAAAAAGGTGGGGCATGAAGAATAGGACGTGAATGAAAATTATTAAATGACAAAACAAATTTTGCTTTTGCTTTATCTTAAATCATAAATGCTACCATGCTTTTTTTAGTTTAGCTGAAGCTTCTCAGATTCTGCTCCAGGCCTTTATTTCAACCCCATGGATTTCTTTCCGTTTCAAATGTATCTCTTGAAAATAACATATTGTTTGGTTCTGGTTTCTAATCCATTCTACTATCCAGTTCCATTTTATGGATTAGCTCATCCCAATCACATTCAGTTATGATTTCTGTATTTTCCTTCCATCCCATTTTCTTCTCTTTATTGTTTTCTCTCTTTTTATCCTGTCTGGGAAAGTATATTTTGCTTCTAACCACTGCTTTCCTTAATGTGTCCTTTCTTTTATCACTTCCCCAACCCTTTTTCTCTTATCCCTTTCTCCTCCTTTTTCCATGTTGGTTGCTATATTTCTGTACATAACAGATTGTGTAGATATGTGTGTATTCTTCCCTCTTTGAATCAGTTCCAATAAGAGTGAGGTTAAAGCATTGCTTGCCACCTCCACCTCATTTTTCCCTCCACTATAAAAGCTCTTCCTTGCAATCATCTTTTGTGTGAGAAAAATGTCCCCATTCTACTTCTCCTTTTGCCATTCTCCCAGGGCTTACCCCTCTCACCACTTCATTTTTTTTTTTGGTGTCAGTGGGGAATAATTCCAACATAATTGACATATGCATGTCCTCTATCCATGAAAACTATACCATGTAAGCTATATATATTTTAACTACACTAATTATAAAAAAGTTCTTAGGAGTTACACATGCCATCTTCCCATATAATAATGTAAATAGTTAAACTTTATTGAGACTCTTATGATTGCTCTTTCATATTTACTTTCTCATGCTTCTCTTGAGTTTCTGTTTGAATGCCAAATGTTTTATTCAACTCTGGTTTTCTCATTAGGAATGCCTAAAAGTCCTATATCTCATTAAATATCCATTTTCCCCTGACAGATTAAACTCAGTTTTTTGGGGCAAGTTATTTTTGGTTATAATACCAAATCTTTTGCTTTCCATGTCAGTTGTTTTTCCAGTGAGATATTTCACTCCTTTTTTAAAAATCTATTTTATTTTATCATTTCTTGATATCCCATGGTGTAATTAGCTTTCACTTGTCTAATTCTAGTGATTAAGAAATTATTTTCTTAGGAGGCAGAGTCAAGATGGCAGAGAAGATACAGGGACCCATTTGATTTCTACCAAATTATCCTCAAAAAAGCAACGATATATTGCCTCAAAATGAATTTTGGAGCAACATAATTCACAAAAAGACAAGGTCAGGTAAGATTTCAGCTCAAAACAGCTTACGAGGCCAGCACAAGGGATTTAGTACACCAGAGTGAAGGTGGAGCACACATGCCAGGGCAGGTCCTATTGAGGCAATAGGCCTTGGGCACAACTGAAACAGCAGTCACAGCTTCCAAAACTCTTAGCCACAGATGGTGAGGGGGGCGTCATATAATTGCTCAGAAGGATATCACAGAGGTTACTTTGCTGCTCTGGGTGCAAGACCTTCTCACATTGCCCATAAATAATATCAAGTCACAGCCCTGAAGCACAGTCAAAGGGTGAGAAGGAGCATTAGCATACACCAGCTCTTGCAGTCACAGGGGAACAGAGGACACTGGTCACAATTCCAAGGGGTAAAAGAGTGTTTGGGGTTACTCACAAACTAGAGTACAGGCTGGAAGAATATTAAACACATTTCTCCTTACATCATACCACCTTGGAAGAACTAAAAGATAGATTCCCCAGTGCTAGCTCTGAAGGTCACTACATAAAGAACTTGAAGACTGGAAGATTGCTCCCTTTGCCATTGTTAAAGAGCCAGACTTTAACAGTGTTTTATACCAAAAGAAAAGAAAAAGGCAAGAAAAGAACAAAAAAAGAAACTCAACATAGATTTATTTTGATGACAGAGTAGACTCAAACTCAGAAGAAGACAACAAAGTCAATACTGCTACAACCAAAGCCTCCAAGAAAAATATGAATTGCTATCAAGCCCAAAAAGAATTAATAGAGACACTAAAAAAGAGTTTAGAAATCAAATAAGAGAGATAGAAGAAAAATTTGGGAAAGACATGAAAATGAATTAAGAAAATATTGAAAAAAGCGTTTGTTACACAAAAAATACTGAAGGGAAAAAATAATAGACCAATTGGTAAAAGATGAGCAAAAATCCAATGAAGAGAATTCCTTCACAAGCAGAATTGGCCAAATGTAAAAAGATATATAAAAATGCATCACAGAGAAAAATTCCTTGAAAGACAGAATTGACCCTTTAGGAAAAGAGGTACAAAGATTCACTAAGGAAAAGAATTCTTTACAAAGTAGAATCAGCCAAATGGAAAGGGAAGTACAAAGCTCACTCAAAAAAATCATACCTTAAAAATTAGAATTTGGCAAGTGGAAGCTAATGACTCCATGAGACATCTAGAAACATTCAAAGTCAAAAAAATGAAATAAGAGAAGAAAATCTGAAATATCTCATGAAAATGAATCTAGGAGAGAATATTTAAGAATTACTGGTCTACCTGACAGCCATGATTAAAAAAAAGAACTTAGGCATCATCTTTCAAGAAATAATTAAAGAAAACTACCCTGGTATTCTAGGACCAGAGAGAAAAATAGAAATTGAAATAATCCACTGATCACCTCCTGAATGAAATCCTTGAAGGATAACTCCCAGGAATATTATAACCAAATTCCAGAACTTCCAGGTCAAGGAGAAAATATTGCAAGCACCCAAAGAGAAACAATTCAAATATTGTGGAGCCACCATCAGGATAACACAAGACTTAGAAAATTCTACATTAAAGGATTGAAGGGCCTGGATTATAATATTCCAGAGGTCAAAGGAGCTAGGACTTCAACCAAGAATCAGTTACCCCGTGAAGGTGAGCCTTTAGGGGTAAAAATGGATATTCAGTGAAATAGAGGACTTTCAAACATTCCATATGAAAAGACCAGAACTGAATTTGACTCTCAAATATAAGACTTAAGAGAATTATAAAAATGGTAAACAGGAAAGAGAAATCAAAAGGCATTCAATAAAGTTAAACTATGTGCATCCCTACATGAGGAAATAATTCTTGTAATGCCAAAATACTTTGTCATTATTAGGACAGTTAGGAGTATACATATTCAGAGGGCAAGCATATGAATTGAACCTGCTGAGATTATATAAAAATAAAAATCAATTAAAGCATGAGAAAGAAGAATACATAGAGAGGAGGAGAAAGGGGAAAATAGAATGAGATAAGTCATTACACATAAAAGAGACATGAAAGAGCATTCACAATGGAGGGGAATATAAGGGAGGTGGGGAGGAGAGCATGTGAACCTTATTCTCATCAGTGTTGACACAATAAAGGAAGAACATACAAAATCAATTAGGTATGGAAAGCTATATTATCCAACAGGAAAATTTAAGGGGGAATAGATGAGATAAGAGGTGTGGGGCTGATAGAAAAGAAGGCAAATTGGGGGAGGTAGAGGTCAGAAACTAAAAGGAGTGAATTAGATGGAAAGTAACATACAGTAATCATAACGGTATAAAAAATTTGATGTCTCTAGGCCTCATTTCTCAAATACATAGAGAAAATAATTGAATATATAAGAATACAAGTCGTTCCCCAGTTGATAAATGATCAAAGAATATGAAGAAGCAGTTCTCAAACAAAATTATTAAATTTCTCTAGTCATGCACAAAATTAGAAAAATTAAAATTAAAACAACTTTGAAGTATCACCCCACACCTTTCAGCTTGGCTATTATTACAGAAAAGGAAAATTACAAAACTTGGAGAAGATATGGGAAATCTGGGACAAGAATGAATTGTCGGGGGAGTTTTGAACTGATTTCAACCATTTGGGAGATCAATTTTGGATAAAGAGCTATAAAACAGCACATACTCTTTGACCCAGCAATACCATTACTAGGTCTGTATCCCAAAGAAATAAAAAAAACAGAAATGAGGACAAGTATGTACAAAAATATTTAAAGTAGCTGTTTTTAGGAGGGCAAAGATTTGCAAAGTGAGTAGATAACCATAAATTGAGGAATGGCTGAGTAAGTTATAGTATATGATTGTAATGGAACATTATTGTGTTATAAGAAATGATAAGCAAAAGGAGCTCAGAAAAACTTATAAAGACTTAGATGAACTCAAGCAAAATGAAATAAGCAGAACTAGGAGAATATTGTATAGTGAAAAGAATACTTAAGAATGAACAACTGTGAATAAGTAATACAATGATCTAAAACTATCCCAAAGGACTCATGATAAAAAATGTCATCTACTTCCAAAGAAAAAGAACTAAGTCTAAATTCAAACCAAAGGAAACTTTTTTCACTTTCTTAGTTTTTTTTTCTCCTTCCACAAAAGGATTAATATGAGAAAATGCTTTACATGATTGCACATGTAAAATCTATATGAGATTGCTTTCCATTTCAAGGGGAGTGGGAGGTTGGTGGAGAGGCAGTGTGAAGATAGAATTAACTCTCCCCTTGCCTATTTTTAGCTAATGAAATCAAGAACTTAAAGTGCCTCTACTTACCATTGAGCAAGAGAGTTCACAAGTCACCACAAAGGTCTGACAGGTACCCTCAATCTTCTGATAATTTCCTTCACCTTCTACTATCTCTAAACTATCCCTTAGTCAGCTTTTAGTAGCTAATTCTGGAGTTACAGTCTACAGCTGTTGATCTGTTTGCTGTGTGGAAGGGTAAGTCCTAAATCTTTTTTTTTCTTTTCCCCCTTAAACTGAAAACAGCTGAATTGCAGGCTACTGCTGGGTAAGATGACTTTTTTCTTAGGCAACAATTAGCTGGCCCTCAGGGCTCCACCTGGGGAGATGCTTCCACCCCATCCCCACCCCCTGGTTCCTTGCCTTGGGAGGGGGGGAACAACCCTGCTCCCACAAGCTTCTATCTCAGAACCCAAAATTCTTTATGGTCTTTCCAAACCCTGCGTGTCTCTACTAGGGAGAGCAATAAGTGGAAGCAGGAGCAACTAAAACTGCTCCTTTAATTCTGAAAATTTTTCAAATCCATTAACAGTAAACATACCACCAAACCCATTTTTGCCCCTACAACAGTTTAGAGAAGTGGCTTCCTGCCCATGTGGCCTGAAATCTGCTCCCTGGAAGCATGTGGTAGAAGCACATGGTAGAAGCATGTGGTCCTGGAGTTTTTACTCCTGGGGGGAGGACAAGATTAGTTCTCCTTTGTCTACCTTTTGGTTAAATCAACAAAAGCTTGAACTAGGTGGAGGAGCTCACAAACCACTTAGTGAGTTCACATCTTACTTGATGCTAGATGAGAAGCCACAAGATACTTGGAGAGCTCCAACTTTTCCCCCAAACTCAAGCAGCCAGAAACTTAAGAGTTTACACACTCAGAAAGGTGTAAATCCAAAGGCGACAACTCGGACAATTTGGAAACTATGATTGGCCCCCATGAAAAAAGGAAGGGATAGGAAGCCACCATAAAAGCCATGAAAATCTCTGAGCAGTCAGTCTTGTGAATTTGACTCTAATGAAGAGTGTCTCCTGGAGATAGTCTTCAAGGGAACTTCACTGGAGACTGAGGCTTGGATAGTGGCATCAACCTTGGAATCTGACTCCTGGACTACCTAGTTGGGTGAGTGAAAAGGGCTGACTCCTTTCCTAGTTTCCTAAGAGACTAGCTTCCATCTTGGAAGAAGCCTCATAGTTACTCACTACCAGCCCTCCTAGCTGAGGACCAGTATAGGTATTTTCTCTAACCTCTCTCACATTTCTCTAACTTACTGTTTCCCATTCTTTCTTGGTAAATAAACTTCTGACTTGATATATCAACTCCAGCAACCGCATTATTTCACATAATTTATGTCCAACCACTAAATTTAACCCTTACATTTGTTAATCAGGCCCAAGGAAGGAGAGCAATTCATTGGCCCCAGCAAGGCCCTAAATGGTCCCCCAACAGAGAGAAAGATTACTTAAAACTATGCCAGGTTAGAAAGGCATTACTAACAGCAATAAGGGCTTGTTCTGATAGGCCCAGTACATGGATGAAGTTTGAGAATCTTAAGAAAAAAATGATGAAAATCCCTCCCAGTTTATGGATAGAATTATTGAGCTGAGAAGTAGATACATAGACCTGGATCTTTCTAGAGAAAGAGCTATCAGGCAGATAAGAAAACAGTTTGTAGAGAACTGTTCTAAAGCAGTTAAAGACTATTTTTTTTCCTTCGAATTTTCATTTTTTAGAAAATTTTTCCATGGTTCCATGATTCATGTTCTTACTCTCCCTCCCAACCCCACCATAGCCAACATGCATTTCCACTGGTTTTAACATGTGTCATTGATCAAGGCCTATTTCCATATTATTGATAGTTGCACTGGGGTGGTTGTTTAGAGTCTACATCCCAAATCATGTCCGCATCAACCTATGTGTTCAAGCAATTGTTTCTCTTCTATGTTTCCACTCCTGCAGTTCTTCCTCTGAATGTGAGTAGCATTCTTTTCCATAAGTCCCTCAGAGTTGTCCTGGATCATCACATTGCTGCTAGTACAGAAGTCCATTACATTCAATTTTACCACAGTGTATCTGTCTCTGTGTACAATGTTCTGGCTCTGCTCCTTTCACTCTGCATCAATTCCTGGAGGTCATTCACGTTCAAATGGAATTCCTCTCGCTAATTATAATTATATATTATAATAATAATGCAACCAAAATCAGAAGGGAAACAACAAACTGGGAAAAAATATTTATAACAAAAAACTCTGACAAAGGTCTAATTACTCAAATATACAAGTAGCTAAATCAATTATATAAAAAAATCAAGCCATTCCCCCATTAATAAATGGGCAAGTGACATGAATAGGCAATTTTCAGATAAAGAAATCAAAAGTATCAATAAGCACATGAGAAAGTGTTCTAAATCTCTAATAATTAAAGAAATGCAAATCAAAACAACTCTGAGGTACCACCTTACACCTAGCAGATTGGCTAAAATGACAGCAGGGGAGAGTAATACATGTTGGAGGGGATGTGGCAAAATTGGTACATTAATGCATTGCTTGTGGAGTTGTGAACTGATCCAACCATTCTGGATGACAATTTGGAACTATGCCCAAAGAATGCTAAAAGACTGCCTGCCCTTCAGTCCAGCCATACCATTGCTGGGTTTGTACCCCAAAGAGATCATAGGGGAAAAGACTTGTACAAAAATATTGATAGCCACTCTTTGTGGTAGCAAAAAGCTGGAAAAAGAGGGTATGCCCTTCAATTGGGGAATGGCTGAACAAAATTGTGGTATATACTGGTGATGGAATACTACTGTGCTCAAAGACTATTTTAAAACCAACTGCCCGAACTGGTCTAGTATGGACCTTGAAAAATTGAGGAGAGTAGCAGTTTACATATTTAATGGTCACCAGAGGAAAGATGAAGATAACAGTGACTCAGTAGAGGCAATAAAGAAAGAAATCAAAATTTTAAGAGAAGAAATTGAAAAAGAAAAAGAAAATCAAGTAGTGGCTATAGCCCCTTTGTAAGAATTCGTAAATAAAAGACCAAAGTGTGGTTTAAAAGACAACACTGGGACTTCTGGCTGAGTATTATCCAGAAATCCACATGAAGACAGAGTTTTGGGGAAAAAGAGGTCACTTAATGTTAAACTGCAGAAACTGGAAACAGGATTCAAAAATATAAATTTTAGGAATAATGGCAATTTCAGAAATAATGATAATTTTAGAAATAATAATAATAGAAGCAATTATAGAAATAACAATCCAAATTAATCAAATCAAGAATCACAGCAGAACACCCATTTCCTTATGTTATCTGTTTTAGTCTGTTCCCCCTCCCCATGGTAAAGAAGTCTCTGTAATGCAATTTTAAATACAAGGTCTGTTTCAAGTACTGTTAACCACTCCAATAACTATCAAAATTAGAGAAAAGCAGTCTTAGAGTCATTGCTCATACATAAAATTGGTACCTTCTATCGACACTGATTGACTGTATCCTGTCACATGCATTGGAGATAAAAGTCCATAGACAAGTGGACACTATTTTGTCTGACACATTGAATTTCTGAATCTTTTAATATTTTTTTCTTTTTATTTGCAATAAGGATATTTGATTTTTTCCTTTCTTATTTCTTTTACTTGAAGTACATGTAACTAGTATTAATAAGGTTTTGAATTTTGAAGGATAAATTTACAATATCTATTAGATCTGATATCAATGCATACCCAAAAGCTTTAGACTATAGAAACCTGCCATTGGTTGTAAAATATTATGGTACTTTGATTAATAATTGTGTTTGACTCTAGGAGAAAGAATCACAAAAGGGCCATTGTACAGTACCAAGAAATACAAGGTCAAGGAGATTAATAATCCTTATGGCATTGTTGAGATCTGTGCCAAGACAGAGGACTTGTTTGAGGTTCTAGGTAGCGGCTGTTTGACATATGTCAGACACAGGCCTTCCCTGAGCCACATTCCGACAAATACCTTAGTTTGGCTGCCATTTTGGCTCCTCTAACCCTGATTAAAAGCAGACCAGGAAAACATCCTTCCCTTTTACATCAAAATCAAATCCCTTTTTTCTCTCTTATAGTATGACAACTTTCTATAGCCCTGGCTGCTACTGGATAAGTGATTTATTGCTACATTTATCCTATAGGTTTGTGGGACATAAATCATTCTAATTGGACCCTGATTCAAGAACCTGTTATAGGCTTATTCTTGCTTCCTCAGAATGTTATATACAATTTGATTTTGATTTTTTTCTCTCCCAAAATTTAATTTTTCCTTCTGTTTGTTTTTTTTATGTTTTTGGTTTTTCTTTTGACACTTGATCATATACCCTATAACTCAACCATGTATCCTCAGTTGATCCAGGTATTGGTCAACATCCTCCTCAGGGGGGATTGTATAATTTTTGTAAAATCCAAGATTTAAAAAAATTTTTGAGAGAAATTTCAGGAAAAGAAGCTCTCTAACTTCTCGAATCAAGAAATTGAATTGTTTGGAGAAAGTGCAATAAAGAAACTTACACTGAATCAAAAGATCCAGAATGAACTTTGAGATGTAACTGATTGCACTGAAGGGTGTTGATCATGTTGTTTATTCTGAATATAAACTCTTATGCTAAAGGAGACTGCCCCAATTAGCTTTTTGTCAATGTGCCTAGCAAACATTGCTTTTGATCTCTCTCTTCTATTTCCCTCTTCTCTCCAACTATTGTAGTTTCTTCTTAGAAAGTGCAATATTGTATGTACCTTTAGCTAGATGATCTTTAGAGGTATACGCTAATTATGTTAAATGATTTATTGGGGAGACCAGTCTCCCAAAGAATCACAGGGGGATTGTGAAGATAGGATTAACTCTCCCCTTGCTTATTTTTAGCTAATCAAATCAAGAACGTAATTACTTACCATTAAGTGAGAGAGTTCAGGAGTCCCTTACTAAAGTAAGCTCACACCTCCAAAGGCTACTGCTCCCCCCAACTTGGGCAGTGCTAGGCAAATTGAAAGACTGCCATTGGTTTCTGTGAAGAAGGGGGAGTGATAGGAAGTGACAAGAAGTAACAGGAAATGACGTGGAAAATAGGAGCATAAAGAGAAGAGACCAGCATGGTTTAGAGCAGTGATGGGCAAACTATGGCCTCCTGAAATGTTCTATCTGGCCCGTGACATTATACCTAATCTGACGAATACAATGCGTAGGATACAATACAATGAAACTTCAAAAGAGTTGCCTTAGAAACAGACTGACAGATGAGCATTTCCTTTCCTTTGGCCCCCTCTTTAAAAAGTTTGCCCATCACTGCTTTAGAAGCATTCCCTTCCTGGAGTTTGGAGAAATTGTTTCTGGATTTTCCTTTCCTGGCTTGAAGGAGACCTCTCCCCTGGATCTTGCATCAGCTTGCTGATTCCTGCCTTGGCTTTGGAGGAGGCTGCTTGGGTGGGACCCTGGCTGAAGACACCACCAGGACTTCTGGCTGAGGATTACCAGGAAATTCACGTGGAGATAGAGTCTTGAGGAAGCCCTGCTGGGGCTGAGCCTGGCTTCTCAGGAGAAGGACTAGTAGGTTTATTAGAATCTGTCTCTTTATCTACATTTTTCAACTTTTACTCTTTCCATCTCTTTGCAAATAAAGCTGCTAAAAATCATTTTGACTTAAGGTATAATATTTTTAAATCAGTGACCCCAGTATTACTTTGTTTGTTTGTTTCTTTATTTCTTTATTTCTATATTTTTGAAGCCCTTACTTTCTATCTTGAAGTCAATACTGTGTAATGGCTCCAAGGCAGAAGAGTGGTAAGGGCTAGGCAAAGGGGGTTAAGTGACTTGCCCAGGGTCACACAGCTAGGAAATGTCTGAGGCCAGATTTGAACCAAGGACCTCCCATCTCTAGGCCTGGCTCTCAATCCATTGAGCCACCCAGCTGTACTTTAGAATTCCCATATTTAGCATAAAACCTAAATTTAAATTCTTACAGCAGAAAGGGAGATAATTTGAGACTCAATATTCTTTGAAAAATTTTGGAAGCTGTTTTTATATATAATTGGAGGGGATAAAATAAAATTTAATGCCTTTTAAAAATGAAATTATTTTCTTCAGTGAACTATTATACTTCTTTTCCCACTTGGTCAAACCATTTTTTAAGAAGTTCTTTTCTTTGGTGAAATTTTGTACCTCCTTTTCCACTTAGATAATTCTGTTTTTTAAAAAGTTGCTTTCTTTAATGAATTTTTGTGCATCTTTTATGGCCAATTCTCTTTTTAAAAATGTTGTTTCCTTCTAAAAATTTTTGTGCCTCTTTTACCAAGCTATTAATTCTCTTTTCATATTTTCTTATATCACTTTCATTTACTTTCCCAACTTTTCCTATTATCTTATTATTATTATTTCCCTTCCTTATCTCTTTAACTATTTGAATAATTCTTCTTGGGCCTAGGTCTTAAAAGTATTTTTCTTTGAGACTTTGTAGATGTTTTCATAATGTTGTCTTTTTTCCTGAGTTTATGTATTGGTTTTCCCTTCCACCACAGTAGATTTTTATAGTCAACTTTTTGTTGTTGTTGTTGGTAGTATGTTTATTTTTCTAGCCTATTTCTTGACTTTGAACTTTATGTGAAAATTGGGCTCTTCACACCTGGATGTAGTGAGGCACCATCCCAAGCTTCAGGGTTTTTCATGCTTCTATTTTCAGAGAAAACCTGGGAATCTTCAAGTTTTTTGGTTCTTCCAAGGTTATATGGTCTTGGGAGATATGTGGTCAATGCTCTCCCTGTCTATGCTCTGATCTTTACCCAAGAAGGTGTAAGAGGTAAAAAGAGGGTTTGATTGGGTAAATATTAAAAGGTTGATTGCCAGGGAATTGAATAATTATCAATCCCCAATTAAAGAATAATCTCAAGTCAAAATGACTTTTGTGGAAGTTTATTTACAAATGAGGAGAGGAAGAAGAAATAAGGAAATGAGAGAGAGGATAAGATAGGATAAGTAATCTAACACACTAGGTAATTTGCTCTGATCCCCTAGTTCTACCCAGGTAGATCTAATTAACCCTCAGCTGAAGGAAATCCTGCCTTGATCCCAAGGCTGGAAAGTCAGAGGCCCAAAGGGCCTTGGAGGCAAAAGAAGCAAAAGCTTCAGTCACAGAATCTCTATTGAAAAGGAAGTTCCTTAAGAGAAGTTCAGGAAGATTCAGTCTTTACACTCACCACATGGAATTCCAAAGGAAAGATTTAAGAACAATCTCACCAAGGTCCAGAGCTCCTTCAAGTTCTAGTCCAGAACCAGAAGAGAGGCCTGAGCTCACTCAACTCTCTTTTTAAAGGGGCCTCTTTTGCGTCACTTCCTGTGCCTTCCTCTTAGTTTACATGTCCAATCACACAGATGCTTTTCTTAGAATTGTCCAGGAGGCAGTCAGTAAATTCTGATTTGTCACTCACTCTAGCACACGTGGGTTACAGAACTCCCAACTTGGGAGTTAAGTGGAGATGATTTCACCTTTGGTGATTAAATCTAAAGATGGGCAGGGTAGATTTAATCTCATTATCACAAACATCCCCTGATCTCCTACAGCCACAAATGCTAGGATTTTTGCCTTGGAACTATAACCAGGACCTTTGTTCCTTTATGATGAATCCCAAACCTTAGTACTCCTCTACCCTGAAACTGCTACCCAGAACTATATATAGGCAATAAAGTTACCACTCAGTGCCAGCTATATCCAGTGCCAGCAAAAGATCCTTTGATATCTCTTTCCAATTAGTTGTCCAACCTCCTTATTCTTTCTGTATGGAGAGCCCTTGAAGCTGCTGGTACTGCCACTATTGCTGTTGTATTTGCTCCAGACAGGTTTCTACCCTGTGTCAGCTTCTGCCAACCTCCTAAGTTTCCGGAAGCCAGAAAAATCTCACCCTTACCTGTGATTTCAGGCCTGATTTTTTTAACTCTTATCTTCCATCTTAGAATCAATACTGTATTTATTGGTTCCAATTCATGAGAGTGATAAGGGCTGGGCAAAGGGGGTTAAGTGATTTGCCTAGGATCACACAACCAGGAAAAATCTAAGGCCAGATTTGAACCCAGGAACTCCTGTCTCTAGGCTTTTCTTTCAAACCACCAAGCCAACTAAATGTCCCTTCAAGAATTATTTTAAAGTCATTGGAAATGAATGTTGAGAGTTCAACTGGGTTACTTCTAATTCATTATGTGCCTTCTACATATACAGATAGCCAGTAGTGAGGAAAATTTTATATTAAAAAAATGAAAAATCAATGACAATCTTATCTTTGAATATTTGCTACCCTCTAGTATTATTAGATCTTCAGAATCTTATCTTTCTACAAGACTGACTGAAACTCACTTTATCAGTAGTCCCTGATTGAAGATTATAGAGGGTAGATGTCAGTTCCTCCTAGATTCTCCACCATTTAAGGAAGGCACAAGGGTAACCTACTCCCTTTTTCAGCTACATTTTGTGTGTTATGAAATCCTTGAGGGAAGGGACTGTCTTGGACCTTTTTTTGTATCCTCAGTGCTTAACATGGTACTTGGCACATAGTAGCAACTTAATAATTTTATTAATTATATCTTTATTTATTAATAATAACTTTATTGATTCTCATTTTCTGACTCTGATCCCTACCTCCCAACTCTAGTGTCAAGCACAAGTGTTGCATATAGCAGGTATCTGATCTATGTTTAATTGAATAGATGATCTAAAAAAGGCTTGACGAATTAAATCAGGGTAACCTTTATGGGATGGAGCATAAAGGCAAGGACATAAAACCAAAGCTGAAAACTGGAAATTTTAAAGAAATGTTAGGAATGTTAAAACTCAAAATGAGCAGAGACTTATGAAAAAATACTATGGAAAAGAAAGGCTCCTTTTTTTTAAAGTTATGTATGTATAACTTTTAAAGAGCAAAAAAAGGGATAGATCCCTGCTAAAGAAAAAGGGTGTAATGTTGCTGAAATACAGAAGTTTCTTCATCTATAATACAAAGGGGGGTTGGAATAAATTATCTCTAAAGTTTCTCTCAGCTCCTCTATGATTTGCCAACAATTTAACTTCCCTTTTGCTCCTATCTTCTCTGTTAAAAAATAATGACTTTACAGGGGCAAAAGTAAGAATGGTTGAGAGGGAACTGAAGGCCAAAAGAGGAGATTGGGAATGTACAGTCATTTTAAATGAACACAAGTCTCTAGGCGAAGATGAATTATAGCCCTGATACTGGGGAAAAAAATTAAATAAATGCAACAAGAAAGTTCTTGTCAGAACAAGACGAATCAAAGATGGATATGTTCTCAAATTTCAGAAAGCTAGATTTCAGGAACTTATATACTAGTACTGTAGAGATGTCTTTCCCCAAAAATCTTCTAGAATATTAAGTTATTAAACAAATAGTTTGTAAGCACAACAAAAAGGATAGAATGATCATTGTAAACTACTATGGCTCACTAAAACTGGATTATCCTAAAACTAACTCATTTACTTTTAAAATATACAGTGAACATGTCTTTATATTGACAGAGTACCTATTAAAGTTTTTTAGGCAATTCTTTTGAATAACATGGGAAAATGTAGACTAGATAATAATAGAGATAAGTGGATTACTAGTAATATTTTTAAAAAAATACTGTCACAAGATATATATTTTCTCTTTCTCTTTCTCTCTCTCTCTCTCTCTTTCTCTCTCTCTCTTTCTGTCTGTCTCTCCTTAGATTCAATTTGCCAAAAATTAATTATCTGCCTCCTGTGTGCAAGGGGCAATCAGTGATTTAAAAACACAAATCAACTAGTGCCTGCCCTCATGGGGTCTATATTGTATTAAGGGAAACAACATAAGCATTTAACTAAATGCAAAATGTAAAGGAAATAAATACAGAATAATGGGAGGAGGGCAACAATAATAATTGGAGGAATCAAGAAAGTTCTGATGTAAGAGCTGATATTTCAGCTATCTTGAAGGCAACTAGGGAAACTAAGGATCAGTGATATACAATGAGAGCATTCCAAGCTTGGGAAATAGCCAGTGCAAATACACATAAGCAGCAGAAGAAATGTATAGTGAACATTAAGTAGACCAATTTGGCTGGAAAGAAGAATGTGAAATTAGTCTACAAGGATAGTTTGGAGCCATATTGTGAAGGGCTCTAAATGCCAAACTGATGAGATTTTAGTTTATCCTAAAGGTGGGTCACTGAAGGTCCTTGAATCAGGAAGTAAAATGACCAGATTTTTTGCTTTAAGAATATAAATGTAGGAACTGTGTAGAGGATGGATTGTTGAGAGAAGAGAATGAATGCAGGAGTACCGGTTAGGAATGTATTGTAATAGATCAGGTGAGAGGTAATAAGAGCCTGAGCTAAAAGAAAGGTGGTCAATAATTTGGAAAAAGACAAAGAGAGCATGTTTATCACGTTTGAGATTTAGTGGTAAAATCAGGATGCCAAAGATCTCAATGGGCTGGAGCAATGGGCTGAAATTTACAAGATGAAAAAAATTTTTTAATTTAAAAAAAGTTAAATTTTTTTATTAAAAATTTTAATTTTAATTTAAAAAAAATGTCTTTAAAGTTCTACACTTAGGGGGGCAGCTGGGTAGCTCAGTGGAGTGAGAGTCAGGCCTAGAGACAGGAGGTCCTAGGTTCAAACCCGGCCTCAGCCACTTCCCAGCTGTGTGACCCTGGGCAAGTCACTTGACCCCCATTGCCCACCCTTACCACTCTTCCACCTATGAGACAATACACTGAAAGTACAAGGGTTTAAAAAAAATTATATAAAAAAAAAGTTCTACACTTAGGCTTAAAGATCAAACACACAATCACAGGAATATAGGAGACCTGCCTTTAATAGCAGTTCATGTGGGGAAAAAAGACCAGGGGTTTTATTGATTGCTTATTGAATGAGAGAACATTGTGCTATTGGTACTGAAACATCTCCCATCTCAGCCTGGCTCTCAATCCTCTGAACCACCTAGCTGCCCTCTTTTTTCCTATTTTTAAAATGTGGTCTTCTGTGATTTTATAACAAAAACAACCCCATAAATGTTTTCATTCGTAGAATATGAAGTTAGTAAGGATCTCAGCAATCAAGACTAATTGTCTCATATCAGAGAAGGAAACTGAGCCCCAGAGGGGGTTATTGACTTGCCTAAGGTAGTCAGAAAACAGTTGGTAAGAGAGACAAGCTGGTTGCCAGAGGCAGTTGCCAAGTGAAATACATATTACTGTATTTAAATTCAAGCAGCTAGAAATGCCTGTTGAGAGGGAGAAGTTGTCTTTCTTCATTAGGGAAAATATGGAAACAACTACTTTAAAGAGGAAAAAAGATATAATTGACTTCCACTTAGGAGCATAGACATGATCCGTTGGAAAAAAGAGGATGGAGAAAAATAACTGCCTTATATGGAGATTAGAAAACTGTGTGGTATAGAGGAGAAAGTACAGAGTTTAGAAGCAAAGGACTTGAGTTTGAATCCTGGTCTTCCTCTGAAGCTAGCTTCAATGATCTTGAATGATATCTTAGCTCCCTTATTCAGTTTTCTTCCTTCCTGTTTAATATTGGACTAGATTTTAATGCTATGTAGGGATTTCCAGCAAAGATGACTGAGATCACTAGAACTAGAGTCAATCTCTTCAACTCCCATATATCTTCCCTAAGAAAAAACCTCTGAGATCACAAGAGACCAAATAACGATCAGGAAATCCAAGAAGAAACTAAATTTCACCAAAAGTTCCCTGCCAGCAAAGCCAGCAAAAAAGTACCTTCGGTCCAATTAGAGACAACCAGAAACAGATGTAACTGGCTGGATTCTGTATCTGAAGAGACAAAGGAGACCCCTAAAAAAAGCTCTAGAGGGCATGAGAGTTACCCCAGTTCTCATTCCAGGAGAACTCAAACCCAGAGTCTCTGGGATCCTAAGAAGAAAGAGAAAGTCCTTAATATCCAACACTGAACTTCAGAAAGCTAGTTGGTCCTTGACTCCCAATACACTTGGAAAATTTTCTGGTCTTCCAAAGTTCATAAAGTTTTCCTTTCATCAAGGTTAGGAGGGGAGGGGGAAGAGATCAAGGCTGAGAACAAAATGTTCTCCTTCTTCCCAAGTGATTCCAATGGTGGCAGGAAGTTAGATGTAACATCCTTTACTTATTTGCTACTCTCTAGACTCTATCTCTGCAGATTTGTTAAAAACAACTTGGGCTTTGAATTAGTCTTCTGTGTAATAGATATGTTATAGACAAATTTCTATGTTATAGAGCCAATGGTCATGACTGGGTTTCTTTAGCCAATCTGAACATTCTTTCCTGTAAAAGTCAGCTTGGGTCATCTAATGATTTTTTTAAAAAAACTCATTTAACTTCTGTCTTAGAATCAGTACTATAAATTGGTTCCAAGGCAGAAGAGTGGTAAGGGCTAGGCAATGGGGGTTGTGACTTGCCCAGGGTCACACAGCTAGGAAGTGTTTGAGGACAGATTTGAACCCAGGACCTCCCATCTCTAGGCCTGGCTCTCAATCCACTGAGCCACCTAGCTGACTCCTATCCCATGACATTTTGTGTTTAATCTAATGTGTTCATTAAGACATGTTTTCACTTCATTAAAATTCAGGGCATTTTATCAATCACTTTAAGTGGGGTAGAGTGACTTGAATGATTTATTCAATCAATCTCACCTTCACATTTGAAACAAATATGTCATGAAAAAAATTTAAATGAATCCATTTCAGCAATTTAAAGAGATTAAAAGTGCTTATATGTAGTTAAGAATGACCATTTAGGATCCTGTCCAGGGTCAAAGAAAGAACAAATAAAAACTCAGGTGTGTGTGTGTGTTTCTACTACTTGGTTTTTTGGTGGATAAAGGAAAGAGAGAAGCAAGAAATACTAAGAGAAGAAATGAAAAAAGGGAGCAGTTTACTATTTCTCATAATTTGGGCAGAATATATAAAAAAGGATATGGAGTAGGAGTAGGCATCTCATGAAATTTTGGCTTATCTAAACTGGATAAATAATCACAGATAAAATATAAAAAAATACATTAATGGTCAAATAAAATGGGTGGGGACAGGGAAAGAAGAGGAAGTGAAGGAATTGAGAGGAAAGTTTGTTGAGAGATAATATGTAGAAACAAAACAAACCATTTTTAAAGAGGATTTGATAAAGGAAGGAAGGAAGAACTGAAGGAAGGAAGGAAGGAAGGAAGGAAGGAAGGAAGGAAGGAAGGAAGGAAGGAAGGAAGGAAGGAAGGAAG
>NC_058131.1:82215625-82229771 GCF_016433145.1 Gracilinanus agilis
GAAGGAAGGAAGGAAGGAAAGAGAAAAAGGAGGGAAGGAGAAAAGGAGGGAAAGAGAGAAGTAAGGAAAGACGGAAGGAAGGACTTATTTTTAATCCCCTCACCTTTATAAAAGGGGGATTATAAGGAGAAAAATAAAAAGTATGACCCAGTAAAATGGATTTGGGCTAGTGAAGAAAGCAAGGGCAGTGGAATAAGATTAAACCATGCTGATTATAGTTTGCTAATATCAATTTCACCTTCTTTCTTCCTCCACTCTCTTTCTTTAAAGGATAATAGAGGACAAAGAAAAGAAATATTATAGAAAATTTTTAAGGAAAAAAATACCTGGTTATCATAACCATGAAGCAAAAAAAGAAGTGCTAAAAGTGATCACATAGAGATTGTTGTTACTACCTTGTTAAAGTACTATCTGTAATGGGTTAACCAGTATCACAGAGACCCAGTATGGCATGTGTTGCAGGAATCTGCATAGAGATGTGAACTGATCAGGGATTGGGAATGCTCCATTCTAAGTCTCCATGAGAGACTACAATTTCCACCTTTTGTCAGAGAAGGAAGGAGCTATAACTGGGCTTTTACGCTTCCATTACCCCATTTATTTATTGGGGGGGAGGGAATTTCATTTAATTAATTAATTAAGAATATTTTTCCATGGTTACAAGATTATTGTTCTTTCCCTCCCCTTCCCCACCCCCTCCCATAAATTATGTACAATTCCACAGGGGTTTTACATGTGTCATTGATCAAGATCTATTTCCATATTATTGATATTTGCACTAGGATGATTGTTTAGAGTCAATATCCCCAATCATATCCCCATTGATCCATGTGATCAAGCAATTGTTTTTCTTCTGCATTTCCACTCTGAGTTCTTCCAGAGTTCTTCCTCTGGATGTGAATAGTGTTATTTCTCATAAGACCCTGAGAGGCGTCCAGGATCATTGCATTGCTGCTAGTAGAGAAGTCCATTACTTTGGATTATACCACAGTGTATCAGTCTCTATGTACATTGTTCTCCTGGTTCTTCTCCTTACACTTTTCATCAATTCCTGGAGGTCATTCTAGTTCACATGGAATTCCTCCAGTTCTTTATTCCTTTGTGCACAATAGGATTCCATCACCAACAGATACCACAATTTGTTCAGCCATTCCCAAATTGAAGGGGATACCCTCATTTTCAATTTTTTTGCCACCACCAAGAACGTGGCTATAAATATTTTTGTACAAGACTTTTTCCCTATTTTTTTGGGGGGGGATACAAAGCCAGCAGTGATATGACCAGATCAAAGGGCAGATAATCTTTTGAAAGTCCTTTGGGCATAGTTCCAAATTGCCATCCAGAATGGTTGGATCAGTTCACAACTCCACCAGCAGTGCATTAATGTCCCAATTTTGCCATATCCCCTCCAACATTTATTATTTTCCTTTGCTATCATTTTAACCAATCTGCTAGGTATGAGGTGGTACCTCAGAGTTGTTTTGATTTGCATTTCTCTAATTATAAGAGATTTAGAACACTTTTTCATGTGCTTATTGATAGTTTTGATTTCTTTATCTGATAATAGCCTATTCATGTCACTTGCCCATTTATCATTTGGGGAATGGCTTGATTTTTTTTTGTACAATTGATTTATCTCCTTATAAATTTGAGTAATTAGACCTTTGTCAGAGGCTTTTGTTTTAAAGAATTTTTCCCAGTTTGTTGCTTCCCTTGTAATTTTGGTTGCATTGGTTTTGTTGATACAAAACCTTTTTAATTTAATGTAGTCAAAATTATTTATTGTATATTTTGTAATTTTTTCTATCTCTTGCTTGGTTTTAAAATCTTTCCTTTCCCAAAGATCTGACAAGTATTCTAT
The DNA here is from genome assembly GCF_016433145.1 of Gracilinanus agilis. Classification (NCBI taxonomy): domain Eukaryota; kingdom Metazoa; phylum Chordata; class Mammalia; order Didelphimorphia; family Didelphidae; genus Gracilinanus; species Gracilinanus agilis. The sequence goes on from NC_058131.1 coordinate 82,217,487, forward strand.
TCTGTGTTCCCCTAATTTGCTTAAACTTTCTTTCTTTGTATTCAAGTCATTCACCCATTCTGAGTTTATCTTGGTGTAGGGTGTGAGATGTTGATCTAAACCTATTCTCTCCCATCCTATTTTCCAATTTTCCCAGCAATTTTTGTCAAATCATAGACTGTCTTGCAGAGGTCATTTACCCCAAGTCTATTCCAAAGATCCTCCCTTCCGTCTCTTAGCCAGTACCATACATATTTTTTTGATGACCACTGCTTAATAGTACAGTTGAAGATCTGGTACTGCTAGGCTGCCTTCCTTGACATTTTTTTCATTATTTCTCATCATATATGTGATCTTTTGTTCTTTGTTATAGTTTTTTAATTCAGTAAAAAAGTTTCTCGGTAGTTTGATAGGTATGGCACTAAATAAGTAAATTAATTTGGGCAGACTGTCATTGTTATTATGTTAGCTCATCCTACCCATAAGCATTTAATGTTTTTCCAATTGTTTGGATCTAGTTTTAATTATGTAGAAAGTGTTTTGTAGTTGTGTTTGTTTAATTCCTGTGTTTATCTTGGCAGATAGATTCCTAAGTGTTTTTTATTGTCTAGGGTGATTTTAAATGACATTTCTCTTTCTAACTCTTCCTGCTGGGCTGTGTTGGAAATATATAGAAATGCTGATGATTTGTGTGGGTTTATTTTGTATCCTGCAACTTTGTTAAAGTTGTTGATTATTTCCACTAGCTTTTTAGTTGATTCTCTAGGATTCTTTAGGTAGACCATCATATCATCTGCAAAGAGTGATAGCTTGGTCTCCTCTTTACCTATTTTAATACCTTAAATTTCTTTTTCTTCTCTAATTGCTACTGCTAGAGTTTCTAGTACAACATTAAATAATAGAGGTGACATTGGGCATCCTTGTTTCACTCCTGATCTTATTGGGAATGCTTCTAATTTATCCCCATTACAGATGATGCTTGCTGATAGTTTAAGATAAATACTGTTTATTATTTTTAGGGAAAGCCCTTCTATGCCTATAATTTCTAATGTTTTCAGTAGGAATGGGTGTTGTATTTTGTCAAAGGCTTTTTCTGCATCTATTGAGATAATCATATGATTTTTTTTGTTTGCTTGTTGATATGGTCAATTATGTAGATGGTTTTCCTGATATTGAACCATCCTTGCATTCCTAGTATAAATCCCACCTGATCATGGTGGATAATTCTCTTGATCACTAGCTGGAGTCTTTTTGCTAGTATTCTATTTAAGATTTTTGCATCTATGTTCATTAAGGAAATTGGTCTGTAGTTTTCTTCCTCTGTTTTTGACCTTCCTGGCTTTGGAAATCAGTCCCATATTAGTCTCATAAAAGAAATTTGGTAGAAATTCTTCTTTGCTTATTATTTCAAATAGTTTGTATAGTATTGGGATTAGTTGTTCTTTGAATGTTTGATAAAATTCATTTGTGAATTCATCAGACCCTGGCAATTTTTTCTTAGGGAGTTCTTTGATGGCTTGTTCAATTTCTTTTTCTGATATGGAATTATTTAAGTATTCTATTTCTTCTATTAATCTAGGCAACTTATGTTTTTGTAAATATTCATCCATATTACCTAGATTGGCATATTTATTGTCATATAATTGAGCAAAATAGTTTTTAATGATTGCCTTAATTTCCTCCTCATTATAGGTGAGGTCTCCCTTTTCATCTTTGATACTGTTAATTTGGTTTTCTTCTTTCCTTTTTTCATTAGATTAACGAGTACTTTGTCAATTTTATTTTTTTCAAAGTACCTGCTTCTAGTCTTATTTATTAATTCAATAGTTATTTTACTTTCAATTTTATTAATTTCTCCTTTAATTTTTAGGATTTCTAATTTAGTTTTCATCTGAGGATTTTTAATTTGTTTTAATTTCCAATTAATTTTTGGTTTGCCTCTCCATGTAACCTTGCTAATTTTTATTTTTATTACATTATAATCTGAAAAGATTGCATTTATTATTTCTACTTTTTTCCATTTGTTTGTCATGTTTTTATGCCCTAGTACATGGTGGATCTTTTTGAATGTACCATGTGCAGCTGAAAAGAAGGTGTATTCCTTTTTGTCCCTATTTGTTTTTCTCCACATAACAATTAACTCTAATTTTTCTAAGATTTCATTCACATTTCTTACCTCTTTCTTATTTTTTTTGTTTGATTTATCTAGATCTGATAGAGGAAGGTTCAGTTCTCCCACTAGTCTAGTTTTATTATCTATTTCCTCCTTGAGCTCCACCAATTTCTCCTTCAGAAATTTGGATGCTATACCATTTCATGCATACATGTTGAGTTCTGCTATGTCCTTTTTGTCTATACTGCCTTTTATCAGTATGTAATTACCTTCTCTATCTCTTTTAACTAGATCTATTTTTTACTTTGGCTTTGTCAGATATCATGATTGTTGCTCCTGCCTTCTTTTTCTCAGTTGATGCCCAATAGATTTTGCTCCAGATTTTTACCTTGACCCTGTGTGTGTCTACTTACCTCCTGTGTTTCTGATAGACAACATATGGTAGGATTTTGGTTTCTAATGAACTCCGCTCTTTGCTTCCTTTTTATGGGTGAGTTCATTCCATTCACATTCAGAGTTATGATTATCACCTGTGTTCCCCAACATTTTGATTTCCTCTCCTTGTCCTACCCTTTCTTCTTTCATTATTTCCTTCTACACCAATGTTTTATTTTTAATCAGTCCCCCTAATCCCCACCCTTATTTTACTTCCCTTTATTCCCCCTCCCTTCTTATTCTTCTCTTATTTTTCTTTAGGGTCTTTTTAAGCTACCCTCCACACTCTCCTTCCCTAGTATTGCTTCTCTCCCCACCGGTCCTTTTGTAACCCTTCTACTTCTCTATAGGGCATTAATCAATTCTCTTCCCCAATGGATCTGATTTTTCTTCCCTCTTTGAGTCTATTTCAATGCACATAACAATTAAGTATTTCCTGTCTCCAACCTCTTTACCCTTTCAGTGTATTGGTGTTCTTTCCCCCTCTCCCCTCTTGTGCTTATTTATGAAATATAAATTTACCCCATTTTGTCTCTTTTCCCATTCCTCTTAATATTATCCACTATTTTATCTCTAGTTTTATATATATTTATACAAATATATATGTATATATATGTATATATATGTGTGTGTGTATATATATATATATATATATATATATATCTTGACATTTCATTCTATACAGTACCCTCTAAGTATATACTGTTCCCTCTAAGTATACTTCTTCTAGCAATCCTGATGATAATAACTATTTTTAAGAGCTACCATTGTCATATTTTCTTATAGGAATACAAATCATTTGAACTTACTGGGTCCCTTAAAAAGAATTTTTTTTTGCTTTTTCCCCCTTTCTTAATTACCTTTTGATGATTCTTTTGAGTTCTGTGTTTGAACATCAAATTTTCTGTTTAAGTCTGGTCTTTTCTTTATGAATGCTTGGAAGTCTTCTATCTTATTAAATGACCATATTTCCCCCTGCAAGAATATAGTCAATTTTGCTGGGTAGTTGATTCTCAGTTATAGACCCAGTTTTCTTGCTTTCCAGAATATCATCTTCCATGCCTTCCAGTCCTTCAGTGTAGATACAGCCAGATCCTGTGTTATCCTAACTGTGGTTCCCTGATATCTGAATGACTTTTTTTTAGCAGCTTGTAATATTTTTTCCTTGGTCTGGTAGTTCTTCAATCTGGCTATAATATTCCTGGGAGTTGTCATTTGTGGATTAAATATTTTTTCCTTGGCCTGGTAGTTCTTCAATCTGGCTATAATATTCCTGGGAGTTGTCATTTATGGATTAAATATTTTTACTTGATCTGGTAGTTCTTCAATCTGGCTATAATATTCCTGGGAGTTGTCATTTGTAGATTAAATGTAGGAGATGATCTGTAGATTCTTTCAGTCTCCACTTTTCCCTCATATTTGAGAATGTCGGGGCAATTTTCTTGGATAATTTCCTGTAAGATGATGTCCAGGCTTTTCCTTTTGTCATGATCTTCTGGTAGTCCAATAATTCTTAAATTGTCTCTCCTTGATCTTTTGAGATCTGAGGTTTTGTCAATGAGGCTTTTCATATTTTCCTCAAATTTTTCATTCTTTTTATTTTATTTTATATATTCTTGCTGCCTTATGAAGTCATTTGCTTCTAGTTGTTGGGTTCTAATTTTTAAAGACTGAATTTTGTCCCTGGATTTTTGGTCATTCTTGTCCTTCTGGTCTGATTTTCTTTTTAGGTCATCTTTCACCTTCTTTGCTGCATTTTCAAGCTGGTCAATTTTGACTTTCAAGACACTATTTTCTTGTTTTAATTCATGCATTTTCTTTTCCCAGTTGTCTCCAACCTCTCTTAATTGTTTTTTTTTAATTGTATTTTGAGTTCTTCCAAAGCCTATGTCCAATTTGCTGGAGTTTCTGTGGTTTTTCTTGGTGTTCTTTGGTCTTCCTCTGTTTCATTTGATTTTTGTTCATTACCTGGATAGAAGCTGTCAATTGTAATTTCTTTTTACTTTTTCTGTTGTCTACTCATATTTTTCCCTTCTCTCCCCCCCCCATAATTGGCTGTAATCTTGCTCCTCTGAATATTTGCTGGGTCTGTGGGGTTGGGCTATTCTGTACTGAAAGGACTTCTTCACTGCTCTGCTGATTGATTATGTTATGCTGATGGTTTTTTTTTATTTCTTAGAAAAAATTTTTCCATGGTTACATGATTCATGTTCTTGCTCTCTCTCCCTGCCACCCCCACCCCCTCAGTAGCCAACCCACTTTTCCACTGGTTTCTTCATGTGTCATCAATCAAGACCTATTTCCATAATATTGATAATTGTTCTAAAGTGGTCATTAAGAGTCTACATTCTAATAGTGTCCGCATCAACCCATGTGTTCAAGCAGTTGTTTTTCTTCTCTTTTTCCACTCCTGTAGTTCATCCTCTGAATGTGGGTTATGCTGATGGTTTTAATGATCCCTGAGGTCAGATCTTCCCCAGCTGGCAGAAGAAGCTGAAGGTATAGGTGTCTATGGCTACTCTCAGTGCAGTCTATGGGGGAAGGGTGTTGGAGCTTCCCTGCCCTCTGAAGACTTCTTATCTGCTCTACTGATAAGATTAAGCCTAGGCAGAGTTCATCTGCAGAACTGGATGTGCCCTGGGACCAAAACCTCCAGAAGTTGAGGAGGCAAAGATTCAGTTCCCTTGCTGTGACTAAGCTGCCCTCTCTGCATTTCTCCTCTAGCTTCCTCCCTGCTGTCTGTGTTCAATGCCCTGACCCTGGCACAGCTGTGCCATTAAGGCACTCCTTCCAGACTAGCACTCTTGCCCACCAAGAGATTCCAGGAACCTCTGGAAACTCAGCATAGTAAGTGGGGGAGGGGTCCTGGGATATTCCCTCCTCCTTTCCCTGGATCCTGACAGTTCAAGAACTCAGGCTTTCTTTGGCATACCTTTTAAGTTGGGTCCAGCAGGAGGATCCCCCAGTTCTGCCCTGTTGTTAGATTTGGTTTTCTGTCCCCTAGAAGCACTCTGTTTTTTATTGGTGTGGATGGATTTTCAAAGGTCTAGAGTTTTGCTGCATCTAAGCTGCTAGCTACCCAGAATTCCACATTATCCCATCTCTGAGAAGGGTATTGGATGAAAATTTGATCATTTTTACCATTTTATCAGTGAACAAGCATTATTTAAATGCTTGTTATGAGCTAAACATTCTGCAAAGTTCTAGGGATACAAAGGTAAATACATAGTTCCTGTCCTCAAAAATCTCATGTTCTAATGGGAGGAGACAACAAATCAAAAATTTCAACCTCAGAGTATAATGCTCACTAAGGATTTGCGGGTTTGTGGGAGGAAGCCACTTTCCAACGATTCTCTATTGGTAACCATTAGCTTACTTTCAACCAGTTTAGTTGCTTTATACCAAATGCTTATTGTACAAATTATAATCAAGGATAGTGAGCAAATATCTTTATCCAAGTAAGCAGTAAATATAAATCAAAGATGCTATAGAGATTAGTTTAGACAATGAAGTACATATGAATAAATGAATGTTCTGACTCAGGAACAAGATAAAATCTCAGTTCAGTCAAGAGAAAAATCTCACAAGAAATATTTGCCCTTAGAAGTCTTTGGAGTTGAAGATGTTAAGAACTGTGATATGTTGGGAGGTCAACATTCCCCTCATGCCTGTGGTTACAGGGAATCCCATTAACCATTCAAAAGTTCACATCTTCCTCCCTCAATCTCTCTTTTTATTTTTTATTTTTTAATTATTACTTTCTGTTTTGGAACCAATACTGTGTAATTGGTCCCAAGACAGAAGAGCAGAAAGGGCGAGGCAATGGGACTTAAGTGACTTGCCCAGAGTCACACAGCTAGGAAGTGTCTGAGGTCAGATTTGAACCTAGGACCTCCCATTTCTAGACATGGCTATGATTCCACTGAGCCATCTCACTGGACCTTACTATTCCTCCCCCCCCCCCCACCCAGTATCTCTTGAACTCTCCTTTTCTCCTTTTTTCCTCATATATTCAATGTCATAAGCACAGAGATCGATTTCATACATATATACTTATATGTATGAATATGTGTTTATAAACATGTTATATGTGTTCATGTACATTTCTATTAAAAACTATTGAAATTCACAGTTTCTTATACAAGCTTCTTGTTCTTTTTATAACAGAATATTTGTATGTCTTAATGATTGTGAAATTCAAAAAAAAATTTCCCCCACCCCTTTCCATTCTTTTTACATTTTACAATTCCACCAAAACACACATTCAGTAATCTAGTGACACTAGCTCCCTCACTGCTCCTCATAAAAAACACTTCACAACTCTTGAGTCTAATCATTTTCACCTGCTGTCTCCCCATGTTTAGAATTATCTTCCTCTTCATCTCCACTTCTTGGCTTCTCTGGTCTCCTTCAAATATCAACCAAAACCCTTCCTCTTCAGCAACTCTTTCCTATACTCCTTAATGTTAATATCTTCCCTCTATGGATTATGTCTAATGTATCTTGCATATAAGTTATTTGTTCATAGTCATTTGTGCATTATCTTCCACACTGAGGTGTATGGGGTGTTGAGGAAGTACTAGGACCTCTGGCATAAGGATTTGCCATATCTTTTCAAGGCTGCTCATCTATCACTGTTGTCTACCTTTCAGTTAACTCTCACCTGTGGCTCCAAGAACCTTTGGCATGAGCAACAGCGACATACCCAGTAAAGTTGTCTTGGCAAGCAGTCTAAACAAGGTTTGGGCAAATCAACAGGCTTCAAACCTGTAGATGAGTTAGGGGAATGTTTTCTCCAAGCATCTGAAGACTTCCCCAGTAGGAAGGGAAGATCAAAGCAATTTGCTCCAATGCCCAAGAAAATGGATAAGGCAGGTTCTGTGGAGAGCCTAGAGCTTGATCAGACATTGAAGAAGTCAAAGTCATACCCTGTATCCTAAGCCAACACCAATCATCCAGACTTTGCCTTGTCATTGGACTTGAATGATTATGAAAGAGTGAGGTTGCCAATTCTGTGCAATTCTGTCTTACTTAAAACCAATTCACTCACAGGTCAAGACACCACTCTTGTGATACCATTCACCCTCTTCAAAATAAAGTGGACTAACAACAGATCTCCTCTATTAGATTCTGAGTTCCTCCAGGGCATAGGCTATCTTTTAGCTTTTCTTTGTATTCCCAATGTTTATCACAATGCCTGACTATAGTAGGTATTTAAGAAAATTCTGTTGCCTGACAAAAAAAAATAAAGATATGTTTTTATTTCAAGGACAAGTTTGAGATCATCTAAAACTGTCTAATCTTCCAAATGCAGTCTAGCCTGCTCTGCTTTTCTACTCAAGATATAGATTTAATTCGCTATCTATTCTATATTGTTTATCCAAAATACTGGGTATGTCCTGAAAGACCAATTCTTTGGGTTCTACAAGACTATGCAACTGTGTGTCTTATTCTAGACAACAGGCAATCTTCATCCCCTTGGATTTTCCTCCTTCCATAATTAGGTTGAAATCATTTGAGTGCTTATTGATCTCATTTGGAAAGTGCTGATCTTTTCTGAGGCTTTTTATAATTAACACAATGTTATTTATAAACAAAAGCATCTGGAAAACTTCAACATCTATGGAAAATCTCTCTTAGGCTTGATCTGCTACACCTGTTCCATGATAATGAAAATGACAATATTGCAACAGGAGGGTTGTTTAACAAAGTTATCTCTATTGCATCTTTCAAGGAATCTTGCATGATTTTAGTTTATACACGGGGAAAAAAACCCATCACATTAGATCTTTGGAAGCAATGCCAGATGGATTTTTTAAATGTCTTAGTGATCACTTTGTATGGGCTTTTTTGCATGTCATTTCTAGATATACCACTCCCTAAAGCACCTTCATTTGTTACTAAGAGAAACAGTTAAGTAAACCCAACATCACAGAAATTACATCTGATAGCATGTACAATGTTCTGAAGCCTCTCAAGAAAAAGGAAGTGTGTTACATCATCTATTCTCAGACAGGAAAATTGGTTATTTCATTTAATCTGAATTTAGTTGCCTATAAGAGTTGCTTTCTTTGAATTATTGCAATCATTGTATGTACCATTCTTGCCATGCTTACTTTGCATCAATTCAGAAATATTTCCCCTATGTCTCCCAATGTCTTATATCTGTTTTTTCTTTGAAACATCATATTCCATTATGTTCCCATATTATAATTTGTTCAGTACCCACTTTGCCTTTTTGGGGCATTATAAAATAAATAAATATTGCTCTAAAGATTCTGTCTTTAACTGGACTATATCCCTAATACCCCAGTATAGTCTCTAAGTCAAAGGATTATTTCATTAATTTCATTATTTTTCTTACAAAATTCTAAATTGCTCTACAGAAGAGTTGAACAAATTCACAGTTCCACCTTGAATGTATTCATGTATGTTTCTTTCCATAATTTGTTCATTATCAACTATTTCCATATTTTATCATCTTTACTCATTTGAAACCTCATGACTATTTTAACTATGAATTAAGAATGTATATTTATATTATTATAATGAGTGAATTGGATAAATTTTTACATTTTTGATAATTTGAATTTCTTCTTTTGAAAACTTTATATCCTTTTTGACTTATCTATAAGGGTATGGATTTTATATTTATTGTATCTTGGTATCAATTCCATGCATATCTTGGAGACTGAATTTTTTTATCAGAGATCCGTGGTGCAAAGATTGTTGTCCCCACTCAAAAGTTATTCTTCTAAGTTTTATTTCTTTTATTTTTGCAAACACTTTTTAATTTATGGAATCAAAATAGTGGGTTTTTTTATCCATCAATCAACAAACAATTATTAAGCAATGACTATGTTACCAACACTTTGGTAAGCCATGGAAATATAAAAAGAAGCAAAAGAAAGTCCCTGGCTTAAAGAATTTTATTAAAAATTACCTCTCTCCCTAGTACTAACCTCTATGTGATTAATAATCTTCCCTTAGCTTAGTTATAAAAAATATCAACTTATTTATTTTTTTAAATTATAGACCCTTTTACATTGATACAAGGTGTCTTTTGGGAGGTAACTAGTATAAAAGCCTAAATCAAATTTACACTAAACTGCTTCCTAATTTTCCCAACGGTTCTTATTGAATAGGGAGTCATTCCTTAAGAATTGGGGTTCAATCTTAGAGGCAGCTAGATAGTTTGGCTGATAGAGTCACTAAAACCTCAGTTCAAATCCAGCTTCATATATTTATTAGCAATGTGCCCCTAGTTTAATTTCTTCATCTCTCTCTGCCTCAGTTTCCTGGGCTATAAATTAGATAATAATGGTACTTATCTCCCAGAGTTGGTGTGAGGATAAGTGAAATAATATGTATTGAATACACTTTGTAAACCTTAAAGAACTACATAAATGTAATTATCGTTATTGAACATTGAGCTACAGTGCTCAGCTTGTTGTAGGTCTTGCTTCCCTCAGTGATCTAGTTTTCTATTGTTTAATTAGCATAAAATAGGCTTATTATTATTGCTTAAAAGTATTGTTTGAGATGTTAAAATGCTCAGCCTCCTTTAGACCTACTCTTTTTTTCCCCATTATTTCCCTTGAGTTTAGAAGCCTTTTGTTTCTGTGAATGAATTTTGATATGATTATGTCTAGATATATAAACAATAATGTTTGATTAGATTAGAATAGCAATAACTTTGCATGTTAATTTACATAATAGTTTCACTTTATTAAAATGGCCACAGTAGTATCATAAATAATGAATGTCTCTTCAATTGTGTGCTATCTTTTTATTTCTATAAAATATTTTGTAGTTGCATTTACATATGGTCTCAATCTGGCTTTGTAGATCACAAATAGTTATTTTGAAAGGAATTCATCTTTCTCTTTTATTGCCACCTGGGTTTTGTTGGTAATGTACAGGAATGATGATGGATGATGTACATTTATTTTGGACGGGGCTAGTTTAGTGAAGAGATGTGATATAGCATAATAGATGAAGCATCTGAATCAGGAAGGTCAGTCTATATGAACCTGGGCAAGTCACTTTATGTTTTAGTACCCTAGGCAATTCTCAAAGATTTTATATTGAAGAAAAACTGCTGATTTGAATTGTGAGGGAGTTTCTTAACTGAGACTTCCTAGTTCTATTGAAAACATAGACCCAGACACTGATGACCTTCTCCCAAAGCTTTATTGAAATTATTAAGCTTTTCATTCAGTTTTTTTTTCCTGACTCTTTGAGACTCCTTAAGCAAATCACACTATCGTCTGGAAGCAGAAATAATTTTGTTTTTGTTTTTCTTTTTTTCCCCTATAATTTATACCTCTTCTGTTATAGTCAATATTTCTATTAATCATGTGAAATAATAATGAGGAGAGATTGTGTCCTTTATTTATTCCTATTCTACTGAGAAAATTTGAAGAGCTCCTACAATAAAGCTAGCTCAATCAATCAACATTTATTAATTATCTACTATGGACCAGGTAAATTATTAAGTGCTAGGGATACAAAAAAGAGACAGAAGATAGTCCTGCCCTCAAGGACCTTACAATCTAATGGAGAAGCCAATATGTAAATAAATATGTACAAAATAAGCCATCTACACGATAAATAGGTAATAAATATGAACTAAAATTAAAAGGGGGTGGGAAAAGGCATTGATAATATTACGGATGGTCTTTTTCCATATCCATGATTTAAAAAAAGTTTTTACACAAAATAGTTCAGTATTTTGTCAACAGTTATTTCTGCAACTATTGATATAATCATATTTTTGTTATACATATATGATTATGCTACTTATTTTCTAAGTTTTAAACTATTCTTTGAACCCTGGAATAAATCCAACCTAGGCAAAATAAACATTTTTGGTAAAAACATATATAACTACTCCACTAACATTTTACATTAAAACTTGTGTCAAAACTGTTAATAATCTTGGTCTATATTTTTGTATTCATTTTATTCCTGCCTGGTTCGAACATTCAAAAAATGAGAGCATATTTGTGCCATAAATGTGACTTTTTTCTTTCTCTATTAATAAGAATACTTTTGAGGAATATATCATTGCTCTATTTAAAAAGGAAGAATTTACTTGTAAATAACCTTGATCAGTTAATTTCCCCTGAAAGTTCACAGATGACTTGATTAATTTCTCTGAGTTTTGACTGATGTTCCAGTCTTTTGCCACTGCCTTTTAGAGATTTGGAGATTTAGACAAAAGTAGCAAAGAAACCAGTTTTTATTCGAGTTTTGCTTTACTTCAGACAATCAAAGATGCTTCACTATTAGATCAGGCATGAGAAAGGGGAAGCAAGAACACATCAGGCTATGACTTGAAAGGCTTGAAAGATACCCAGATCTCATAAAGGAATTGGATTCACAAGATACAAGTTTTGGGTTTAATTATGTTCAAGCCTAGAGAGAAGGAAAGGGAAAGGGAGAGGGAGAGGGAAAGAAAAAGAGAAAGAGAGAGAGGAAGGAGAAGGAGAGGGAAGGAGAGGGGGGTGAGAGAGAGGGGGAGAGAAAGAAAGAGAGAATATCAATGATCCAGGCAAAAGAAATCTTTCTGCCTTGGCACACAGATCAAACCAGGCTCTTAGACTAAAAACAACATGAATAAATCCCATTTTCACTCTAGCATTGCCTGGTTTGAAACATATCTCCCTTGTTCTCTCTCTCTCTCTCTCTCTCTCTCTCTCTCTCTCTCTCTCTCTCTCTCTCTCTCTCTCTCTCTCTCTCTCTCTCTCTGCCAA
>NC_058131.1:82234203-82249297 GCF_016433145.1 Gracilinanus agilis
AAAAAAAGGAAAGAAGAAAACCAAATTGACAGTATCAAAGATGAAAAGGGAGACCTCACCTCCAATGAAGAGGAACTTAAGGCAATCATTAAAAACTATTTTGCCCAATTATATGGCAATAAATATAACAATCTAGGTGATATGGATGAATATTTACAAAAATATAAATTGCCTAGATTAACAGCAGAAGAAATAGGATACCTAAATAATCCCATATCAGAAAAAGAAATTGAACAAGCCATCAAAGAACTCCCTAAGAAAAATTCATGATGGATTCACAAGTGAATTCTATCAAACATTCAAAGAACAACTAATCCCAATACTATACAAATTATTTGATATAATAAGCAAAAAAAGAGTCCTACCAAACTCCTTTTATGACACAACTATGGTACTGATTCCAAAGCCAGGGAGATCGAAAACAGAAAAAGAAAACTACAGACCAATTTCCCTAATGAAGATAGATGCAAAATTCTTAAATACAATACTAGCAAAGAGACTCCAGCAAGTGATCAAGAGGATTATCCGCCATGATCTGGTGAAATTTATACCAGAAATGCAAGGATAGTTCAACATTAGGAAAACCATCCACACAATTGACCATATCAACAGTCTAATAAACAAAAATCACATGATTATTTCAATAGATGCTGAAAAAGCCTTTGACAAAATACAACATCCATTCCTATTAAAAACCTTGGAAAGTATAGGATTAGAAGGCCTTTTCCTAAAAATAATAAACAATATATACCTAAAACCATCAAGAAGCATCATATGCAATGGGGATAAATTAGAAGCCTTCCCAATAAGAACAGGAGTGAAACAAGGATGCCCATTATCACCTCTATTATTTAACATTGTACTAGAAACACTAGCAGAAGCAATTAGAATAGAAAAAGAAATTGAAGGTATCGAAATAGGCAATGAGGAGACTAAGCTATCACTCTTTGCAGATGATATAATGGTCTACTTAAAAAATCCTAGAGAATCAACTAAGAAGCTTGTAGAAATAATCAACAACTTTAGCAAAGTTGCAGGATACAAAATAAGTGCCCATAAATCTTCAGCATTTCTATATATTTCCAACACATCACAACAGCAAGAGGTAGAAAAAGAAACACCATTTAAAATCACACTAGACAATGTAAAATACTTAGGAATGTATCTACCAAAAGAAACACAGGAATTATACCAAAACAACTACAAAACACTTTCCAAACAAATAAAACTAGATCTAAGTAACTGGAAAAACATTGATTGCTTGTGGGTAGGATGAGCTAACATAATAAAAATTACACTTCTACCCAAATTAATTTACCTATTTAGTGCCATACCTATCAAACTACCAAAAAACTTTTTCACTGAATTAGAAAAATGTATTACAAAGTTCATTTGGATAACAAAAAATCAAGACTATAAAGGGAAATAATGAAAAAAACGTGAAGGAAGGTGGCCTAGCAGTACCAGATAATAAACTATACTATAAAGCAGCAGTCATCAAAACAGTATGGTACTGACTAAGAGACAGACGGGAGGATCAGTGGAATAGACTTTGGGTAAGTGACATCAGCAAGGCAATGTATACCCAAAGAACCCAACTTTTGGGACCAAAATCCACTATTTGACAAAAACTGCTGGGAAATTTGGAAAACAATATGGGAGAGATTAGGTTTAGATCAACATCTCACACCCTACACCAAGATAAATTAAGAATGGGTGAATGACTTGAATATAAAGAGGGAAGGTATAAAAAAATTAAGTGAACACAGAATAGTATACCATCTGATCTCTGGGAAAGGAAAGATTTTAAAACCAAGCAAGAGTTAGAGAAAATTTCAAAATGTAAAATAAATAATTTTGATTATATTAAATTAAAAAGCTTTTGTACAAACAAAAACAATGCAACCAAAATCAGAAGGGGAACAACAAATTGGGAAAAAATCTTTATAACAAAAAACTCTGACAGGGGTTTAATTACTCAAATATACAAGGAGTTAAATCAATTGTATAAAAAAATCAAGTCATTCCCCAATCGATAAATGGGCAAGGTACATAAATAGGCAATTTTCACATAAAGAAATCAAAAGTATCATGAAGCACATGAGAAAGTGCTCTAAATCTCTAATAATTAGAGAAATGCAAATCAAAACAACTCTGAGGTACCACCTCATGCCTAGCAGATTGGCTAAAATGACAGCAGGGGAGAGTAATGAATGTTGGAGGGGATGTGGCCAAATTGGAATATTAATGCACTTCTGGTGGAGTTGTGAACTGATCCAACCATTCTGGATGGCAATTTGGAACCATGCCCAAAGAGTAAAAGAATGCCTGCTCTTTGATCCAGCCATAGCATTGTTGGATTTGTACCCCAAAGAGATCATAGATAAAAAAGATTTGTACAAAAATATTTATAGCTGTGCTTTTTATGGTAGCAAATAACTGGAAAACAACGGTATGTCCTTCAATTGAGGAATGGCTGAGTAAATTGTGGTATATGCTGGTGATGGAATACTATTGTGCTCAAAGGAATAATAAACTGGAGGAATTCCATGTGAACTGGAATGATCTCGAGGAACTGATGCAGAGTGAAAGGAGCAGAGCCAGAAGAATATTGTACACAGAGACCAATACAGTGTGGTAAAATATAATGTAATGGACTTCTACTAGCAGCAGTGCAATGACTCAGGACAATTCTGAGGGATTTATGGAAAAGAACGCTACCCACATTCAGAGGAAGAATTGCAGGAGAGGAAATGCAGAAGAAAAACAACTGCTTGAATACATGGATTGATATGGACATGATTGGGGATGTAGACTTGAAACTACCACACCAATGCAACTATCAATAATATGGAAATAGGGCTTGATAGATGACACATGTTAAAACCAGTGGAAATGAGTGGTGGTTGGGGAGGGGGTGGTTTTGGGGGGTGAAGGGGAAAATAAGAACATGAACCATAGAAAATTTTTCTAAATAATAAAAAATTAATAAAATAAAAAATATAAGGGGAAGCTTCTCAATCAGAATAAAACATGAATGTAAGAAAAGAGGAGAGCAAAGCTTTTCTCTTCTAGAAGTCTTAATTTGAATAATGGATATAAAGAGAATAAAGCAAGAACAGCCAACTATAAAGACCTTAAATGAGAGACAATATTTCAGAACATTCTAATAGGAGAAAGAAATAAGTTGGGTGTGAGAGTATATGAAGTAAATTTATATAACCTGTGAAAGAGCACAATAAATTAACATTACTAAAGGTAAAATAATTGAAGAAGGAGGAAAGGTGGGATTTTTAACTTAATTATTATCAATAAAGGCATGGAACAACAAAATAAAATGAGAATAATAAACAAACTTTCAAAAAGAGAGCAAAGAAAAATAGAGTTGTAGGAGAAAACTAGGATTATGGTAATTAATGTATGCAAAAATATTCACAAGGCCTGAGAACTGATTAAATGAGAAAAAGTTTTATGTAAATGCTAAAGAGGTATAGAATAAGACACAAATTAAATTATTGTTATCTTAAATATAAAAAAGGTTCAACTCAATGAAAGATGGCTAACAGCAATGTAAATGGCATAAAGGAGATAAGATGACCAAATATGTACCTAGAAAATAATTGAAAATAGTGACAGAAAAATAACAGGAAAACTGAAGAGAAATAGAATTTCCTCTATCTCATTCAGAAGAGAACCATACAAAAAGATGGCCAGAGGCCAATTAGGGTTAGGAAAGTTCTTACCTTAAGAAATTCAATGCAAGTTCTGGTTGACAGACCCAAAGCCTGGAATTGCTGGTGAATTCCCTGGTCATGCCACAGAAACTAACAAGCATGAGCTATTATAATCAGGTTCTAAACCCAAATCCCAGCTTGGACCTATCAGAATAATAAGATATAGAGCCATTTCAAATTTATCCCCGTTTCCAGAGATAGAGACAAGATGTGTACTACTGAGAGCATTAAGAACCACAGCAGGAGTTACTGTTAACTCAGTAACTGGAAATATCTTGTTTTCCTTAAGAGAAGCTAATGGTATGAATCCATAAAAAGAGAATAATAATCCTTCTACAAATACAAGTTAAGTAGAATCTCAAAGGGGGAAAAATGACTAGGCCACAATAATTCAAAATATGATGAGAAGAAATGAAGCAAGAAATGACAACTAAAATTAGAATTTAAATTAGAGCTCTGAAGAAGGAAAAAGGAAAGAGAATAAAAACAGAAAAGAAGATAGAAAAACTTTCCAAGTAGTGCAATTCAAAAATAGAATAGAATAATCAGAAGTCAATAAATCCATGACAAAATGAGAGGACAAATTCAAAAGACTGAAAAGTAAAATAAAGAGTCAAAGATGTTGTTATTTTTTTAATTGACTTGAGAAACAGAAGCATGGGACTTCCTGAAATAATCAACTAATAAAAAACCTGGAAACTTTATTTTTAACAATCAAAGAAAAGTATCCAGATAAAGTAGAACCAGAGAGCAAAGCAAAAATAGGAAGAATCCATTGATTGTCTCCTGAAAGAAATCCCAATATGAAAACACCTTAAAATATCATAATTAAAATCCAGGGCTTCAAAAAAATTTTAATTACATCTAGAAAGAATTCATGTATCACAGAATCTATGAAGATCACAGAAGACTAAACTGTATTAATAATGAATAATACAAAGAAAAAAATAAACTATTTCCAAAGAGAAAAGATAATGGCCTATAGCCAACAATAATTTTCCTGCAATACTCAGTATAATTCTATGTGAGGAAAAAATAGATTTTTAACATAATTGAGGATTTTTGAGCATTCCTGTTGAAAAGACCAAAATTAGGTAGAAACTTTGAAATGAAAACATATGGATAAAGGGAAACTGAGAAAAGCAAGTGAGCAAGTGAGGGGTCTAAATAATAATGAAGTACATATTCTAAAAGAAGAGATTCCCTTCAAGGTTTATAGACAAAGTTAAGAAAGACCAACATAGAGCTAAATATGGTTTCATTCTGTTTCGTTGAATCAGGAAAATAGTAGGAAAAAAGGGATATTCTGGAGAATAAAGGAGGAAGAAATGAGAACCATTCTTTACTAAATTGGGGTACAGAAAAAGAATGCTGCATTTCACTAAACTAACTCTTACCTGAACAAAAGAGTGTTGTATACAATCTAGAGTGAATGAGAACATAGACATATTCATAATGGGGAGAAAGAGACAGAAACATAGAGTCAGAGAAAGAGACAGAGAGAAATAGAGAATAGAGGAGGCAGATGGAGACAGAGACAGAGAGGATTTCATATAAAAATGCATTAAAATAAACAGTAGAACACAGAGAGAGGAAATTTAAGAAATAGGATAGTATCAAGGGGCAAAGGAAGCGTCACAAATAAAGAAATTTAAACTTTAGAAGATGTAATTTTAAGAGGATATTAAAAAGTGATTAAAGCATGAAAACCAAAATTTAGAGTCTAGACTTGCTGAAGAAGGGAAGGGAACAATCACTTCAAATTTAGATTACTAGGATTGTTAGATATCTTTCTCACCTCTGTATAATTATAATTTGCTCCCCAGAAAATCTCTTTCCCAGCTTTTTTCCTTCTCATGTTATGTGCTAATGTAGGGAAGATATAAGTTTTGTGTGACCCCCACCTCTTGCTCTCTTTTCCCCTGATCGCAACTGGGAAAGTGGACTTTATGCCAGGCAGGAGAATTTACACACGTGGATTTACTTTTTGTTAGATAATTAGGTTTGAACTTCTTTTTCTTTTAGTTTATTTTCTTTCTACTTCAAGTGATTATTAATAAACTTTATAAAATATAATACTTGGAGTTATTGGATATTAGTTTTAATCTTACATTTGTTGGTGACCAGAAGTCTGGAGTTTAGGACTCTTGCTCCTCTCTAAGTTGGTAGAGCAAATTTTTTAATAGACAAAAAGACAGATTAGCTTTAAAAGTCTGCTGTCACAAGCCTGCCCTTGCTTTTCTTGAGCACACTGGCTGGGGGGTCCTTGCAAACCATTTTCTGCACAGAGGCTGAGGTATTAAGTCCCCCTTTCCATTACATTGCTAATACCTGAGTGCTTGCTGCTGCCTTGGAAACCCAATTTCTCTTAGGTAACAATTAGCTTTCTCAAGGCTCTCACTGTGGGGCAAGTTTCCACCCTCTTAACTCCCTGCACACATAGCTGGGTAGAGCAATCAAGGGGAGCAGCAGTCCCTCGCCCACATGACAGCGGAAGCACAAGGCTTCATGGTGTTTTTACCCCTACAGGAGAGGGGAAAAAAGATTACTCTTTCAAACTTCTTAACTTTACTCCTAGTCAGTACATACTAGGGTAGCACCACCTCTAAACAGGGGGTAGAATTGCAAGAATGTCCCAGTTTCCTGCCTACCTCAGATAGCTTCCATTTCAGGAGAGCCTTACCAAAGTTTTAGGATGTCTTCTCTTGCTACCATTCCTGGGTGCACTTGTCCTTACTGTTAGCATAAGTAATCTCAAGATTCAGAAGGAAGATTCATTCCCCTTACTATCAAAGCATGCCCAGTCTCTGCACCATGTTCAATATGGGGTTCATCCACAGTATGCTCAGTGCAGATATGGGAAATCCCAGAGGTGTGACCAAAGGAATCTAAATGGATGATAATACTGGGGAGGGGAAGGAACCTTAAAGAGTCTGGAGGTGAATTTTTAGCCTTTTCAGACCCCATTGTTTTATTGATGTTAACTGTTTCAGTTTGTTCCCTTCCAAATAGTGAAGAAGTCTCTGTAATGCAGCTATCAGATTTGGAGAAAAGGACTCTTGAATTCAGTGCCTGTATCCTGTCACATGCATTGTATTTGCTGATTGTTCATTTTAGGATTTAATTTTGTTTTTAAAGTTCATATATTAATCTAATCTATACTATTCTGTTACACTAAGTCATTTTCAGGTACTGTGTTTTGGCCAGTAGTTATATGTTCTGTTACATTGTCTTTATTTATACCCTCCCCATATGACTGGACTGGAGAAAATACTATAAAAATCCATAAACAACTTGGATAAACCCTTTTTCCATAGCAAAACCATAGGTCCTTATGGATGCTGGGTTTGTCACCAGATCCATCAAGGTCATGCATTGCCTTAACGGCCTTTTGTTTCTTTTTGCCTTTGTTAATTGTCACATAGATGATGATGGATGGACCGCATCCAACTGGTAATAACCTTTGAGAATTTAATGAGCTAAAAATTTAAATTGGTCTTAAGGGGTCTTCAGAAGTAATTTGCCAGATATCTAGTAACACCACTACCTCTGACTGATCATTTGCCTATCTTTGACTTGTTTATAACAAGAGGTAAGGTCCATTTAGTAGTTGAAGTGCTGAAGCACTATTGTATTCCCCACTCTGCATTTATAAAAATGTAATGGGTGAGGCTTCAGAAGTGATTTTCACTATTATATTCTTCACTTCCATATTGCAACAGATGGGATATATAAATACATAAATAAATACATGCCTTTTATGGTTGTTACAGTCTCATACCAGAGGAGGGAAGTTTCCCAAGGAGCTTGGTTACCCCATGATGGGTTATAATATCATCTGGGAGGTGGGAAGCTTTTCTTAGGAGGTAACCCCAGATAGCTCCCAGAGGGAGAATTTCTCCATGGAACCTAGTGGCTCCTGGATGGTTTTTATATTTATAACTCTTCAGCTTACTCTACCCTACCACCAGAATGATCTAGATTCTTGGTGACATTTTAGATCCAAAAGGTTTTCATCAGCAGTACAGAGGTTTTTATGGGCTCTCTTGCCAAATTTTGGAATGATGGCTGTAACAGATTTTGTTAAAAATATCTCAGCCAAGGTTGAAAGATTGGCTACATCTGGATAATTTTTGACTTGTATCCATGAGCTTCAGTGGCTATAGAGATTCATGTGAATCCTAATGATAGCTGGTTTGTTTTCTATTATTATTAAATGGTCTCTTGTGATTTTGAAGATTTTGGTACTTCTTTGAATGTGCATTGGTTGTTGTACTACTGTTTTGTAAAGCTATTATTTGGTGAAAATCATGTGCACTCACACTGTGGATCATGGTCAAGTTAAAAAAGAAATGGATCTCATTTTGGGGTGATAAACCTTTGTGTTGTGCCTCTGCTTTGCTAACACAGTGTTTCATTGAATATGAAATATATATGATTGTGTCTGAATCCAGGAGAAGGGATCACAAAAGAACCACTGCACAGTGCCAAGGAGTACAAAGCTAATCTGCATAGTGCCTACAAGCACAAGGTCAAGGAGACCAACCAGTCCCAGTGGGATTGATGAGATTATGCACCAAAGTAGGGGACTTGAACTTATTTTGGGGTTCAAGGAAGGAGCTATTTGCAAAGTTAGATGCAGGATTCCCTCATACCCAATCCAGATCTCTACTAAGTACCTCAGTTTGGCTGCCATTTTGGATCCCCTATCCCTGAGAGCAGAGGTAAAACAGACCAGAGAATGATATTTTCCCATTTGCTTCAAAAATCTAGTCCCTTTTCTGTCTTTCATAGTCTGGCAATTTTCTGTGGTCTTGACTGCCAATGGATAAGTGCTACATTTCATAATTCCTACTACAGGTTTATAGGACATAAATCACTTTAATCAGGCCCTGATTCAAGGATCTGTTATAAGCTTATTTTTACTTACATAGATTTTTTACATGAGACTTTGATGTTTTATGTTTCATCCAGAAGTTACTTTTTTCTTTGTTTTTTCTTTATGTTTTTTATTTTCTTTTGACAATTGATTCATATACCTCATAACTCAGTCGTGTATCCTGGAGTTACCCATGTGTTTGTCAACACCCTCTTCAGAGGGGATTGTATTATTATCTTATAATGCAAAGTTTAAATTCTTTTGAGAGTAATTTTAGGATAAGAACCTTGCAACCTCCCCAAATCAAGAAAGTGAACTGTTTGGAGAAGTTCCCATGAAGATACCTGCAGAAACCATACCCTGCACCAAAAGATCCAGAATGAACTTTGGGATGTAGTGAAATTGAACTGTGGGAGGTTGAACACATTTATTTTGAATGTAAACTCTAATGCCAATGGGAACTACCACCTAATAAGCTTTTTGCCAATACATCCACCTAACATTAGTTTTGTTCTTTTTCTCTTTTTTTCCCTCCTATCCCCAAATTATTGTAATTTCCCCTTAGAAAGTGCAATGTTATATGTAGTTAGAGATCTTCAGAGATATAAGTTGATTATGTGTACTGATTCATTGGGGAAACTAGGCATGTAAATCTGGGAGATTTCTACATGCTCATTCTCCAATGGAATTACAGGGGGAATTAATTGATTAGAATTTGCTCCCCAGAAACTCTCTTTCCCAGCTTCCCATGTTCCTTCTCACATAATGTGCTAACATAGGGGAGATAGAAATTTTGTGCGGCCCCACCTCTTGCTCTTTTTTCCCCTGATCATGGCTAGGAAAGCAGGGTTTACTTTTAGTTAGATAATTAGGTTTGAACTTCTATTTATTTTAGTTTATTTTCTTTCTACTTCAAGTGATTATTAATAAACTTTATAAATTATAATACTTGGAGTTATTGGATATTTACCTCTCATTGTAAAGAGTGGGGTAAGAAGAAAAAGTAAGAGACTGTATGATGGAAGGAAAAATAATTTAAAAGGATTTTAAACCTCACAAACAAAAGCAGGAGTATAAAATACATATTTTAATAACAAGAATGCTATAAAATGATCATTAATAAATGAATAACTCTTAAAGAAAGCAACTAAATTTAAATGGAAATCAAACAATTTAATCTTGAAAAATATGTGGAACAAAGAACAAATCATAGAAATAATAGATAATTTAGTCACATAAAAAACAACAAAGAGATAGGAAAGCAAAACTTCTTGAATGTATCCAAACAATCCAAAGGAAAAATTTTATTCATTAACAAAAAGGAAAAAAAAAAGAACAGATCAGTAGGCATATACCTTTAAAAAAACTAATGATGCACAATCAAAACCACAATTTAATGAAAAAAATTTGAAAAATAAAATCATTAAAATTGAAAATAAAACTAAAATTTAATAGATAAAGTAAACTTTTTTGAAAAAATAAACTAGATAAACTATTGGCTAATATAATTTTTTAATTATATTAAAAACAAGATTACCCAGGCTATGGGAGCAGGCCCCAAATTCCATTAAAATTTATAAAATAAATGTAACTGAATAATAAAAAGACATATAGCTAGATAATGTCTGCGAGGCTATGTACTGGAATCTCAATGAATGAAATGGAATGCAAACTATGTAATCATATGCTAAATAAGGAGTAGACCAAAGAATCAATCACAGAAGCAGTGAATAACTGGTTTAGAGAATGACAACAATGAGGAAATACAATAAATTTTGGTAAATATAGCTAAAGCAATCTTCAAGGGGAAAAATGTAATTGAAGCCTGAACATTTTAAGGACAAGTCATAAGAATGATAAATTATTTTATTAATAAAGACAAAAATAAGATAATTTTATCAAGGGTGACATAAAAATGAAGAATAACATGACATGGGAAAAGTTATCTCTCTAAACACTTTAGTCATCTAAAGAGAAAGAACAGATCAATGAATTGGTGAGCAACTAAAAACTAAGAAACCAAGAATTTTTTAAAATGAAATACCAAAATTAGAAATCCTGAAAAAATATGAGATTAGCAATGAAGCAAAAAATAGTACTTAACATGATTATGAATAAAACTAAGGCTAAGTTTTTAAAAATATAAAGATTAAACTATTAGCAAGTTTGATATTTAAAAAAAAGAAAACAAAACCACCAATATCAAATGAAAAGGGTAAAATTACCAAAAATGAAGAAAAATATGATGTTATTTGGAACTATGTTATCTAATTACATGCCAATAAAACTAGCAAGGTGAAGGTAGCTATATGGTTCAGTGTACTGAGAGTCAGGACTAGAGATAGAAGATCCTGGCTTCAAATCTGGCCCCAGACACTTCCTAGCTATGTGACCATGGGCAAGTCACTTAACCCCCATTGCCTACCCTTACCATTCTTCTGCCTTGGAACAAACATACAGTATTGATTCTAAGATGGAAGATATGGGTTTAATAAATAAATGAGTAGAACTGGCAATGTAAATTAAATTAATGAATATTTTTCAAAAATACAATATTCCCAGGTTAACAAAATAATAAATAAAATAGTGTCAGAAAGTGAAACCGAATGAACAATAAATGAGTTTCTAAAGGGGAAAAAAACCCTGAAGCAAAATGGATCTTTAATTCCAGGACCAGTATTATTTCTACATAGCTTCATTACAGTAAATTAATATGCAGATTTAATGCTACTAGATGAAATAATAAAATATTTCATTTAGAAGAACCAAATGTCTAGCATCTTGAGAGTATTGATGAAAAAGTAAGATTGAAGAGGGCATAACATTAGATCTCAAAATTGATAACAAAGTAGTCGTTTTCAAAACTACTTGGAATGGGTTAGAAATGTCTTTTTAGAAATAGATTGGTTGAATAAACTATACAGGGGCAGCTAGGTGGCTCATTGGATTGAGTCAGACCTAGAGATGGAAGATTCTGGCTTCAAATATGGCCTCAGGCACTTCCTAAGTTGTGTGATCCTTGGCGAGTCACTCAACTCCCATTGCTTAGCCCTTAACACTCTTCTGTCTTGGAAATGATCCTTAGTATTGATTCTGAGATGAAAGGTAAGAGTTGCTTTTTGTAACAAAAAAAGAATAAACTATATAACTGTGACTCAGAAGCAATGGAACGCAACAGCCCAATTTTCAATAATGTAAGGTCACAAAATGGGATATTGCTTAGTAAAACTTTCCGATTTTCTCCTGATATTCCCCATAATAGATGCCCCTGATGTATGTGCAGACTATTTTCATGAAAATTTTTTAAAGATGAAATATTAGGTAGGTATTTAGGACCAAAATTGTTGATATTCTCTCTGTCATCCTTTTCAGTATTAATAAGGACCTGGATTTTTTCCATACTTTCCCTACTTCAGATACCTTACAAATCTATCTTGGGGCATGCTAGTAAATGTTTAACAATCAGTTTTCCCCCAAAAATTATATATCTATATTTACCATATGACATGCACCTACATTTAATGTGCATTAACATTTTATTCATCACTTCCTTAAATTGATAAAAAATATCAATAAAAATACATTTTATTGCTTTGATTTATATAGCATTTGCAAATTTCAGGGGATATAAATGCTCACGTCAAAACTTTAACAATAACTCTCCTCTTGTCTCTCTGGCCCTATCTGAATCTCTGTCTATACACACATGCACACCCACACACACTCATGAGATCTATATGAACTAATACAGAGAAAACAATATACAGTTATCATAATATAAATGAAAACATTCACATCCAAAAATCCAAAGTAAGGGTAACAAAATTATAATGATAAAGTGGGATTGGAGAAATTGGAGAAATATGTCCCCCAACCTACCCCTTCCTGGAGATGGGAAATCCACACTGCATTTGTTTTCAGACTTTTTCAATGTATGCCCTTTTATTTCCTTTTTAAAAAATACTTTGTGGGAAATGGATATGGATATATGATATGCCCCTTGGGAAGGGGGAAGAAGGATAAAGGAAGAGTTTATGAGTTACAGTGATATAAAAACAGTGGGCAATAAAAATTTGTTTTTTAAAAAAAGTAAGGTTCAAGTGATGCTCAATCTCTACTCCACTTCACCCCTACTCGTCATTGTTGTTTATATAGTATTTAATTTGTGCACACTGATTATGAGCTACTTCCCTGTCCTTGCTCTTCCTTGATATATTTTTTTCCTTTTTTATTGTTTTAAGACTATCAAAATGTAACATAGTTCTTCTTTGACTTTCTGTCAATTTAACTCCCTCTATGAATGTTGATGACATTAGCGTTCTTAGCAGAAATTCCTTTTTTCTACCCATATTTGAATATAAACACTTCATCCTTGTATTTCTTTCCAGATGCTTAAATATATCTACTTTTTTACATCTTCCTTCAGTCCCATGTTTATGTTGCAAAGTTTCTATTCAACTCTGATATTTTCATCAGGAATGCTTGAAAGTTTTCCGCTCCATTTAAAGACCCATGTTTCCTCCTATAGGATTATATGCTATTTTCTTGGGTATGTTTGTCTTGATTATAGTTCTTTATCTTTTTCCTTTTGGAATTTTGTATTCCAAACTCTTCTTTTTTTTGTAATGGCAGCTGTCAGGTCTTGGGTGATTTTAACTATGGCTACTTTTTAGTATTTAACTCTTTCTCATTGATTCCAGTATTATTCTTACTTTAGTTTTTGGCTATGATATTCATAGAAACATTCATTTTGGTGCATCCTTTTTATTTTCATCTTTCCCTCTAATTCTATAGATGAGAAGAGTTACAGATTTTTTTGTTGTTGTTATTTCTCAAAATGTGGTATCGAGGCATCATTTTTTGGATGTGTTTTCAGGTAGCCCAATGATTCAAGTGAAGTCAATCACATTTATTAAGTGCTTAATATGTGCCTGGCACCAAGTATTGAGGGCATAAAAAAAGCCAAGAAGATGCAAATTTCCCACCAGTTATTTTGTCCTCCTAGCTATTTTTCACATGTAACATTCCACTTCCCAACACTGAACATTTTCACCAACTGTCCCACTAAACTTTTTTTTTTTTATTTCTGTCTGATTTCTTTCAAGTTTCAGTTAAAGTCCCACCTTCTAGAAAAACATTCCTTCTTAATCCAGTGACTTTCCTCTGAGATTACTCCCTATTTTATTCTGTATATATCTGGTTTGAGATGTAGCTAAAGCAGATATTGGGATAAAAATTTTATCCCTAAATACTTTCATAAATTAAAGAACATAAAACAAAAAATGAGCTTGTAATTGAAAAGCTAGGAAAGTAGAAAAGTAAAAAAAGAAACAAATGAAACATCAAAATGTAAATTCTGAAAATTATTTTAAAATTATTAAAATGGGAAAATAAAAAATTGAATTAATAAAACTAAGTCAAGAACTTAACAAAATGAAGAAAAATATAGAAATTCATTAGTTAATATGCTCTGAAAAAAGGAAGAAGAAACCAAATTGCTAGCATTAAAAATAAAAAGGAGAAATCACAACAAATTAAGAAATAAGGGAAATTATTAGAAATCATTTTCTCCAATTATATGACAACAGGTATGACAATTTAGAATGAAAGGATGAATAAATAAAAAATGTAAAACACAAAGTTTAAAAGAACAAGACATCAAGAATTTAAATATCCCAGTTTTAGAAAAAGAAATTTAACAAGCTACCAGATGGATTTACAAGGTTTTTTCATATTCAAAGAACAATTCAATATAATTTTATGCAATCTACAAAAATAGGACAACATACTACTCAAATTCTTCTATGACACATTTAGGTTTTTATGATGACAATCATTGGTAAAAATGTTGACTATGATAATGATAATGTTATATAGCACTTATATGCAGACACTCTGCTAAATTCTTTATAACTAATATCTCATTTGATCCTCACTATAGTCTTAGAAAATGGGTACTGTTACTATCCACATTTTGACAGAAGAGGAAATATAAGATAGAAATGCCTAAAGGAGATGTACTCCTAGTGAAACAGGCTTACAAACTCAGGTTCATCACCCTCAACTCTTCTTTTATACTCATTCCAGGTATGTAATCTGTTGCCAAGTCTTGTCATTTCACAACATATCTTCTATATGTTTCTCTTTCTCCACCCACATAGACACCTCATGCCTGAATTATTATAATAGGCTGTTGGTTGGTTTCCAGTTTCAAGTTTCTCCCTATTCACCACATCTTTCATTTATCTGCTAAAGTAATTTTCCTAAACCACAGTCTTGACCACCTCAGCTCAGTTTTTCACATTAATACAGGTATCAAATACAAAATCCTTTGGCATTTAAATATCCCAGTTTCCCAGAGTTTTTAATACTTTAATCCCCTCTCAATAATCTATGATCCAGGAACAGAGGAACACAGGAAGGAAGGAAGGAAGGAAGGAAGGAAGGAAGGAAGGAAGGAAGGAAGGAAGGAAGGAAGGAA
>NC_058131.1:82249682-82307953 GCF_016433145.1 Gracilinanus agilis
AGGAAGGGAGGAAGGAAGGAAAGAAGGGAGGAAAGAAGGGAGGAAGGAAGGAAAGAAGGGAGGAAGGAAGGGAGGAAGAGAGAGAGAGAAAGTTTGTAGGCCAATATACAAATAGTCTATAACAGATTAAAAAGAATTATACATTATGCCTAGAAATTAAGTGTTTGTTCAATATTAGAAAAACTATGTATCAAATAAATTATATTACTAATGATAACAATGAAAATTATGTGAATGTAACAAAAAATGCAACATATTTCTATTAAAACACTAGAATTATAGGAATAAATATTTTCCTAATATTATAAATATGTGATTATTAGTTTTTTCCAATAACACCATGTGTAAAATAAGTATATGCATTATCATCATAATTATTTTATACAGTGCTAGAAAATCTAAGTTTAGCAATAAGATAAGAAAAAGAAACTAAGGGAATAAGCATGAGAAAAAATGCAATAAAGCTATCTCTTTTATATTGTCATTCTTATTTATCTAGAGATTTGTGTTATTTATGGATTATCTAGAGAATCCAAAAGAGTCAGTGAAAAAGGCTGATTGAAACGATAACATTATCAAATAATCAGGACATAAATTAAATCCACACAAATCATCCAATTTTCAGTATATTTCCAACAAAATCTAATATTAAGACAAAGAAAAATGTCATTTAAAATAACTATAATATGTATAAAATATTCATGAGCCTAACTTCTAAACTCTATGATACAACTACAAAACAATCTTTTTTCTAGGAGAGATAGACCTGAATAATGAAAAAATTATTTATGTGTAGGCTGGACCAATATATTGAAAAATGACGAGATATGTCTACTTATTTATTTAGTAAAATATCAGATTATGAAATTAAAGACAATAGAATGGTAGGGAAAATAACAAAATTCGTCTAGAAGAAAAAAAGCCAAGAATTTTTCCATTCCCAAAGTTCTTTATTTTATTTTATTAAAATGATATTGTATTTTCCCAATTTCATGTAAAAACAACTTTTAATATTCATTTTAAAGAAATTTGAATTCCAAATTCTCAGCCTCCTTCCTCCCTCACTCCTTTCTAATGAAATTGTCAGCAATCTGATGTAGATCTTACATGTTTAATAATGTAAAACATTTTTTCCATATCAATCATTTTTTTCTGGAAGAGATCAAAACCAAAAAGAAAGGAAAAAATTAAATGCAGTGTGTTTTGGTCTGCATTCAGACTCCACTGGTTCTTTTTCTGAAAGCAGATGAAAAAGACAAGAATTTCAAGTAAACCATGAAAAATGTGACTTTTTAAAATAAGGACACAGCAGTACTAAATCTCAAAATATAATTATGTTATCTCACTATTATTATTCTCTTTAATGAAATTATTTACTGTTTCTACAACTTGTTTTTTAGCCCCTTCCTTCTTTAAAATTAAATTATTTATGGGGCAGCTGGGTAGCTGAGTGATTGAGAGCCTAGAGACAGGAAGTCCTAGGTTCAAATCTAGCCTCAGACACTTCCTAGCTGTGTGTCCCTGGGCAAGTTACTTAACCCCCATTACTTAGCCCTTACTGCTCGTCTGCCTTGGAACCAATACACAGTATTGATTCTAAGATGGAAGGTAAGGGTTTAAAAAATTAAATTATTTAGTCTCCAATTAATTTTTACTTTGTTTTTATGGTGCCTTACTATAAATAATTTTGTTGCATTATGATGTGAAAAGAATGCATTTAATATTTCTACTTTTCTACATTTATCTATAATGTTTTTGTGCACTAATATACAGTCAAAGGTACTATATGCTACTTAGAAGAATGTATACTCCTTTCTATTCCTATTCAGTTCTCTCTAAGATATCTGTCATACGGTTCTTCTCCTTGACTTCTTTATTATTTTTTTGTTATCTATTTCCAGTTGTAACTCATTTAGCTTTCCTTTTAAAAAGTTGGATGCTATTAATTTTGATGCATATATATTTAATATTGATAATAATTCATTATCTATGATAATTTTTAACATAACATAGTTTCCCTCTTTATCTCTTTTGATTATATATATTTTAGCTTTACCTTCATCAGATATCATAAGTGCTTCCCCTGGTTTTTTGTATCAGCTGAGGCATAGTATATTCTGGTCCAGTCTTTTATTTTTACTCTATGTGTGTCTCTCATTTTAAGTGTGTTTCTTATAAATAGCATATTATCAGGTTTTTGGAGTTTAATCTATTCTACTATCAATTTACAATTTTATGGATGAATTCTTCCTATTCACATTTAGAGTTATAATTAGTAGTTGTGTATTTCCCTCCATTCTATAGTCTTCCTCATTGTCTGTCCTTCTTTTCCTCTCCTTTTGCTATATCCCTTCTCTAATGTCCAATTTCTTCTGTCCACTATCATGCCAATTTGTGCCCCTTCTTAGAACACTTCCCTTATCCTTTTGTCTTGCTCCCCCCAGCTCTAAATCAACTCCCTTCTAAATGCCCTCCTTTGTCTCTTCCCCTTAATTCTAATTCTTATTCTATCCCTCCTTCCAAAAATTCTTCCCTTATCCCCTCACCCTGCCATTTTATTTCTTGATATGAACTCTCTTCTAAAAATCCCTCCCTCATCTTTTCCTGAGAGGCCTCTTTTATCCCTTCACCTTGCCTTCCTATTTCTTGATATGTAGTCCCTTCTAGGTGTAAGAATTAAATTTTAATGGTTTGACTAAAATATATGAAGATTATAAATAATAATTGTGGTTGCTGATTCAAAGTAATATACTCAAAGTCAAAATGACTTTAATAGCTTTTATTTACAAAAGAGGTGGAAAGGGTGAAAGCAGAGAAATACAAAAGGGTATAGAAAACATTAGCCTATTTAACTAAATAATGCTATAATGACTCAGCTAGGACTTGTTAACCTTCAACCAGAATTAAACTCTCCAGAAGACAGAAAGGGAAAGCCAGAGGTCCACTCACCCAAGTTCCCTCCAAGAGGCAGGTCAAGGCAATGAGTTGAGCTGAAGGTGACTTCTGAGGCCAACTTTCTTCCTTGAGCCAACCTTCTTCTTGAAGCTGACTTCCCTCTTGAAGTCCAACTCCTTCAAGCCTTCTTGGAGCTGACTTTTTTTTAGACCCAGAAATTCAGGGCCTTTTTTAGTCACTTCTTGTCCCTTCCCCTTTCACAAGGACCAATCACAGCTTCCAAATTGCCCAGTACTTTCCAGGGGGCAGTGTTTATAGAAACCATTTCTCACCTTCAGGAGAGTTGAATAATCATCAAAAGAGTTCACAGATTCCTGGCTGACTGAGGTGTGAATTCTCATTTCCTGGCTGATTGAGTTGAAAGGGTGAAGAGCTCCTCCACCTAGTGCTAAGTAGGGTATTCAAGCTTTTGTTGATTCAATTGAAAAGTAGACAAATGGGTGTTAATCCTGTCTTCACAATCTAGTGAGGTACTAAGTAGGGGTACTTGAGTTATTGTTAAACAAAGTATTAGCTCAAAATAGACAAAGGGAATAAAGGATTCCCTTTCACAAGTGTAAACTCAGAGAGAACAAAGAATTCCCTTTCACATTGGAATCACCCCATCTTCTTATCCCTTTGCCCTCTTTTCTCTTAATCTACACTTCCAAGCCCCTTAGTTCCTTAAGGAGACTTATAGTCCCTCCCTTATCCTATCCCCTCACCCTTCTGTTTCTTTGTATGTTAAGAAGACTTTTACTCATCTAGATGTATATGTTGTTACCTATTTAACCCAGATCTGCTGAGAATACTATCCCTCCTCCCCTTCTCCTCTGTGGCAATTCTTCCACTCATACCTCTTTCATATGAGAGAATTGTTCCGTTTTACCTTTTCCTACCCTATTTCATTGTTATTTTTAACTAATTTCATCATATTCAACTCGACCTCATCTTCTATCTATTTATACTCTTTCAAATTATTCAAGTAATGATGTCATTCTTAAGGGTTATAGAAAGCATTTTCCCATATAAGAAGTAAACAATTTGACCTTTGGTACTCTCATAATTGG
The DNA here is from genome assembly GCF_016433145.1 of Gracilinanus agilis. Lineage (NCBI taxonomy): Eukaryota > Metazoa > Chordata > Mammalia > Didelphimorphia > Didelphidae > Gracilinanus > Gracilinanus agilis. The sequence continues at coordinate 82,253,687 of NC_058131.1, forward strand.
TCTTTTGTGTTTTCCTCTTTATGATTTTTTTGTAAATCACATTTTCTACTGAGTTCTATTTTCCCCCCAAAATAGTTAAAACTCCTTTAGTTCATTAAGTATCCATTTTTCCTTGTGTAATAATGCTCAGCTTTGCTGGGTATGTTATTTTTGGTTGTAAACACAGTTCTTTCACTCTTCAAAACATTGTGTTCCATTTTGTTCTTTTGATACTGAAATTGCTAAGTCTTGTGTTATTTTGACTGTAATTCTAATGCCTAAATTATTTTTTTGATCAGACCTTTCCAGAAGTCCAAAAATTTTTATATTGTTTCTCCTTGATCTATTTCCTAGGCCAACTGTTTTTGTAATAAGGTATTCTCATTCTTTTAATTTTGCTTTGTGATTTCTTGTTACCTTAGGAAATAATTAGCTTCCTTGTACCTTAATCTAATTCTTAATGAATTATTTTTTTCCATGAATTTTTGGATTTCTTTTCCCAACTGAGTAATCTTTCTTGCATTGCTCTTATTTTTTCCTTCTATTTTTTCCTCGACCACTCTCATTTGTTTTTTTAAATCTTTTCTAAAGTTCTTCCAAAAACTCTTCTTGACCTTGTGGCCATTTAATGTTTTTCTTTGCCATTTTGTTAGTAGGTTTAACTTCTTTGAACTCAGACCTTCCCTAACCCCTTAATAGCCATCTGTAGTTGGGTTCTTTCTCTTTGACTTACTTTTTTTCTTAAATTTTAGCAGCTGAATCAATTGGCTCAATTGTTAGCTTTATGTTTGAATCAGGCAGTGTTCCTAGGGTGGGGTGTTGCCTCAGGTTTCAGGATTTTTTGTGTGTTTGTTATTTTCTTAGCCTTACTTAGTTCTTCCAATAGGGCCAGATGTAATCCTTGTTCCCAGCTCAAACTCCAGTCTGTGGTTGACCTCAGGTGCTAAACTAGACTCCCACCTCTGGTAGATGTGCCACTGCAAGTAGACAGCTTGCCTCCCCAACTGGATGGTAGCCAAGAACTCTAATCTTTTGTGGGTAACAAGAGACAGCAGGGCCCTGGGACCTCAAGAACCACTAACCAGTGTATGCTCCCTCTTCACTCCTCCTCTCCTGAAACTGCTTCCTGTAACAGAACCAGTATCTGGTTAGCACACTTGGACCCTTGAAGTCCTTACTTTGTCAATGGTCAACTTCCAACTTCAGTTGAATGGGGACCCCTGGAACTCAGGCTGCAGCCCACCTGCCTGCTCCCAGGGCTCACTGCCTGTTGACTCTACTGGTATTGACCAGTAAGATAGAGAGTGCTGGGTCAAGCAGACAAGGTGAGGCTGTCCATTCTTCCTCCCATCTCACCAGACCTTACAGCTTGTTGTTTGTTCCAGGGTATAGAACCACTAGGTGATATCAAGGCCAAGGAGTCAGAGACCCTCTTCCAGGTTGTTCCTGTCTGCTCTTCTTCAACTTCTGACTCTTTTCCATTTTTTCCACTTCTAGCATTGATCTATTGAGTTATTTCTGATTGTTTGTGGTGGGGTTTGGAGGGGGGAGGTAGTTTCATACCCTATTCCACCATCTTCCCACAATCTCTTTCCTATTTTATGTTTATCTTATATAAGCCTCTTTCTCTTATTTGACACTACCACTACCATGCTTAATTATTGTCATATCTTTTGTTTAGTCTCTGCCTCAAGTCTTGCCCCACTCCATTCCATCATTCATTCATGTTTCAAATTGATTTTTGTAAAGCATAGATCTGACCATGCCACTCACCACCCCAACCTAATAAATTCTAGTGGTTTCCTCTCACCTCCAAAATAAAATATAAAATTCTCTGTTTAGGGTTTAAAATCTTTAATAAGATGGCACTCTCCTGATCCCATATAAAGTGGGCATGCATGGAAGAGAATAACATTCCTTTTTCACCCTCAGGAAAAGGCTCAAAAGACACCAAGGGGTCCATAAATAGATAGATAAAAACAAAAGCAGTTGAGAAAATCCTATTTTTCCTTTGATGGTTCCCACTTTTTCACTGTGGTCTTAGAACTTATTTAAGTGAGTTACATCTCTCAAAAAGGTTTGTTTTTTATTCTCAAAAAGGAAATATACTTTGACATGCCAGCAGGTCAATACTCTGACATTCCCATGAATCCATAGGGTTCCATCAGGGAACTACACAGTCCCTCCTAGATTCAAATTGCCACTATGTGGTTTGGACTCCCCTCAGAATGCAAACTTTGGAGTTCATGGGCTCATAAACATCTTCCCTTTGGGAATCACACTCAAATAATCATTCAATCCACATGCACATATTTATTCAGTGCCTAGCAAGTTTCAGGTATTGATATAGGCTTTGAGAATACAAAAACAAAAATGTCATAGTCTTTGCCCTCAAGGAGCCTACACTATCTGAATGTCTTACAGAAATAGTGTGGAGTAAAGTGTAGTTATTCTGTTCTCCTGTATTGTGATTTTGGTCCCTTACTGATTCTCTGAGTGTCCATCTGGGTGACTATCTTCTCTCACTAGAAATGTTCAGAAACTTCCCTTCTTTCTTTGACTGAACAGATTTCTGAACCTTTTAATTTGGGCTTTTTCAGAAAGTGTAGCAGGAGCAACCCCTGCTTCATTTAGACTGGACTTATTTTTATTAAAAGGAATAAGCAGGCTATTCTTGGGCTCATTATTGGTTTGGCTTCCATATCAGCTGAGATATAAAAGGTCCGGTCTATGAAGAGTTGGCAGAAGGATTTTTAATTCCTACATTTAATTCCTTGTATTCCCTTGCCCTACAGGGAATGAACTTTTGGCCTAATATGGTCAGTTACTATGGTGAATGCAAAGGTGGAGGACAGTAGTTATTTTATTTGAATTACTATATTTTTAAAGTTATTTTTCCTTTTTTAGTATAAACTTGGCAAACATAAATGTGATAATTTTCATATACAAAGAACAGAAAAAGAGAATTTGTATATGAAATCATGAATCTCAGTTATGAAAAACTAAGTTTTTAAAGTATATAATGAATTTAACACAGTAATTCCAAAACTGTCCTATTTGTCTGTGTCTCTTTCTGAACTTCCTTCTGCTATCATCTATGCATTTCATTATATAGTTTCAATAACATTGTATTTTCTTCTTCATTGACATTACTATTATAATCTCTTCCCCATGAGTGAAGAAACAAAATTTAAAATTTTAAATGTTTTTACTTGTAACAGATAAAACATAGACAAGCAAAAACTCTTCACATGTTGGCCACAAGAGGAAATGTAGGTTTCATTCTGTACCTCTAATCCGTCAACACTCTTTCAAAAGGTTGTAAGTATGATTCATAATCATGAATTATTATTATTATTTCAAATGTAGTGATTATATCCTTTTATCTTTTGTTGTTAGTAATGATATTTTATTGCATTCTATTGTCCATAAGTGACTCATTACATTGTGATCTCATGCCTGATCACTATTCTGGTGTAAAATTGGTCTAACCCAGAGTATTTACTCTGGTTGGCAAAGGCATTTTACAATGGCTTCTTGGTTAAATTCATTCTTGATGTGGGGGAAGGGTGCAAAGGAAGAAAGGAGGCCTTGAGTGATAAGATAAACACATGTAGTCTGTCTCTGGTGGATAAAGCCTTTTGCTCCCATTAACCCTATAAGGTCAGCACAATGGATGCTTAAGGAGTTTGACAAGGAAAGTAGGAAAAAAATGGAAAATCAAATATTCCTTGGTTTTCATTATTGGTTTTAGAAAATCTGGATTACTGTGTGATGAAAATGAAGATAAATTGACCTTCTATATCAGGCAATTAGAGGCAGAGGTGAAGTTTTATTATCTTTAAGAATTTGCCTTTAGGGCAGAGAATTTAGTATAGTGTAAATGGGCAGTTAATGGGGCCAGAGACTAGCAGAATAGAAAGCATGATCTCTGACCCAGATGTTTTTCCTTAAAATGTGTTCAACCTTGCTGATATTATGTTTATAAAGGCAGAGAACAGGAGCTGGAGTGATGGATGAGGATTGGGAACTTAAGCAGGTGGTTAAAAAAAAGTATTAAGATCATCCCATTACTATTCCCTCCACCACAGACACAGACACACACACACAACACGCCTTTGAAGTAACTTGTAACATCATATCCAGTTCATATGAAACAATTTCAGGTCCTGGGATGAGGAGGTGAAAGGCATTTCCTCCCTAGCAGTGGAAATAAAGGTTGCCAATAATATTAACATTCACCTCTTGGAAGTACCCTGTGACCCTAGAAAGCCTCATCTGGTGAGAGGGCTCCCCCCAGAACCTCCATTTAAGGACGATACCCAGCCCAGTCATCCCTTAATTTTCCCCCTTCCAAGGTCTTCTCTAGCATGCTCTTGCACAAAATACCTTGTCTCTCTTTTTTCAGTTTTTTTTTTCTTGTGCTACTTTCATTAGAATGGAAACAATTGGAGAGCAGAGGCTAGCTTCCTTTTTCCTTTTATTTGAGTCATCGGCACTTCACACAATGTCTGACATATAGAAAGTGCTTAATAAATACACGGTGACTAACTTTGTTATACTGACTTTTCTTATAATAACCCACTGTGTTTAAAGAAGGCAGATGGTATCTGCCAACCTACAGCAGATTGCCAGGAACTGAATAAAGCTTGTATTCCAGTTACTGTGGCCATTCCTGACCTTGTCAACATGGTAGTCCAAGTGTCCCTGAACCCTGGCAAGTGATACGGATTCCTGATTTTTGCTATGTTTTTTTTCTCTCTATCCATGGCTGAAACCTGTCAGAAAACACTTACTTTTGCTTGAGTATGATTTAATCCTATCTCCTGAGAGTTATTTGAGTTTTCTATTCCAGGGCCACAGTTTTATGGGCAAAGACCTAAAAGACTAACTTCCTGAGCGCGTTTGATTTAAACCATTGTATTGATGAGGTATCATTCACTGGGCTGAATGAGGATCCTGTGTCAGAGATCTTAGATTGGATGGTGGCTCAAGAGGAGAGGCAAGGAATGAAGCTCATACTCTAAAAAATTCAAGTGGAAGTCCACTCAAGTTTTCAGAAACACATTAGAGGGGAAAAAACTTTCATACCAACAAATATGTTCACCTTTGGAAAAATTGACATGACATAATGCCATTTAATTCTCAATCTCATTTGACTGGCAAATTTATGATTTTGATCTATTCCCCCCCCCCATAGACACACCAGGGCAAGCAAGCATTGGCTCTTATTGAATTGATTCTTTCTCAGGTTATAATACTGAAAGGCTCCTGAAGTCTGTCTCCATGGCACCTAGATGATAACTAGAAGATGTAGCAGATAGAATGCAGAGCCCAGAATATAAGGATTCAAATCCTGCCTTAGACACTTCTTGACTGTATGTTCCTGTGAAAATCACTTAGCTTCTTGGTATCTCATTTTCCTTATCTATAAAAGAATGATAATAATAAACATATATAAAGCATCTTGAGAAACTTAAAGCAAGATACAGAAAGATATGTTTACATATGTACTACATATATATCTTTTTTAAAATATACTATATATGTACTATATGTATATATGTACTACATATATATGAATATATCTTTTTTAAAAAACTTTGCTACTACAAGACAATCCCAAGGGAAGTTATGAAAAAGAATGCTGTCCACATCAAGAGAAAGAACTGTGGGAGTAGAAACACAGAAGATAAACAAATGACATCATTTACTTAGATGGATATATTATTAGGGGGTTTTGTTTTAAAAGATTGCTCTATTGCAAAAATGAATAATATGAAAATAGGTGTGTGATGATATTTGTATGACTCAGTGGAAATGCTTATTGGATCTGGGAGGGGGAGAGAAAAGGGGAGGGAATGAAAATGAAATATGTAAACATGGAACAATATTTTTAAAATGAAAATAAAAAATTAAATTAAATCTTAAATTTAAAAAATTTTAATAAAATTTTAAAAAATAAAAATAAAAAATAAAATTTAAATCTTAAAAAAAAAGAAAAACCTTTGCCTTCCATCTTGGAATCAATACTGTGTATTGGCTCCAAAGCAAAAGAATGGTAAGAGCTAGGCAATGGGGTTAATTGAGTTGCCCAGGGTTGCACAGCTAGAAGTGTCTGAGGTCAAATTTGAACCTAGGACCTCCCATGTCTAGGCCTAGCTCTCAGTCCACTGATTCCCCTATATATCTTTTATTATGCTAACTATTATGCCTACCACATTCAAAACCCTGATAGAATGTATGGGATATCAGGATACTCATTTTACCTCAAAGAAGGTTTGAGATGGGGCCCACCACTATCACATTTGCTGGGTTTCCCAGACATCCTCCTGTTTTATAGGTTTAGTATTTATTTATACTAAGCTTCTCTTCCAGCATGGCTTATGCCAGAGCTGTTTTAAGATTATTTTCCTGGAAGACATTTCCTCTAGAAAATTTTGGGGGAAGTTGCCAAAAGGAATAGATTAAGGTAGATGTGATACTACTTTTATATAGGTAGGGCTGGTTTCTTATTAACAAGATTGGAAGGCTGCTTTAAAGATTATCCTTAGTTTGGCTTCCTTACTGTCTAAGAGACATAATGGCCCCAGCCTCTGGGTCTTTCTCTTGGACTGGGAAAATCCACTCCCATGAGCTCTTGTCATGGACTGTGTGATCAAATATATGCAATTTGCATGTGTTTCTACCACAAAAGAATCATTCATTGCTCTCTGAGAAGATGAAGAGGGAAACTTCTCTATCCAGCTTTGCTGCACTCAACAAGAAGTGCATAAGGAAAATATGAAAAAAGATAAAAAAAGATTTTTTAAAACTCTGCCATCTCATTTTAAAGACTAGAGGATTACTCCTCCTACAAAAATCCAGCCTCCTCCACAAGAATCCTACACACATCAAGTTGAGTGTTATTCATTCACTGAAATTTAACTGTGAGTTGTCTTTTGTCTTCCAGTAGAATTTCCACACTTTATAGAGAGAAATATATAGATTATAAAAGAAGTACAATGAAAATTCACTTGCTAAATAAAATCTAACCTACCAGGAAATTCATCAAATTGGTCAAAGAACTTGTCTAATCTTCATTTCCCCTTCTCCCTGAAACCTTACATCTAAATAGTTAAAAGAGGTGTATGTATAACAAGTAATTTGGGGGAAATCATAATCCTATTATCTAAAAAATCAGACAGGATATATCAATAAGTACTAACCTATATGTGCATTTTCTCATTAGATATTTCTATAAAAAATTTTAAAAATAATCTGCAAATGTCTTGAGGATCTCCTTGGTAAAGGTATAAGAAAAGAATTGCCAGCTTTTTGCAAATGTTATTTAACATAAACTACATTTTTTACTACCACTAAATTAACTTAAAGGTATAAAGAAATGAGATACCACTGTGCATGTTATTTATTGACTATACGTAAAAAGTAATTTTATTTGGTAGAGTGAAATGCCACCATAAAGATTCTCCTCCAATAACAAGTTTTACTTGAACAATAAAAATCATATAAGAATCTTTGAAAGATGAAACAACATTACTTTCTCAGTTTGAGATAGATCTAGCAGAAAGACAAAATTTAGATATTTAGAAAAATAGAATTTATCAAAATATATAAGTTGGAGCTAAAAGAATTACCTCACCTTCTAAAGGGAATTGTTAAAGAATATATGTATTCCTCAGCACCATGTGGAGCTTATTACAAAAATGTAACCAAGCAATAGGGCATCACAAATAAATATAATAATGCAGAAATAGTAAACACATCCTTTATAAACCATTAACATAATGAAAATAATAATCTGTTCAGGGATTCTAAGTTACAGGCTCAAATGGAGTCTTGCCAATGAAATGCTAAATAATGAGTATGCCAAAGAAAAACTTATGTTAGCAAGTAATAACTATTTGAGAGAAAATCAGAATTTCTGAGATGAAGCTAACATGAACCCATCACCTTCTGTCTCTACACCTAACTCTCAATCCATTCAATCATCTAACTGCCCTCAGCATATTTATTTCTCCTCTAATTTTAAATATCTCATCTTTTGTGCTTATTTTAAATTTTTCTTTCTAATTTTTAAAATTTTCTAATTTTTAAAAATTTCATATTCAGTTTATTAATTTTTTCCTTTTCTATTTTGCTAGTGTATGTTTTTAGAGACATGATTTTCCCCATTGCCTGGCTACCCTTTAACCTTCTCCTGTCAATACACAGTATGGGTTCCAAGGCAGAAGGTAAAAATTTTTTTTAAAAAGAAATAGATAAGCAGGGGGAAAAACCTATAGAAATGACCAATAAAACTAAAAATTGCTTTATTAAAACACTCAAAATTGATAAAGTTTTAATCAACCTCATTAGAAAAGAGAACATAAAATCAAATCAACAGAATATCAAATTAATAAGAGGGATTCACAAAAAATCCTAGAAGAAATGTTTTAAATCATCAGAACTTACTATGTGTATTTGCATGCCCACAAAATTTAAGAATGTGAAAGAAACAGAAGACAACCTTTGACAACAAAAAACACCTGAACTAAGAGGAAGATATAGTAACTGAGAAAATGTTAACAACCCTCTTATTGTCATTCTTAAGTGAGGCATAAATCAAGTAATGAGTATTTGTGAAGTATTTGCTATGTGCCAGGCACTGTGTTAACACCCAATGTTAGCAGGGTAGTTAGTAGTGAGCTCACAAAGGAATTTATTTCCTGTGGTCAGAAAGGAGAACCAGCACAAAGTCCCCATAGATAATAAGGACTTCAGTTATTCTTGTTTATGGATGACATTGTGTGCATTGGATCAATTCCTGGACTGTAACAGCATTCTAAATGATCGCCATCATCACTTGATAGAGTTTAGCTTAACTACCCCATCGTAAAAACTAATGAATCAAGAATGTCTATATGCTCAGACATATACAGTTGGAAGGATATACATTATATGTATATATGCATAAATATGTAATATTTAATTTATAGTATGTAATTATATTGTATAAATTATAATATATAATTGCATTATATTCTATAACTTGTGATATATAATTGTTATATAATTATGATTTTTCACATAATTATTCATTGCTTTTATGAGTTGTCCTTTGACACAGAAATTATGTGTATATATTTATGTTTATAGACATATTATATAGAAATAGCAAATGGATAATGACTATCTAGAATTGAATAGAAAGAAATTGTGTCAGACTATCTTTGGGAAATTGTGTAGCACTCTTAATGATTTCCATACTTCTTCCTGAAAAAAGGATGAATCTTTAAATATTTTTATTCTTTCGATGATAGCCTGATTGAGTCACAAAATCCAAGTCTCTAAAGAATTACATAAAACTATTGTTCTCCTGAAGGGTGATAGGAAAATAGTGGTCATTGGCAGACTTCAACATATTACCAATAAAGAATTGAAAAGGGAGAGAGGAAAGAATTTCATTAGAAAGATGTATGGGGGGAAGCTAGGTGGCTCAGTGCATTGAGAGCCTAGCATGGGAAATCCTGGGTTCAAATCTGACCTCAGATGCTACCTAGCTGTGTGACCCTGGGCAAGTCACTCAACTCCCATTGCCTAGCCCTTACCACTCTTCTGCCTTGGGACCAGTACACAGTATTGATTCTAAGATGAAAGGTAAGGGTTTAAAAAAAAAAGAAAGAAAGATATATAACTGGATGAACATGGGAGGGAATTATAGAAAATCCTTGGTACCTCATTGTTATCTGTGCAATGTTAAGAGATTTAGAAGAAAGCCCCCAGCATGTTAGGAAGTAGGGAAGGGAAGGAAATAAGTAAGCATTTATATAGTTACTACTATGTGCCAGGAATTGTTCTAAGTGTTTTACAAATATTATCTCATTTAATCCTCACAATAAACCTGGGAGAGGAATGCAAGACTAGTTTAATATTAGGAAAACTATCAGCATAATTGACCATATCAGTAATCAAACTAACAAAAATCACATGATTATCTCAATAGGTGCAAGTGCTTTTGACAAAATACAACACCCATTCCTATTGAAAACAATAGAAAACATAGGAATAAAAGGACCTTTCCTTAAAATAACTAGTAGCATTTATTTTAAATCATCAGCAAGCATCATCTGCAATGGGGATAATTTAGAAGCCTTCCCAATAAGATCAGGAGTGAAACAAGGATGCCCATTATCACCACCATTATTTAATATTGTACTATAAATGCTAACTTTAGCAATTAGAGAAGAAAAAAATTGAAGGAATTAAAGTAGACAATAAGGAAACTAAACTCACTCTTTGCAGATGATATGATAAAATCAACTAAAAAACTAGTTGAAATAATAACTTTAGTAGTCACAGCATACAAAATAAACCCCTGTAAATCATCAGCATTTCTATATATTTCCAACAAAATTCAACAGCAAAAGTTAGAAAGGGAAACTACATTCAAAATACTCTGGACATTATTGGAATCTATTTGCCAAGACAAATGCAGAAATTATATGAACACAATTACAAAACAGTTTTCACATGAATTTTCACATAAAATTAGATCTAAATAATTGGGAAAGCATTAATTGCTCATGTGTAGGCCAAGCTAATATAATAAAAATTACAATTTTACCTAATTGATTAATTTATTCAGTGCTATACCAATCAAACTACCAAAAAACTATTTTATAGAACTAAAAAAATATAACAAAATTTATTTGGAAGAACAAAAGGTCAAGGATATCAAGATAACTAATAAAAAAATTGTGAAGGATAATGGCCTAGTAGTACCAGATCTTGCACTGTACTATAAAGTGGTGATCATCAAAACACTCTGGTACTGGCTAAGAAATAGAAGGATGGATCAATGGAATAGATTAGGGGTCAGTGATCTCCTCAGTCTATTGTGGATAAACCCAAAGATCCCAAATTTCAGGATAAAAACTCACTTTTTGGTAAAAACTACTGGGAAATTTAGACAACAGTATGACAAAAATTAGGTTAAGATCAATATCTCACACCCTATACCAAGATAAGTTCAAAATGAGTATATGATTTAAACATAAACAGTGATATTTTAAGTAAATTAGGAGAACATAGAATAGTTTACCTGTCAGGTCTATGGAGAATGGAAGAATTTGTGATCAAACAAGATAAAGAACATTATAAGGTATAAAATGAATAATTTTGATCATATTAAATTTAAAAAAGGTTTTGTACAAATAAAACCAAAGCAACCAAGATTAGAAGGAGACAACAAACTGGGGGAAATTTTTCATTATAAATTCATTATAATTTCTCTAGTAAAGATCTCATTGCTCAAATACATAAAGAGCTAAGTCAAATTTATAAGAATCCAAGTTATTGCCCAATTGAAAAATGACCAAAGGATATGAATAGGCAGTTTTCAGATTAAGAAATCAAAGCTATTGATAATCACATGAAAAAATGTTCCAAATCCGTCTTGATTAGAGAAATACAAATTAAAACAACTCTGATATACTACCTCACACCTATCAGATTGGCCAGTATGATAGTAAAGGAAAATGATAAATGTTGGAGGGAATGTGGCAAAATTGGGACACTAATGCATTGCTATTGTGAACTGATTTGTGAACTGATCCAACCATTTTGGAGAGCAACTTGGAATTATGCTCAAAGAGCTATAAAAGAATTCATACCTTTTGATCCAGTACTACTAAGTCTGTATCCCAAAGAGACAAAAAAAATAGGAAAGGACCTCTTTGTACAAAAAAAATATTTATAGCTGCTCTTTTTGTGGTGGCAAAGAATTGGGAATTGAGGGGGTGCCCATCAATTGTGGAACAGTTGAACAAATTGTTCTATGTGTTGGTGATGGAATGCTATAAGAAATGGTAAGCAAGATGATTTCAGAAAAAGCTAGAAAGATCTGTATGAACTGATGCAAAGTGAAATCAGCAGAACCAGGAAAGCATTGTGCACAGTAAGAGGAATATTTTTTGATGATCAACTGTGAAAAACTTAGCTCCTCCCAGCAATACAATGATCTGGGACAATTCTGAAGGACTTACAAAAAAGAATGCTATCCACCTCCAGAGAAAAAACTGTTGGAGTAGAAGTGCAGATAAAAATATATGATTTATCATTTGTTTATTTGAGTACATGTTCTAGGGGTTGGATTTTATAAGATTATTCACTTGAAAAATGAATAATATGGAAATATGTTTTGCATGATCCAGGAGGGGAAGAAAAGAATGGAGGGAGACAATAGGGATCGAAGAACTTCTTATGTGGAAACTTATGTGGAAATTTGTTATTAAAATAAAAAATTAAGATTAAAATAGAAAAACAACAATAACCCTGAAAGGGAGATCCCCATTTTACAGTTGAGGGAATTGAGACAGACAGAAGTTAAGTGGCTTGCCCAGGGTCTTACAGCTAGTAAGTTGCTCAGATCATATTTGAACTCAGGTCTTCCTAATTCCAGGTGCTGCAGTCAATATAATGTGCTACCTTACTTAAGAGATCATGGACTGGTTTCAGAGTATAAGCCATGGCTGGGTCATGATCTGCACCACTGAAGGAAATGAATGTTCACACTACTGCAGTATAGAACATCAGACAAGAAAACTGGAGCTTCATGACACGAAGGGACTTGCCCAGAGTCACATTGAGGTATGGGGTCAAGCTAGGATTTGAAATTAAGACTTTAGCCTCTTGACCCAGACTTCTTTCTAGGTTTCATCTGTGATAAAAGTCAGTCCAACCACTGAGGCATAACTCATGTTCATGCTCCACAGGGAAAAATAGGGTACAGGGACCAATTGTTCCACACTAGGTGAACCATGAATTTGTAGCTTTTGGCACATGTCTTTGAGATGAATTGACAAAAGAGATCATCAGTATTCAGATGCCACCCAATGGGCCAACCACCCCTTGACAAGAAATCCTGTTTGGCTGGCAGGAACCTTCTGCAAATATGTACCCTCTTCACTACAACTGTTCAAAGTTTTAAATTTTTTTGTAAATACTCATAAAACCTATTTTGAGTTTCTCACACAGATGGATGCTCCAGGGCATGTGTGTAAATATGTGTGATTGCAGATGACAGTCATGCCTAGATGAAAGTGGCTAGATCCATCTGGCCCAAATTTGGAAAACTGTTTAGCACCATTAAAACCAACTGAAGTAGCAACACGGTCAACAAAGAGGACAGTTAGTGACACAAATAACAAGTTACATTTAACTCATAATGGGTAAGCTACACAGAAAAACAAACAAAAGTCCATTCAAACAGAGACAGGGGCTTTGCAGGAAAGAACCCCTGATGGAGTCAGCAGAGACCTGGTTTCTAATTTCTGGTTTCATTACTTGCTAGGAACTGAACTTCAGACTTCTCATGTGTAAGATGGGAGTAATAATTATGATTTTCCCAACCCCTCATGGATTGTTATGAGAACTAAGAAAAACATAATTTGTGAAAGTGCTTTTACAACTATTAACTGGACCATAAAAAGGTGAATTTTTTAAGGTGAAATATTTTAAAAGAAATTGTTAGACACCAAGCACTAGAGAATCTTGCTCTAATTCTACTGAAAGACAGAAGAGGCTATCCCACCTCTGATTCATGGGAAGGGATAGGACTCTCTAGAACTGGGCTGAGGATGGAGTAACTGTGGCTTTCTCTCAAGGAAGGAAATTTAAAGGATCATGAGAGCACTCTTATTCCTCTAGGGAAGAAGTATTGATAAGATGGTAAAATTCCAAGTACTATTGATTAATCTGGATCATAAGGCAGAGACCTTAGGTTGGAATGCTGGTCCAAATGAGAGACAATGGGGTGGGACCCTTAGAAAATTCAAGTTCCAACTCACTAGGTCAAGTTTGTGAGTAGCCAGATTGTAGGTCCATCTGAAAAGATGTCTCAAGGAAAGAGAAGGGTGATCGTATCTTAATCATTGATGGAGGACTATGCCTTCCTAGAGACAAATTTCCTTCCCAATTCTAGAAACCTAGTAGAGAAGAAAGAACATTGACCTTAGCTGAACTCTGGACCAGTCTAAAGGTGGGAAGGGATGTCCTGGCCAAGTAAACTAGTTATTTTATTGCCACCAGTATTGTCCCTTCAGGGATCACTTGATGTCATGTCTGCCCTGGGAAAAGGGGGCAGCACACCTCCAAGGATACATAAGAATCACCAACAAGTTTGGAGAGGGCCCTCTACCCCACAGTCTGGAAAGGTCTTTCCACCCAAGCAAGATTGGACCACAGAGAGAGAGTTCCTTTTGGGTGAGAAAAAGCTGAGGAATAGACCATCCCTGCAGGAGGGTCTTATCTTCCTGAGTGCCTTTGATTCCCCCATTCTAGGAGACCTATTCTTTTCCTTGAAATTTTACCTTCTTTGACTTCTCTCATTTTTCCTGACTGATGGGAGGGCGGAAGATAGGGTAAAGGGTTGAAATGAAGTGGTGGTGTGGTGGGAACAATACCCTAGACCCTCATTCCCATTCAAGCTAAGCTAGATTTTCCTTAAAAGATACTGAAACCATCCTGAAGGCTTGTTTTTTTTTAAATCAGGAAAATAACTGGCTGAGGCTATTGACACAACTTCCTGGTCTCCTGAGTATAAATCAAGAGCTGTCTGGTGCTTGGCTAGTGACCTGGAAGGCTAGCAGACCACAATGAACAGCTCAGAAACATGGAAATTTCACTCAATGTTTACTTAGCACAGTGTCTGGCACACAGTAGGTGCTTAATTAACATATTTTGATCGAATATTTACTGACTCAGATGAATTCATTTGGGTCATTCTCAGAGAATATCCCTGTTAAATTTCATTGAAATCAGATCAAAAGATCAAATGACATGATATTTGTAAAGCACTTAGCACAGTGCCTGGCATAGAGGAGGTGCTTAATAAATGTAATAAATGAAATCCTTCCTTCTCCAGCTACACCCAAGGTAATCTCTCTTTTCTCTTGAATGACCTAAAAAATGTTTCATTTCATTCTACTATTGAGCTCAAGTACTGGTCTAACTTAGGCTTAGCCCAGAACAGGTGGGTCTTCAGTAAGCAAAGAGGCTGTCAGGAGAGGGACCAGCAATGACCCAAGATGGATGATTCTCAGCTACCTCTAAGCAAAGTCTGCCTTGGGTGAGGGATCTGGGAACTTCAGATGGGACAAAGCTGGAGGAAAAAGAATGAGTTTTCATTTTGGATGCAAAGCCACTTTCCTGGGGATGCCTCTATTGTTCCCCTATCTGTCCTGTCCTTTAATGCTCTGCCACCTTCCATTCTTCCCAGACAATCAGAGTCCAGGAACAGAGTTGAGAAGTAAAATGTCTAAGAAGACTTGAGGGTCTCTAATCCCTATTTGAGGCAGTTAGGTGGCTCAGTGGATAGAGCTCTGGGCCAGGAGTCAGAAAGACCTGAATTTGGTCTGGCCTCAGACACTAGATGTGTGTTCCTGGGCAAGTCACTTAACCTCTGTTTGCCTTAATGCACTGAAGAAGTAAATTGCAAACCATTCTAGTATCTTTGCCAAGAAAATCCCAAATGGGGTCACAAAAAGTCAGAACGACTAAACAACAATCCCTTCTCTGCTGCTTGTTCTGACCCATAAAACCAAGGACCAATATTCTAGAATTCATCTAGAACAGATGAAGGACTAGACTAAGTGATTCTTGAGGTCCTCTATAGGTCTCCTATAATACTTTGGGACTTTGGTGGGTAGAGGGAAGAAAAGATTGTCATGTCAGGAAATGAGTTCCACTGCCATGAATCTTCCACCCCACAAGTTCCTTGGCCACCAAATGTGTAAATAATAGTTATTCTCAGGCATAGTACTACAGGGTCCCTGTCTCCACCGATGAATGGTGGTATCTCTCCTCCGATCCCAATTTAGGGTCCCTTCCATGAAAACTCCCTTGGGCACAATTGAGGGCATTTGCCCCAGGTGCCAACATTTCTAATTATACCTCTGCTTTATGGTATGGGTGAGTAAAGGCAAACAATAAGGGGAAGGGAAGGCCCTTTTAGGGGGAAACAGGATGTCACTAGGATGAGTGAGTAAGAGAGAGTAAGCAACATCCAAGATGGACAAAGCAGAGATGATGGAGAGACCAAATCCAAAGGACAAAGTAGGAGACAGGAGTGATAGGGGTCAGGGCAATAGCTCTGAGGCTGAGTCATCGACACAAAGTCTGGCTGACTGAGCTGACTACACAGGAAATCAGTAAATGCGCAGGAGATGACTGTTGGCCCCACACTCTTTTCCTGTCCCAGACACAATTCTTCCTGCTTCTCCTGCTGCATCAGGGGCAGATTTACATGACAACGGTGCTCCTTTCAGATTACATGCCCCCATAGCATGGACTTCCTGGTGACTCACGGGGTTAAGGACTGATCTTGAAGTTAGAAAGACCTAAGTTCAATTCCTGCTTAGGACATTGGGTGTCCTTGGGCAAGTCATTTAACTGCTGTTTGCCTCAGTTGATTCATATGTAACATGGGAATAACAATAGTATTTAACTCCCAGGGTTGCTGGGAGGATAAAATGAGTTGGCATTTATGAAGTGCTTTACAAACTTATTATTAGATTATTATTAGTAGTAGTAGAGAATGCTAGCTATTAGTATTATTAGTATTACCAGAGTAGCATTACTGACTTGGCCTCCAAAGTCTTTGATTCAGTTTCTTAGCTCAGAAATTTCCTATGTGGTCTTGGATCAGTCACTTCTTTTCTGAACTTCATTTATCTTTTAAATGGAAAAGACGACAGGGGGTTGGGGTGATATTATACTAACTAATCTCCTGAGTCCTTTGAAACGGTAATATTTTATTAGTCCTCACTCTGTACCATGGGGACGAGCAGAAGGAAGAACTACTTTACTTTCTCTTTACAGTTTCCAATGGCCCTCGATGGCCATTCATTTATTCATTCATTTAATATATTTCAAATACCTACTGCATATATAACCCCATGCTCAGCTTCGGGGAGACAGTATAATTAATTAAAGTTTTGTCCCTTCCCTCCTGGAGTTCATCATCTAGTGACAGGCCCCATCTGCTTTTCTACAGCTAGTTGCCTGTTCAGAAACGACTTGGACCAACATGCAAGTTAGGATTCCACTTTACATCTTCTCTGGTTCCCTCTGTTCTTATCTACATTGTGACATCTGATTACAGCAGGGTTCATATGAGTTAGAACAATGAATCCTCTTAAATGGGTGTGTTATTTAAATTTACACTGAATATTTCCACTGGGCTGGAATTCAAAGATCATATTTTGTATAGAAATGAATAATAGCCCAGAGGATAGGAGAGCAAGCTCTGTTCTCCTTAAAACACACTCCAACAATAATAACAGGATGTACAGAGTAGAATGAAGTGCTGAGAAGACACTGAGAGACAAGATATCCTGTTCACTGGGAAGTTTGTCTTCAATATTTTAGTTCACAGCAGTTGCCTATAACCTGCAGTGCCCTGCCGCTCCTAGACCCTTTCCCCCATGATGGAGAGGAATATGACAATATCATTAATATTGTGTCTAAAACATTCACTTATACCCCAAAGATATCAAAGAAATAGTAAATGGGGATAGATATACAGACATACAGACAGACAGAAATATAGACAGGCAGATAGATAGATAGATAGATAGATAGATAGATAGATAGATAGATAGATGGAGAGAGATGGAGAAAGATAGAGATAGATAGATAGATAGATAGATAGATAGATAGATAGATAGATAGATAGATGAATGGATGGAGGGATGGATGGATGGAGAGATGGATGGAGAGATAGACAGATAGATACATAGGTAGATACATAGATAGATGAATGGATGGAGAGATGGAGAGATGGATGGAGAGATGGTTGGAGAGATAGATAGATAGATGATAGACAGATATGTGTATGTGTATATATACATATATATCAGCTCTTTTAGTGATAACAAAATACTAGAAACTAAGAGTATAACTATTTGGAGAATATCTGAACAAATTATGGCATAGATATATAATATCATATAACTGTGGTATATTTAATGATGAAGGGCACCACTTCAAAGAAGCTTAAAAAGCTTCATATGAAATAATGAAGTGAACAGAACCAAGAAAATATTTTTTAAATAACAATATTACAAAGTGCCCCTATTAGACTATATGCCCCTATAGCACAGACTGCCTGCTGACTCACAGGGTTAAGTGCTGCTCTTGAAGTTAGGGAGACTTAAATTCAATTCCTGCTTAGAACACTGGTCAAACTTGAACAACTAGGTGATGTAGTGAATAGAGTGCCAGACCTAGAGGCAGGAAGATTCATCTTTGTGAGTTAAATGTGAACTCAGACACATCTTATCTGTGTGACCCTGAGCAAGTCACTTAACCCTGTTTGCCTCAGTTTCTTCATCTGTAAAATTAGCTGGCGAAGGAAATGGCAAATGAATCTAGTATCTTTGCCAAGAAAACCCCAAACAGAATCATGAAGAGTTGGGCATGACTGAAACAACTGAACAACAAAAAGACAAACTTTGAAAGACTTAAAAATTATTATTGACACAATGAGTAGCCAGAGTTCAAAAAGATCATAATGATATATACTTATCAACCCCTGACAATTAAGTGATGGATTCAGTGTGCAGAGTGAAACATTCTGGGACATGGCTGAAGTGAGAATCTGTTTTTCTTGACAATTTTTTGTACGAAGGATTTGCTTTTCTTCATTTTTCAGTTCAGGAGTCAGAGAAAAGGCTTATTATTTTAATTGAAAGGAAATTAAACTGTAAAAATAAAAGAAAGCATATTCATTTTATTCTGAGATAGCACCCACCCCACATTTGAGCCTTCTATCTCTCCCAAAGAATGAAACCTTGAGAAATGTCATTCTGGTGGACTCCATTTGAAGCTCACGCTTATAGAGCATCAGCTCTATCAAATTCTCTCAACTGGGAGAAGTTTTCAGTACAAATTGGGAGAGACTGTATATGAAGGATGGCAATGAGGTGGTGAATTGTTTCACTATAGCAGCCCTGAAACAGGCAAAAATAGAAAATAATCCTCCATTCTATGTGACTAACATTTACTTTTGCAGTGACAGTAGCAGAATAGTGAGGAGGGGACAAAGGGTACCCAGAATCAAAATTTTTCTCTGGGAGATATATGTTTATATAAATTATTTCCATTTTTATTTCCATTTTTTGGTTCATTCTCTGGAGGTAACATTCACAAGTTATTCTACAACTACTAAATCTATAGTTATGTATAATGTTCTCTTGGTTTTACTCATTTTGCTATTCGTTAACCTGTGTAGTTCTTCACAAGTTGTTTTTTTTTAATTAGCCTGCACATCATTTCTCTTGGCACAATAGTATTCTGTCACAATTATATACAATAGTTTTTTTTAGCCATTCCCCAACCGATGTGCATTCCCTCAATTTCCATTTCTTTGCCACCACAAAGACATCTACTCTAAATATTTTGGAACACATAGATTCTTTTCCTTTTTCCTGATCTCCTTGAAAAACAGTCCCAGCAATATTATTTCTGGGTCTAAGGGTACACACAGTTTTATAACTCTCTTGGTGGAATTCCAAATTACTCTCCAAAATGGTTGGATCAATTTATAGCTCCACCAACAGTGAATTAGTGTCCCCTTTTTTTCCATATTGTGAATCATTAAAAAAAACCTAGAAAAATCAACTTAACTGTCATCATTATAAATGTGAAATATTTTTGGAATTACCACTGAGCTGGCAAACTCCCAGAGAACTAATCTACATCAACATTTATACACAGGGTATATGTGAAGACATAAGAAAGATGTAGTGACATAAAAAGATGACTTCACAATTCTCCTTGGAGGAATATATAGAGAATTGGTGGAATCAATTTCATCTTAAACCTAAGACAACAATTTCCTGCTATTCTAGGTCAGTGCACCTGGTAGTGCTCATGATGAGCATGAAGATAAAATTGCAGCAGAAGGACCAATAACTGCTTTAGAAGTCGAGGAAGTAAAGAAAGTCTCTAAAGAGTTTGACAGAATCCTCTAAATCAAGTCAAGATCTACGTTGGTCTTTGATAACTTAAATATGAAGGCATGCACAGGGAAATATTACAAAACAATAGAGTGGAAAATAAGGCTTAGAATTAAGAATGAGTCCAAATGCTTGTTGATAACTCAGAAGCCTTACATCTATAGATAACGAATGTTGTTTTCCAGAAGAGACTTTTGGAAGACATTGAACTTGGCAAACAAAAAAGAACAACAAAAAAAGTCAGACACAAAAGAA
The DNA here is from genome assembly GCF_016433145.1 of Gracilinanus agilis. NCBI lineage: Eukaryota > Metazoa > Chordata > Mammalia > Didelphimorphia > Didelphidae > Gracilinanus > Gracilinanus agilis. Next base: position 82,273,921 of record NC_058131.1, read on the forward strand.
ACTGACTCTATGAGCTCTAAAGAAACCATTATATGTTCAACAAATTGTGAAAGTTTTGTATCTTCTTTGCTTATGTTTATGTCTTTAATTTTTCTTCTTGTTACTATTGCTAGTACTTCTTTGTCTTCTCTCTCTCTTTTTTAATGTATATATAAATGTTCATGTTTCTATTGATCTGTTCTTTCTTGGAAGTAGACATTCAAAAGTAATTCTTCAAACATCAAACTTCTGAACTATATATTGTATTCATTTGGTCTACACTTTACACTCTTCATAATTTCATTTGAGTCTTTCCATGTTTGTTTGTTTTTAAGTAACCTACTGAGAACTGATCCAACCATTCTGGAGGGCAATTTGGAACTATGCCCAAAGGGCCATAAAACTGTATATAACATTTGATTTAGTAATACCACTACTAGGCCAGTATCCCAAAAGAGATTTTTAAAAAGGGAGGGAAGGATCTACTTCTATAAAAACATTTATAGCAGCTTTTATTGTGGTGAAAAAGAATTGGAAATTGAGGGGATACCCATTGACTGAAGAATGGCTAAACAAATTGTGGGCACATGATGGTGATGGAATACTATTGTGCTATAAGAATTGATGACAAGGATGATTTCAGAAAGAGCTTGAAAGACCTACATGAACGGATGTGGAGTGAAATGAGCAGAACCAAAAGAACATTGTACATAGTAACCCCGATATTATATGATGATCAACTGTGAAGGCCTTAGCTACACTCAGCAATACACTGATCCAGAACAATTCTGAAGGACTTATGAGAAAGAACACTATCCACCTCTTTAAAAAAATTTGTTGGGGTCTGCAACAGACCAAAGCATATTATTTTTTATTTTAATTTATTGGTGTTTTATCTTGAAGTTTTGAGTTTCTATAAGTATCTTCTTACAATAATGAATATCATGGGAAATATGTTTTGCATGATAATACATATATAACCCAGATCAAATTGCTTACCATCTCCAAGAGAGGGGAAGAAATGGAGGGACAATTTGGATCTTATGATTTCAGAAAATGTATGTGGGAAATTATTATATATAATTGGGAAAATAAAATGTCTTTGAAAATAATATTTGTCCATACCTTTCTGCTGGACTGCTTTCCAATTTTCCAATTTTCATCAAATAGTGAATTCTTACCCCCCAAATTTGGTTTTATACTATTGTCAAATATGTTTACTATAATCTTTTGCTACTGTTTGTTGTATGATATGTTCTATTCCACTCATCTTTCTTTCTATTTCTTAGCCACAGTACAAGATAATTACTACTTTATAATAAAATTTAAAATCTGGTACTGCTAGACCTCCTTCCTTTACATTTTTTATTCATTCCTTTGATATTCTTGATTTTTTGTTCTTCCAAATGAATTTTACTATTATTTTTTCTAGCTCAATACATTTTTTGTAGTTTAGTTGAGATTGAATTGAATAAGTAGATTAGTTTAGGTAGGATTGTCATTTTAATTATATTGGTTCTACTCATCCATGAACAATCCACTTTTTAGCTGAATCCAGAGAATTTTCCACATATACCATCTATGAAGAGATGGTTTTATTATTTCTCTGCCTATTCTGATTCTGTCAATTTCTTTTTGTTCTCTCATTACTATTGTAATAATGGGCATTCTTGTTTCACTCTTGATCTTATTAGGAAGACTTCTAGTTTTTCCCAATTACAAATAATACCTGCTAATGGTTTTAGGTAGAAGCTTCTTGTCATTTTAAGAAAAAAAATCCATCTCTACCTATGCTTCCCAGGGTTTTTTTTTAAAACCCTTGTACTTCGGTGTATTTTCTCATAGGTGGAAGAGTGGTAAGGGTGGGCAATGGGGGTCAAGTGACTTGCCCAGGGTCACACAGCTGGAAGTGGCTGAGGCCGGGTTTGAACCCAGGACCTCCTTTCTCTAGGCCTGGCTCTCACTCCACTGAGCTACCCAGCTGCCCCCTTCCCAGGGTTTTTAGTAGGAATAAGTGTCGTATTTTTCCAAGGCTTTTTCTGTGTCTATTGATATAATTATATGCTTTTTGTTACTTTTGTTATTGATATAATAAATTATGTTGATAATTTTCCTTTATTGACCCATCTCTCCATTCCTGGTGTAAATCTAATTAGGTCACAATATATAGGCTTTGTAATATATTGGATAGCCTCTATCTAGAACTTTATTTAGGATTTTTGTATCCATATTCATTAACGAGATTGGTCTATAATTTTCTTTCTTTGTTTTTGCTCACCCTGGTTTAGGAATCATCACCATATTTGTTTCATAAAAAGAGTTTGAAAGGATTCCTTCTTTACCTATGATGTCAAATGATTTGTTGAGTATTGGGATGAATCGATCTTTAAATGTCTGATAAACTAAAACTTTAGTAAATCCGTATGGTCCTGCTACTTTTTTTTAGAAGTTGATTTGTGGCTGATTCAATATCTTTTAATAAAATAGGTGTTAGAAATTTTATTTCCTCCTCTGATAGTCTAGGCAGTTTTCATTTTTTTATATATTCTTCCCTTTCATTTATATTATTAAGTTTTTTTGGCATATAATTGAGCAAAATACTTAATAATAATTGCTTTGATTTCATTTTCATTGGTAGTATAGACACTTTTTAAATGTTTAATGGTAATGATTTAGCTTTCTTCTTTATTTCACTGGTTCTTCCTATTTCACACAGATTGAATGTGCAGCATCCATGCAGGAGCCTGGCTCTAGTGTGGAATTGTTCAGAAGCTCTAAGTAGTATTTTTTCCAACCTGGCATAGTTCACCCCTCTTTAGGCAGTCTGGTGTCCACCACCCACTCTCAGGGGTTCTTTGTAATCATACCAGACTTTTTTGCTGTCACCTGATTAATTGTAACCCTACTGAGTCTCAGAACTCCTAAACTCAAGTCACCCACCACCTTTTGTCTTCTCCAGAAAAAAAATAGTAGTATTTCTGGTTGGTTGCTGTCCTTCAAACTCAAAGAGGACCAAAATTACATTACTTTCCATCTTAGAATCAATACTACGAATTGACTCCAAGGCAGAAGAGTGGTAAGGGTTAGGCAATGGAGGTTAAGTTACTTGCCCAGAGTCACATAGCTAGGAAGTGTCTGAGGTCAGATTTGAACCCAGGACCTCTCATCTCTAGGTCTGGTTCTCAGTCCTCCTAGTTGCCCCCCTACCCCCACCAAGTGATATTTTTTGACTCACTCATAAGTTGGACTTAAATCAGGCAGAGTTGCATACAGTCATCTGTCTTACTCTGTCTTCCAGAGTCATCCAATGGCAAGACAAAAGTCAAGGATATGGCACAATCTGCAATAGATGACTTTGGCTTCTTTGATGTCTAACTAATATTCCCCAGCACTTCATGGCCATTGGAACAAATAGTCCTCATTCCCACCTTCTACCAGGGGAAGTCTTCACAAGCTCAGGGTAGATATCTCCCTAACTCACTGACAGGTGTGTGAAGCCTTCCAGTTACTCTCAACCTTTTCTATTGCAATAGTTTACCAAAGTGTAGTGACTCCTATGCATGCTACAGCTTCTTGGTGAGGGCTGAGTGGCAGGTGGACATCAAAGGAAGAAAGCAAAACACCAGGTGTTCCAGTCTTTCCTGAGCTCCCAATTTTCCTATTTTTTGATATTTTCCATTTATTCTAATAGTAGAATATTCTAATAATATTCTAAATATGAAAAACAACTCTGAGGTATCACCTCACACCTAGCAGATTGGCTAAAATGAAAGAAGGGGAGAGTAATGAATGCTGGAGGGGATGTGGCAAAATTGGGACATTAATGCACTGCTGGTGGAGTTGTGAACTGATCCAACCATTCTGGCTGGCAATTTGGAACTATGCTCAAAGGGCTATAAAAAAATGACTGCCCTTTGATCCAGCCATACCATTGTTGGGTTTGTACCCCAAAGAGATCATAGATAAATAGACTTGCACGAAAATATTTATAGCTGCGCTTTTTGTGGTGGCAAAAAATTGGAAAAGGAGGGTATGTCCTTCAATTGGGGAATGGCTGAACAAACTATGGTATATGCTGGTGATGGAATACTATTGCACTCAAAGGAATAATAAACTGGAGCAGTTCCATGTGAACTGGAAAGACCTCCAGGAATTGATGCAGAGCGAAAGGAGCAGAGCCAGAAGAACATTGTACACAGAGACTGATATACTGTGGTAAAATAGAATGTAATGGACCTCTTACCAGCAGCAATACAATGACTCAGGACAGCTCTGAGGGATTTATGGTAAAGACGCTACCCACATTCAGAGGAAGAACTGCAGGAGAGGAAACATATAAGAAAAACAACTGCTTGAACACATGGGTTGGGGTGGACATGATTGGGGATGTAGACTCGAAACCACCACACCAATGCAACTACCAACAATTTGGAAATAGGTTTTGATCAACAACACATGATAAAACCAGTGGAGATGTGCATTGGCTATGGGGAGGGTGCGGGGGGTGAAGGGGAAAGTAGGAGCATGAATCATGTAACTATGTTAAAAATGAATATTAATAAATGTTTAAAAAAAATAAAATATATCTCCATGCCTATATTTGCATAGTGTGGGTTTTTTTGCATAAACGAGTTTTACACTTTGTCACAGACTTTTTCTGTGTCTATAGAGATAATCATGCCTCCCTTTGGTAGTTCCTTTATAGATGTTTCTATTTTTTTAAGATTGAATCCTTATTTGATAATCACTTTGAATATTTTATCAATTTATTTTATGTTTCCAGATTTGGGAGTGTTAACAGGGGACTGGCCAATGGAGTCTGGTACTCAGATACTACCCAGCTTGCTGTCAATGTACCTGGGCATTTTGCTAACTGTCCCTGGAAATGTGTGATAATTAATAATAATAATAACTGTCCTTAGTTTGAAGCATACATAGTTCTTCAGTGACTATTTGCTGGCTTTTTACTCTATTAATGGGAAATGACCTTTTAATTGGCTTCTGGGATAGATAGTATACACACAAAAGCCAAAAACAGACAAGATTTCACTCTCTTTTCTTGATTCATTAGAGCAGTGGTTCCTAAACTTTTTTGGGGGCCTACTGCCCCCTTTCCAGAAAAAATATTACTTAGCCCCCTGGAACTTAATTTTTTTAAATTTTAATAGCAATTAATAGGAAAGATAAATACACCTGTGGCCATCACCTCTCTCCTGGATTGCTGCAGCAACCACCAAGGGGCGGGGGTGCCCACTTTGGGAATCACTGCATTAGAGAGTAAACATTCCAGAAATTTCAAAATGGTGAGAGAGGCCTTTACCAAACTGGACATTGCATGGCTTGTAAACACATGGACATGCTGTTTCTGCTGTCTTTGTTGTGCTTATTATTTCCTGATATTAATTGAAGTATTATCATATGTGGAACAATCAAGCTATATCTTATAAGCACCAAAAGTTCAGAAAAACCATGGGAAGAGTAGTAGGTGAGCCTAGAAAGGAATAATTACTGAGGAACAAACAGCCATAAAATAAAATCCGAAGTCAGGAACAAGCCTGGAAAAAAAGAGCAAAACAAACTCTTATGATGATAATAACAGATAGTTTGGAGAAGCAGATAAATGTGTCAGGGCCAAATAGAGCTTTAAGTCAAGAGCCAGAGATTGACAGGCTTCAGTGAGGAAAGGAGGGGGCTAAACACTCCTGGCTCTCAAACCCCTCCCCCTCTAACTGATTCTTCTTCAGTTGGTAATGAAGACAGGAATGAGATTCTTCTGGTGAGTTTCAGTTATGGCTGAAACACCAATTGATGTTCCTTTTCTTAAATTTATATTCCTCACAGGTCAGTATGATAAGTATATAGAAATTAGTTATCTAACAGTTGAGGACAAAGGAGATCTTAAACTGGCAGCCAACAGGATTCAAACTAAATGTACAGACTGAGTTGTGAGTATCTTCCCAAATAATTGTCAGGCACAGATTTGAAGGTAAAGGTTATATTAAGTAATAACAAAGAAAACTAGAAAGGGTAAATGAGGGTTTTAGGATAATGAGAGGAAACCCTGAACTGCTAAGTAGATGCTGCCCTTCCCCCTCCCCACAAGAGGGGATGAAGCACTTAACTGAAACTGGCTGTCTTGCTATTGATAAATATCTTACTCTCTAATCACTAAGTAATTATATAATTATATTAATGAAGAATAGTAATAACAAACAGGCTAACCCTATGAGTAGAAACCACTGGCTTATGCTACAATGGCCACCTCAGGAGAAACCCCAAGTTAGGAGTAGCAAGCAGAGTGTCTGCTCACATCCACTCCCACAAATTAACTGTCTTCAACTCTTCTCAACTGCCCCGCACCCAAAGTTCTCCAGGGGGGGTCCCCTGGAATTCTGGGTGAGGCTATCCCTGTACATTTGCAGGGATTCCATGCTTTGCATCTGCACACAACAACACATACAAAAAAGTCCATCAAAAGGGGTTATCATGGTAGCAAGGAAGCTCAAGACATATACCTAGAAGAAGAGAATAACTTCAAAGCATCTATAAGAAAAGCCTTTGAGAAAAATGTAATAGCTTTGCAATCATGGGCAACTCAGTTTCCTCATAGGTAAATGAGGGTAGTAGAGCTACCTATCACAGGACTTGTTGTGAGGAGAACATGAGATTAACATTTATCAAACACATGTTAACCTTAACGAGCCATCTTTAAGAATTGTCTCGACTAAACCTTACTCTTTCATATAGAAAAATTTTTAATGATCCTTTGATGATTAGTAGCAATTAAAACATTCAACAGGGAGATATATGCCTGCCAATATCTTCCTCCAAAATCTCATGGAAGATATTCTCTGCAAAGTTCAAAAGAAAAATCGATTCTGTGGTAGGATGGAATGCTCCCCGGACATGAAGTCCAAGATCCTCAGTTTAAATCCCAGTTCTGCTGCTTACTGTTTTGATGACTGGACAAACCATTTAATCATCTGGAGCCCAAGATTCCTCATCTCTAAAATGAGTGATGTGGCTCGATCTCTAAGGTCCTTCCAGTCCTACCTCTATAATCTTATGTGTGTGTGTGTGTGTGTGTGTGTGTGTGTGTGTGTGTGTGTGTGTAGTGGTGGGGCATGGGGTAATGAGAAAATTCCCCAACCAATTTGAGGAGCTTACAGAGGTAGTTAGCATTTGTCTGAGACTTTTGAAAACACCTCTCCCTAGAGAACGTGGTTGTGTTCACAGACACCTTTTCAACAGGTTGAGAACAACTTGATTGGGTTTCAGAGACTGTAGCTATCCCCCCAAGATGAATTAGATGGTTTGGGGATGTCCTGAGGATCTCCTTAGAGGTTAGAATTGTGTGGCTGGGGCTGCCCCCGATCTAATAACATAGTCTAATTACACAAGACTTTAAGGTTTGCAAATTGCTTTGCAAGTACCTCATCTTATCCTCTCAACAATCCTGGGAGGTAGGTGCTGTTATTATCCCCATTTTACAGATGAAGAAACTGAGGCAGTAGAAGTTAAACGACTGATCACCCATCTACTAAGAGTCTTAGGGTGAATTTGAACTCGAGTCTTCATTACTCAGTTTCTAAAACTCTATCCTCTGTACCACCTAGCTGTTTCTAGTTTGTTTTGGGTTTTGTAGGACTCTTGGGAAGACGGAATCACTCCTCTGGGTGGTCCTCTAACAGAAAGTCATTCTCGTTTGCCTTTTTTAACTCACACTTTTCCCATAGAATGCAGCAGGGATGGAGAGGATTATTTCCTTTCCTGCTGGATACACTCTCTAATAGATGTTCTGGGGAAGAAGAGCATTTCAGAGGCAGACAATATGAAATTTGCTTAGCCTCAGCATGAGAAGGATATTCAACGAGGATAGGCATGGAGAACACCTCTAGTTGATTTAGCCAAGTGAATCTCTCTAGCCTGAGATACGCATCGTTTTCAATCAACCAAGAATCAGAGCGTTCCTGGAGCTTTTTGTAACTGCTTTATACTTCAGTGACCAGGAAGTGATGTCAACTGCCTGACCCGTTAGTCCCCCGAGTCTGCCAAATCTTAAGGTTGGACTTAATTGCTTAGGGAAAAGTAGTGTAATTTGCATGAATGGCAGGACTAGAGTTAGGACACTCCTACCATCAAGATCTCAGATGCCTCACAAATACTCATCAAGATGTTGTACACGTGAAAAAATTGACATCTAAGTTAACAAATATTCATATTCTCTCAGTTGCCTTTTTTGGTATTAATAAGTTCAGTGATTTTTTTTCCAAAATTTTGCCATTTGTCTCACTTATAAATTGATTCCTCAACTCCAACAGAAATCTCCTTTATCTACACATGGCCTAATCTGGCTGCTTTTTCATTATTGTTCTCATTAGTGTTATTTCTTCCTTTTTCTATAAGCATAAATGGTGTTACAATATTAGAATTCAAATATAGTCATTTCGTTGTCCTTGATTGTAAAAATAATTTTAGATTGATTTTTAATACTGTAGATATTTACCATTTTCCCTCTGCTTCTTGTATCACTTTCACTTTCATTATTAAACGTCCTTAGGATGACTTTGCCAAATTGGATGTCTTAACAAGCTATCTTGAAACTGTTTTTATCCTTTACTGTTTCTCTCTGCTCTAGGAAGCAATACTGCTAATAATCATCCATCACTGTTCTTCATCAGATTTACAAATGAGTTTATACTCTAAAGTGGTGGGGTTTTTTTTAATGTCATTTCTACTCACTTGACAAGTAAGTCAAGTGTATGCTGACTCCAAGGCTATTTTAGGTTTTTGTGAACTTGTTTTTGTGACAATTGGCTTTCACTGGTTAAACTTCTCTAAAAAAATATTACAACTGGTGTTTATGTCCTTTCTACTGTTCATTACCCATTTTATTAAAATTACTTATCTAAATGGTTTATAAATTAAACCTTAAGTGAACAATAGACAATATATCAATATTAATATTAAACTTATGTATTCCAAATGGCGTGGCAAACAAATTCATAAAAGAAATATTAAGTAGATAGCAAAAAATAATAGTGATACTGCAACAACATGGGACCTTAATGTTCTTTTCTCAGAGCTGGACAAACCTTAAAGAAAGATAAGTAAAAGATAAACTAAAGAATTGAAGAAAATCTTTAAAAATTTAGAGCTAAAACATATTTCCATATGTGCAAAAGGAGAAGGGTATATAATAAGGAATTATTTAGTGTTTACTATGAACTCAGTAAAGAATATTTCTCAGTACCTCGTGACACTTTTACAAAAACTGACCATTTTCAGGGAAATTATAGATAAATATAAAAAAGACAGAAATATTAAACATATTCTTTAGAAACCATAATACAACAAGTATAGCTAGCAAATCAGAGAGCACAAACAAAAGATACAGACCAAACGGAGACAGTAATGAATTCCTAAATAATAAAAGGACCAAAAAACAAATCGTATATGAAAATAATTATTATGTAAAAGATAGTGATAATGATTATAAAGGGTAAAATTATCATGGTTAGACTGAATATTTAATAGGATGGTTGCCAGGAATTTAATTAATTCCAAATGATTTTTAGCAATTTATTTATATAATAGTGGAAAAGAGTGAAAGTAGAGAAATGAGAAGAGGGCAGAGTAAGAGAACTAGCTTAATGAGCTAGACTATGTGCTCAAACCCTGGCTTACTCTGGCAGGGCTCTAGTAGCCCCAGCTGGCTAAGGGTCAATTAACAAGAGTTTTATCCAAGAGGCTTCCTCTCAATGAGGGGCCCCTCAGGAGGTTAGCACCTCCAGGAAAAAAACAAGGAACGGAGTCAGCCCTTTCACTCACCCACGTGGTAGTTCTAAGGAGAAATATAAAGCAGTCCAAGGGCCTCAGCCAGAGCTCCTCCAGGGTCCAGTTCAAGGGGGAAAAAAGTCCCAGGAAGTTCTTGCAATTTATAAAGACCATTCCTTTAGTCACTTCCTGTGCCTTCTTCCCATTTTATGTGTGCCAATTACAACTAAAGCTTTGCTTAGGACTGTCCAGGGGGCAGTCAGTCGATTCTTATTCTTCACCCACTTTCACGTACACTTTTGGTGACTAAATCTAAAAATGGGCAGGGTAGAGTCAATCCCATCTTCACATGATATAGAAACATGAAAATTTCTGAGCTGCAACTAAAGTAGTTTTCACAGGCAAAATTAATATCCCTAAAACATATATTAGCAAATGAAGAAAAGAGAGGATTAATAAAATGAATATCCTTTTTAAAAATGAGACCTAATAGCTAAATAATGGACCTTTCCTTAAAATGATAAATTATATATATAGTTTATTTATAAAAGCCAAGATTGCAATTTATTCTGTTATAGAATGCATGATATATATGCATATATATATACATATAAAACTAAGAGTTAATATTACATGTGAATATATATGTAAAGTTATATGTAATAGAATGAACAGGGGTGAAACTGAGATTTCTATTGTCATCACTTTTATTTGACTTAGTACTAAAAATTGAAGCTATAGCAACAAGATGAAGAAAAAGAAATTGAATGAATAATCATAGATAAATTTTTAAAATTCTAAAACTATCACTTTTTCAGATAATATGATGTATTTAAAGAATGCTAAAGAATCACTTAAAGTTATTTGAAATAACTTTAGGAAGAGATAGGAAAATTCTATTTAAAATAAGTACAAATTTAAAATACTTGGGAGTCTACTCATCATGATATATACAAGAACACTGTAGGTAAAACTATAAACTACTATTTAAATGGATAAAATAGACCTAAATGATTTAAGAAATATAAATTTCTCATGAACAGACTAAGCTAATATAATAAAAAATAACAGTACAACCTAAATTGGTTTGCTTAGTCTGTTTCTCTGTTGTTGTTTTTTTTAATAAGATAATCACTTAGCTAGATTTGGTTGGTGTTGGTTCCTTTCAAATAGTATTGTGAAAAACTAGTCTTGAGCTCTTTACACAGATGATTTGGCTGAACTCAGCTCTTTTCAAGCCTCAGAGGACAGACTCAGTTCCTTCTTCTCTTCTCTGCTTCATTTTTTATATCTTCACTGCTTTCTATTCTCTAATCTATTATTTTGGTCACTGCCTCGCTTGGCTCAGAATAGAACTCTTCTTGTGTGAAGTGACTCACCTTTCTCTTACATTAAGAAACCAATCCTCAAATTTCTGTCACCCATACCACAAATGTACAACATACAATAACCCCTAGTCACTAAAAGGTTATACTTGAGTTTCCCAGCTATCGACCTCAAATTTCCCCTAATTGTTATACATAAATTGGCTGCTAAGAAACAAGAAAAATTGGCCAACTTGGCAATCAGAAAGTATTTCCTTTGAGAGGCTGCTTTCTCAGAGGTTCTCTTAGAGCTGCCCATGTTTCTATGCTTTCCCAAAGATAAAATTGTCCAAATCTTCTCTCTCTCTCTCTCTCTCTCTCTCTCTCTCTCTCTCTCTCTCTCTCTCTCTCTCTCTCTCCCCTCTCTCCCTCTCTCTCTCTCTCCTCCTCCACCTCCTCCTCCTCCTCTCTCTCCCCACTTTCTCTCCCTTCCTCTCCACATACACACACAGATATAGACATAGATATATAGATATATACATATGTCTACAAATTGTGTATATGTGTGTGTACACACCTACACATTCTTCTTGGTCTGTATCCCAGCTGGAACCCTTCTCCATAGCTGTTCCTGTTATCATGCTCCCATCTGGTGATGTGGTGATGTCCTCTGCTGGGCTGCTTTCCCTGATGGGCTGAAAGTTGATAGCAGTTGTTGGTCATCTCTCTTGCACTGCCATCTGCTGTTTAAATACTGTCATCTGTTCATCTGCTAAGTTGTCGCCATCTACTAGTTCTCTACTGAATCACAGATGCTATGTGGACTTTTTGTCCACAAAGGAATGTCTGCAACTCTTTTCAGTTTTAAGCCCCCTTGAGATGTAAGGGAACAAAATTGCATGGGAAGGTAGAAAGAAATGATAGGTACTCTATGTGTGTGTATATATAATATATATGCATGTGTGTATATGTAGGGGCAGCTAGTTGGCACAATGGACAACTCATCATTCTGAGTTTAAATCTGATCTTAGACATTTCCTCCCTGTGTGAACTGGGACAAATCATTTAATCTTCATTTGCCTCAATTCCTCATCTGTAAAATGAGTTGGAGAAGGATATGGCAAACCAATCTGGTATCTTTGCATGGAAAACCCCAGATGAAGTCATGAAGAGTGACTAGAACAACTGAACAACAATAATACATACATAAATGTATGTATACATACACACCATGCACACAGAGCTAGATGCCATTGAAGTATTAGCCCCAATCCTTAATAGTACAACCCTAATATCTAATACCAGGTAAAACAAGTAATTCTTAGGAAGGAAAGGAAACAGTCACAAAAATCAGGTATCAATCGACAAAGGTGCTGTATGGATAACAAAGTGAACTAGAGATCCTAATGCTGAGACAAATTCAATGTCATAGCTATCACTGAGAAACTTAGGGTTCATTCCCTCATTACTACTCCCCTAGACTATGGCAGTGACTTTCTAACTGGGCTCTCTGCCTCATCTCTTCCCACTTCAATCCATCCCCACATAGTTACCAAATTTTTCCTTAAATTCTAATATGATTATGTCTTTACTGTAATCAATCAACCCCAGGAGCTGCCTATTGTCTCTGGGATCAAATAGAGACCCCTTTGTTTAGCTTAACAAATTTTAGACCATAGTTTCCTATTTATCTTTACTCTTAAACCTTTGAAAAATGTGCACTAAATCTAGGGTGCATGTCAGATTACTCATAGCTTTTCTCATTCTTAGTACCATAGATAATAAGATAAGTACAACCTACCTCCAGTCTTTCTCTCGGTTCCTCCTACACAATACCCCATTCCTAGAACATACTCCTTCCTTGCTTCACCTCCAGAAATGAACTCATATCTTCCTTAAACATGAAGTTCAAGAACAATCTTCTATGTGAAGTTTTTCTTATGATCTCTCTCAGTGATACTCTGCCCCCACTCTCAAATGAGTTTATGTTTCTTTTCATTTTTATTCTGTACGTACTTCTGTATCTATTTGTTTTCTCAAGAATATAAGTTACTTGTAAGTATGTTTTTTTTTTCACTCACTGCATTTGCAGTGTCCAGAACATTGTCTGGCATATAGTAGCAACTTAATAAATATTTGTTAATTGATTGATTGTTGATGATGCTCATGATTAAAATGTAAATTTAGAAAGGTATATGCCTTATGCAGAAAGAAACAGAAATATAAGAGGAATAGAATAAAATAATTTATTAACAAGTTATATTTGTGAAAAAAATCTAAGAATCAGATCTAAGAAGCCAGGTGGATGACTTTTGGGTAAATACTCTCCAAGAGAAAAAAAGAAAGAAATTTTAATGTTAAGGGAGAACACTACAGGTCACTTGAAAAGAAAATAGGCGAAGAGTTCAGAGACAAATAGCAAAACTCGCATGGAGGCATAATATGGCAGTGATGATGACCTTCAATTAGGTGGACTTTTGCTGAGGTTCCCTCTTTGATGAAAAAAAAAGAGTCACTAATATTATCTCAGTCCGCCTTAATGATAATTTGGTTCTTCCAAAGGTAATGGAATTATGGAAAGATAATACTATTCCTTGATTCTGATCAGTAGTGAAGAGTTAATGGCCAAAGCAGACATGATAGAAATCTTTGGGGAAGGGACCCCTTTATCTTACTATCTATTATCTATGGTACTGAGAAAAGCTATGAATAATCTGACATGCAGCCTAGATTTAGTGCACATTGTTTCAAAGGTTTAAGAGAAAAGATAAATAGGAAACTATGGTCTAAAATTTGTTAAGCTAAACAAAGGGGTCTCTATTTGATCCCAGAGACAATAGGCAACTCCTGGGGTTGATTGACTACAGTAGAGACATAGTCATTTTAGAATTTAAGGAAAAATTTGGTAACTATGTGGGAGATGGATTGAAGTGGGAAGAGACGAGGCAGAGAACCCAGTTAGAAAGTCACTGCCATAGTCTAGGGGAGTAGTAATGAGGGAATGAACCCCAAGTTTCTCAGTGATAGCTATGACATTGAATTTGTCTCAGCATTAGGATCTCTAGTTCGCTTTGTTATCCATACAGCACCTTTGTCAATTGATACCTGATTTTTGTGACTGTTTCCTTTCCTTCCTAAGAATTACTTGTTTTACCTGGTATTAGATATTAGGGTTGTACTATTAGGGATTGGGGCTAATACTTCAATGGCATCTAGCTCTGTGTGCGTGGTGTGTATATATACATACATTTATGTATGTATGTATTATTGTTGTTCAGTTGTTCTAGTCACTCTTCATGACTTCATCTGGGGTTTTCCATGCAAAATGATCAATATGGAAATATGTTTTGAATAATAATACATGTGTAACCCAGATCAAATTGCTTGCCAGTTCTGAGAGAGAGGAGCTAAGGGAGGGTGGGAAACAATTTGGATCATATAACTTTGGAAAACTTATGTGGAAATTTGTTATTATATGTAATTGGTAAAATAAAATATATTCATAATTTTTAAATGCTATGAGCAGCAAAACACTAATTTCAAGTTCAAGGCATGCAAGATTATTCAAAACCACAGTTCGTGGGTCCACACTTAATTTTCTCTTTTACCACACCAAACCAGAAGATATAAATTCAAAGCAAAGGACATTTAATTAAGTAGTATGTAAGGTAAATAACAAGGAAACTATCTCCACAGTTCACATTCAACAATTGGAACAAGTACATATATATAGCCAAGTAATTCATATTTCTAGGACTGTGTCTACATCTTCATACTTCTGTAATTGCCACCACTGACACAGTTTCTTGATCTGTTGATGTCATGTGCTGGACACCTTTTCCAAACTACTTTTTGAACTGAAGTAAAAATTGTTGATGCTACCTACTGAGCCATTTTCTTTACTGAACTATTGTCTTCTGGTTCTTCACTGAATTAAACATAGCATGTGCTCTCTTCCCCATATGAGAAATGTCTAACTTGTAGCCTCAGACCCATTTCATCTCTTTTGTAAATCAGAATAGCAGCCACACTCAGTCAGTAATAATCTGTATGTTAAGCCTGACTTTTGAATTGTCTTCCTTCTGATTCAGAGACCACTTCCTAAATCTTACCATTTTGGGGGTTTGGATGAAAAAATTCCTTTCCATTAGCACTATCTTCCTTGCTACTAGTGCTAGATATGTGGAAATTATCCTAAAACTTTTACTTATTTGAAATGAAAGGACAGACTTTTGAATTATTTTACCATCATCATCAGAATCTGTTCTAATAGAAAGAGAGCATCTACTTTTCTTCTACAAGGTTGTTAGCATGTCCAAAAGCACTGAAAAACATAACAGAAATAATTACTAAGTTACTATCAGTGATCTTTGATTATTTATGGACAACTGAAAACATGTTATATTATTGATATAGGACAAATTTGTCCTGATAGTGCAAAACAGAGAGTGGAAATCTGCAAACTATGACTTGGCTTCAAATTCTGGCAGAAGTCTATACTCTATTATTAAATTTATCTAGAAATTATTAATTTATTATATAATTATTAAGTTATAATAAAAAGTAATTATTAATTTATTTAGAAAAAAATAAAAAATAATTGCTAACAATTATCATGGCGCAATCAATAAAATGTCATTCTTAGGGACAGCTAAGTGGCTCAATGGATAGGTAGCCAGGCCTAGAGATGTAAGATCCTGGGTTCAAATCTGGTGTCAGATATTTCCTAGCTGTGTGACCCTGGGCAAATCACATAACCCACATTGCTTAGTCCCTACCACTATTCTGCCTTGTTAAATACACAGTATTGATTCTAAGACAGTAGGTAAGAGCTTAAAAAAAATAACACATTCTAAAATAATCTTATTTTACAAATATTTTATATAATTATTGTATATTATTTGCATATAATAGTTTATATTTATATAAAATGTGATTTTATAGAAAATCTTATTTTAAAAATATTTTTTCAATTAGCAAAAATCTACTTTCTCTCTCTTCTACTCCTAATCCCTTCTTACTACCAATTGAGAACAAAGGAAGAAAACCCTGTTAAAACATACATAATCAAGTAAACAAATTTTCATTAAGACATAACAGGACCACTCTCTGGTCTTTTTTTTTCTATTTAGGCTGTCTCTATAGTGCCTAATGATAATAGAATCATCACCATGCTACTAATTGAAGCCTTGACCGACACCACCTCCCTTAGCCTCCTCTCCCCTCTGATTGGAAGATTAGAAGGCAGAGTACCAAATTCCTTCAAATACTTTCCTTTATAGAGAGCAGAAACTGGACTCTCAGCTCACTAAACTTTTCATCAGCTTCACAGACCAAGATGCTACCATATCAATTACTTCCCCTCCTTTACCACCTCCATTTTCCTACCTCTTTTGAACTACTTTCTTTTCTCTTACATTGTAAGCTCAATAAAGCCAGGGACTGACTTTTTATTAATCATATTTCCAGAGTTTAGCACAGTGCCTGGAATATTGTAGTTGCTTAATAAATGTTTATTGAATTAGATCTGGGTATACATATCATCTCCTTATATTAAAATATAAAGTCTATTCTTGTTTAGTCCCTGATGAGTGTTCCCTCATATTTACCTGTTTATGTTTTTCTCGATTCTTGTGTTTGAATTTTAAAATTTCTACACAGTTCTAGTCTTTCATCAGGAACACTTAGAAGTCCTTTATTTCATTAAAAATTCATTTTTCTCTTGTAGGATTTAATTCAGTTTTGCTGAGTGTGTTATTCTTTGGAATGAGCCTATATTCTTGATTTTCTTAATTCTAACTCCTTCATAGTGGTTCTTGCTAATTCATTTGTGGAACTGACTGTAGCTCCTCAACACTTTAATTCTTTCTGGATGGGTGTTTTAATAATTTTTCCTTTGGCTTGGAAGTTCTGGATTTGTTGTTCTTGGGAATTTTCATTTGAACTGGAGGAATTCCATGTGAACTGGAACAACTTCCAGGAATTGATGCAGAGTGAAAGGAGAAGAACCAGGAGAACATTGTACGCAGAGATGGACACACTGTGGCCCAATCAAATGTAATGGACTTCTGTACTAGCAGCAATGCAATGATCCAAGACATGTCTGAGGGACTTATGAGAAAGAACGCTATCCATATCCAGAGAAAAAACTTTGGGAGCAGAAACGCAGAAGAAAAAAAACTGCTTGATCATATGGGTCAATGGGGATATGATTGGGGACGTAGACTGTAAATGATCACCCTAGTGCAAATATCAACAATTTCGAAATAGGTCTTGATCAGCGACACATGTAAAACCCAGTGGAATTACATGTTGGCTATGGAAGGGGGAGGGAGGAGGGGACGGAAAGAACATGAATCATGTAACCATGGAAAAATTTTCTTAATCAATTAGAAAAATAAAAATTAGGAATTTTCAATTCAAAATTACTTTCATGAGATAACTATTGTATTTTATTTTCATTTTATCCTCTATTTCTAAGACATCTAAGTAGTTTTATGATTTCTTTAAATATTATGTCTTAGCTCATTTTGTTAATCATGGTTTTTAGGTCCATTAAATTTTAAATTTCTTCCTTCTCAATCTGTTTCAGGTCATTTGTTTCCACTATGAAATACCTAACACTTTTCTCTTCTTTTTTTTTCTTTCAGTCTTTTAACTTTTTTCTAATATTTCTAGTTGTCCTGTGGAGTCATTTGTTTCTATTTTGTCCATTTCAATTTTCAGGGATTTTATTACTTGGAAAAGGTTTTATACCCCTTGAGTCAGGTTGTTAATTCCCTTTCCAGTTTTTTCTTTCCTCACTCTTGTTTCTCTTACATTTTTTTTCTGCTAGCACTCTCATTTCATTGACAAAAATATTTTAACTCTTTTTGTGTGTGTGTGTTATTCCAGGATCTTAGGGTCAGCCTGGACCCCTGCAGCAGAATTCCCAAGTGGCTAAGAGGATCTGAGTCCAACAGCAGTCTACTGTTGCTCTGTCTCAAACCCAGTTCATCAACTTAACAAAGCTCAGTAATCCAACTTTTCCCTGGGTAAGACTATTTTGTGAGCATTGATAGCTTGCAGGGACCCAGGCTTACCCTAAGATCCTGGAATAGCAAAACACTCAATAATCTAAGAAAGCAGCAATAGAATTAGTCCATACTTTCCCTCCAGAAGTGTTCAGAGCCCCATTCTAATATAAATCCATAGTCAGGAAGGAGACTAGAAGAATGACTTAATAAAAAAGAATCCCACAATAAAAAAGTAATCGTTTTGACAGAGATGCTCAAGTCCTAAAACCAAAATAGGAAAATGAGTCAAAAACATCTACAAGCAAAGGTTCAAAGAAAAACACAACTTGGGGGGGGGGGGAACAGAAGAGATGAAATAAAGGTAAAAAAAAAGAGTTCCTCTGCATCCTTCAGACATAGCTATAAAACTAGAACTTTTTTCCTGGGATCAGTCACAGTTCTAGCTACCTACTTCTGAAATTACTCCTCTTTGGTTTTACTATTTAGGGATTATGACCACTCCTTTCCCTATAACATCAGACCTAAATTCAGGCACCTTCCTCATAATACATTGGATCTTGACCAGGAACTGAGAGGTGGGAGAAAAATCTACCAGTTGGCACTTGTTTCCTTTGCAATGCCCCATTATGGGTCTGGAATTGCCTTGCACCATGGTTCACAGCCTCTTCCTTGCTCTGGAGTGATATGGCTCACTATTCACCAAATCCCTTCCTGATGTCCCCAAATCTCTTAGTCTTTTTCCCTTTGTTGAATGGGAAAATGACTCACTGTGACTTTTTCTTGAATTTCCCCCATCAAAATTTGGGCTGCTACATCTTCTAAATCATTTCGGGGAAGGTTAGGTATTGTGTTGTTTGTAATTAAATTTAAAATATCATTGATTTATTTTGATATATTACATCAAATGTTTTCCCTTGTTCCTTCTAGAGAACCATTCCATGTATGAAAAAGTATTTTTAAAAAGAAAAAGGTGGGGGGGGATCAGCAAAACCACTCATTAGATTTTCTTCCTTCCCTTCAAATTCTTCTGCTTGTTAGGTTCCCCCCCACCAAGCCTTTTTCTAAAGAGGATTTCTTTAATTTAGTCTCAATGCTTAACACACCACCTAGCATGTTGTTTTTGTTGTTGTTGTTTAGTCATTTTTTACTTGTATACAACTCTTTGTGGCCCCTTTTGAAATTTTTTTGGCAAATATATTAGGGTGGTTTGCCATTTTCTTTTCCAACTCATTTTACAGATGAGTAAACTGAATCAAATGGGGTTAAATGACTTGCCCAGGGTCACACAGCTAACAAGTATCTGAGGCCAGATTTGGATTCAGGTCTTCCTGATTCCAAGATTGGTGCTCGATCCACTGTGCCACCTTAGCTGCCCTGTAATCAAGTTAGAGAATCAACAAGTATTTATTAAGAGCTCTCTACATGATAGGCAGTGTACTAATTACCGACAATTCAAAGAAAGGCAAAAGACAGCCCCTAATTTATCGTACCTCATAATCAAATGAAAGAGACAACACACAAACAGTAAGTATAAATAAGATATATGTAAGATAAATTGGAGAAATAAACAGAGGGAAGGTACTAGCATTAAAGGGAAGAGAAAAAAAAAAGCTTTTTGCAAAAGGTATAACTTAAATGGAAACTTGAAAGAAGCCAGGGAAGCTAGGAGGCAAAGAAGAGGAGGGAGAGAATTCTAAGCATGGAAGACAGTCCGTGAAAATGTCCAGAGGAGAAGATAAACCAGCTCCAGGACTTGAAAGGTGAGAAGGGATCAAATTATGGCACTTTTGAATATAAGGACAGTAATAAAATTTTACATGAAAGCTGGTGGCCCCCCAATCTCATTGTTGAGTTCCTCTAAGAACCTCCAATTTGAGGAAGCCAGTCATCTTCCAATCCTCTTCTATCTACACTTCTGACTTTCTGGATTTCACTACCATGCTCCTGCATGGCAAAATTCCCTATTCTGTATTAGCTCCCTTTTACATGTTGTCTTTTTCCATTTTAATGGTAATTTCTTGAGGACATGGATTGTTTTTTTGCTTGTATTTTTATCCCTGGCACATAGTGTGTAATAAATGCATCTTGACTTGACTCTTCATTCTCTTCTCTTTCAGCATTTTATAAACTTTTCTTCTTCAATTCATACTCTTTATATTTATTTATTCCTTCTTTAGTGTCCCTAATGGAATCAAAGCTTCTTAAGTACTAATTTTAAATTCTCTCTTCTAATGTTTGTGATTGTCTTACAGCTCTTGACACCTCCTCCATTTTTTCTTCTATGTCTCACTCTTACAAGTACCAATTACTTGGAGAAATAGTAAAAATATAACTACTACCCTGGCATATAAATGTCTCTTTTTTTACTTAATCTCATAGTTATCTTTCTCTTTCTAGTCTGGTTTTTTTTTTTACTTTTCATAGTCTCTAGAGATGGGGTAATTTATTTTGTTATTCATGCTTCACTTAGTAGTGGTATTTATTTACCATTTAGTGTTTCTGTTCTTTGAGGTGTTTGCAAATCAAATAATTTGTTCACATCTTTTCTTTTTGCACAAATGCTTCAAATACCACTTTTTAAAAAAATTGATATCCAATTGGTTTTCATTTGCAGAATATGTCATTTTGGATTACATTTTGAACTCTTTTGCTCTTGAGAATATATTATTCTATTCCCTTCTAGGTTTCCAGTTGGTATAGAATAGTTTGTGTTATTCACATTTGCTTGGCTTTATATTTGAAGATCTTTCTCCTGGTCATTTGTAGGATTTGCTATCATTGGAGTTGTTAACTCTGTGCCTTTCCTAGCCACATAAATGGGAAAATTGTTTGGACTGATGAAACTTCACTGAGTATCTGTTGGGAAGATGGTAAACCAACACAAAAAGTCCTGGACTAACTATTTTAAGAATTAGCCAGGGGCAACTGGGTGACTCATTGGATTGAGAGCCAGGCCTATAGAAGGGAAGTCATAGGTTCAAATCTGGCCTCAGATACTTCCTAGCTGTGTGACCCTGGGCAAGTCACTTAACCCCCATTGCTTAGCTGTTACTGCTCTTCTGCCTTGGAACCAATACACAGTATTGATTATAAGACAGAAGGTAAGGGGTTAAAAAAAGAATTAGTCTTTGGTTCTTAGGAGAAGAAATTCAAGCTATTTATAGTCATGTGAAGTAGTACTGCAAATTGCTAATAATTAATAAAATGCAGCACTGAGGTCCCAATTTAGAATGACAAAGTTGACAGAGAAAAATGGCAAATGTTGGAGAGACGTCAGGAAAATAAGGATATTGATGCACTGTTAGTCTAGCCATTCTGGAAAACAATTTGAAACTATGCCCGAAAAGCTAATACACTGTATATACCCATTAACCTAGCAAAAAGAAATGTCCTTGAGGTGAAAAATATTTGCATCAGCTCTTTTTGTAGGGGAAAAAAAACGGGAACCTATAGAGGTAGCTACTGACTGATAAGTGATTGAACAAATTATGTATAATAAATAGAATGAATTATCATTATGCTGCAAAAAAATGAGATTTTCTTCGGAGAAATATGGGAAGACCTATGTGAACTGATAGAGAATGAAGTGAGTAAAACTAGAACAATTCATACTATATCGATACTGTCACGATGAACAAATTTGAAAGGCTCAAGAACTCTAGACAACATAGTGATCAACCACGATTCCAGAGGACCAGTGATGAGAAACTCTGCCAATTTCATGACATAAAGATGATGGATTAATAGAGAGACTGAGACATGAATTTTTGAACATGGTTGATATTGGAATTTGTTTTGCTTGACTTTGTATATCTCTTACCCCTGTTTTGTTTTTATTGTTTTGTTTTCAGTGGTGGTAAGAGAGAAGTGGAAAGAAGAAAAAAATAAAGCTTGAAAACTAAAGAAAATAAAATTTAATTTAAAAAAAGAAATAAAAGTTATGAAAACTTTCCCAAATGTAAAATGGTCCACTCTCTTCTTACTACTTAATTCTGGGATCTGTTCCCCATGCATCTTTAGTATCCACCCAGAAATATTTAATAAGTATCTAACTGTCCAACTATGTGTTAAAATCTGAGTCTCCTCCTCTTCAGTTTGGTATAGTATGATTGTTAAACAGATCTTTATTTTTGGAGTGGCCATGGACCTCACTGAGAAGACTTTAAAGTCTTTATTGATGCAACTGGCATTTTATACATAAACATAGGAGACTATTGCAGAAAACCCTGCTCCCACTTGGACTCTGTTCAAGAATGAAGAAATCAATAATGGCTGATATCCCTACATTGCATTTTTTTATGATGTCATTTCTTTTGGATGCACAGGCTGAGCCAGCTTCTTCTCAGTTTCATCTTACTAAGTACCATTTATACTTCCTCATATGTAATACAGTTCATAATAAGGTATTAGAGGTCAAATGTAATGGCTCCACTGTCAGCAATATGAGAATAATTGCTATAGAAATGCCAAGAAATCTGTTTCATTTTTCATCTATTTGTTGCCTTCTTTCCAGTTTCATCTAAATATTTTTTGAATGCCATGGCTTAATGAGGTGCTTTCTTCATGACTTGCTTTCTTCAGACTTGCTTTTTGATACAAAAATAGCACCTACCTTCTAGAGTTGTTGCAAATAACAAGATAATATCATAATGTAATAATTTTATAGATAAAAAGATATTTGTAAATCACTTTGCAAACTTTAAGGCACTGCATAAATGTGTATTGTTGTTTTTGTTTTTTTAGTGTCTCTCATGGTGAAATTCTCCCCTTCTTATTTAAGTATCTCATGGGAGTAGAATGCAATCCCTGGACCCATTACAGCTTCCAGAAGCCCTGTTACTAAGATTTTCCCCCAGGAAATGAGATTTTGTTTTTTTAGGAATGGTAGAAAATGACATCCTCTGTGGATTTGTCCCCACTATATCTTTATCCATTTCCCTTCCGTTGCTAATGACTTGTTTGAATGCACCAGGCTACCACTGTAATTGCACGCACTGTCATCTTCTCATCTTCATCCTTCTTTTAATTTGGTGTTGATTTGAGTCTTGTTGTAACTACCTAATGATGTGACTGCACACAGACACCTGATTCAGTAAGCAGACATTTCCTCTTTTTTAAGACGGTCATTGTGTGTTATTCAGCACTTACTAAGAACAACGTCTTTGGAATCCCTTAAAGAAAGAATGAATAGGTATAAGGTTTCCAAATAGACTATAATAATCCTCCATCCTCTTTTATTTCAACACAAAACATTAGTCAAGATGCATTGCAAGTCATGATTAATCTTATTTTTAATTTTGATATTTTATACTTAAATTATTTTACATTTTTATTTTTATTTAAATTAAATGATCATGTTCATTTTATTTATTGAAATAAACAATTATGAGTTTGCAAAAATACTACCATGAATATAATTACAACTTATGCACTGACTAGGTTCTCTAGCTCCTCTTCAGAAAGCTGGGTCCCCAAAGTTTGCATGATTCAGGATCTTTCAGAAAACCCCTCTCATCTATCCAGGAATCTAGCTAGGTTCTAGCACTCTCTAAGATAAGGATTCCCAATTTTTTTTCTGTCATGGACCACCTTTGCCTAGCTGGCAAAGCCTCTGGACTCCTCAGAATAATTTCTTTAAAGTTTTTAAAGCATACGGGATTATAATGAAAATCAATTCTTTTGAAATGAAATTGTTAAAATGTGTATTTTGATAGAAGTTCATGATCTCTACTCTAGGTACTTGGAATTATCTCCTAAATCTCAATCCTTATCTAGGAAGCTTCTCTTGGGGGCGTGTGATGAAGAAGCCCTACTGCTTTGACCACCATGTCTGAGAATATGACTCTCTGAAGTGTGTCTCTGTCTTTTCCTCTTCTAAGCTGCCATACAAGTGGATCTCTCTCAGAAAGGTGGCTTTGTGGATACTAAAGAATTTTCCCTTTTTAAATCTAAGGTCCATCTCTAAATTGTGCTATAGTTCCCCTTTCAACTGCTTAACTTCTGCTCCCACCATCTAACAAAAACTCTCTTTTATTGACTTGACCAGTACCAAGCAGTGGTTCTGACCCACAATGAAATCATCTGATGAGACTTAATCACTCATCCCCATTGCCTTGTACCCAGGGCCAGGAGATATCCTCAGCCCTTCCAACAAGAGGCTAATGGGCATATCTTAGCACTGTGCATGGCCCACCATAGGTGCTATATAAATGCTAGTTATCATTATCATTATCATTATTATTATTATTATTGGTGGTGATAATGTTATTATCATCATAATTATTATTACTAGGTAGCTAGATGGTACAGTGGATAGAGCCCAAGACTTAGAATCAGGAAGGCTCATCTTTCCGAGTTCAAATCTGGCCTCAAAACTCTTACTAGCTGTGTGACTCTGGACAAGTCACTTAAACCTGTTTGTCTCAGTTCCTCATCTGTAAAATGATCTGGGGAAGGAAATAGCAAACCACTCTAGCTTCTTTGCCAATAAAACCCCAAATGGGGTCATAAAGAGTTAGAAATGACTGAAAAACAAAATTGTTGTTGTTGTTGTTGTTATTATTATTATTTCAAAACACTTGAGGAAAGAGGGAGTGGAGATGCAGTCAAAATCCTAAATAAAGGTTTCCCCTCAAGAAGGAAATATGATTGATTTTACAGGCAGATGTTGAAATGGTGGGGAGAAGATTTAGGATTTCTTTTGGTCTTGTGATTTGACATTGTTGAAATGATTTGGCATTGTATTATGATTTGAATCCTGAGTGATTTCTTGCTTTTCTTCCACTATGACAAGAGCAGAGCAGATGTGCTACATCTCTTAGGAGAAGAAATAGCTTCCAACTTAGACCTCTTGGCTGAAAGATTCTGATGTGGCTCCAGTGGAGAGCAGAGTTCTTCTCTACCCTGCTAACATGGCAGTCCTGCTAGAAGCCAAAATGCCTTGAGCTTGTGGCTGGGTTCCTGAAAGCCCCTTTTCTTTTGTGTGTGTGTGTGTGTGTGTGTGTGTGTGTGTGTGTTTTCCTGAGTAGATGACCTTCTGAGTTCGGCAGTTCTGGAAGTCTAGCAGCAGGGAAATTTTCTGCACTGGAAGGAGTGGACTTCACAAAAGATATTGACCCAATTTCTCTGTTTGATGGGAGAGAGCCCAGAGAAGAGGAAATGTAAATTGCCTGATTAGCTCTATTGCAAAACTGCTTTATCTTCTGAACAGGCTTAATTACTAGCCTCCCAACTACTTGTAACCATGCTTAAAAAATAAATTTCAACATTATGCTAACACACTAAGATTCTTTGTTTCACATTCTTTTATGCATATTTCAAAAAATGACCTGTCCTGTACTCAATTCATATCTATATTGAGAGCCTTAGGATTGTGAGCCATAATTTAATTTGCTGTAATTATCATTATTCTCAGGGTGAAGGTTTGCTAAGCAGTCAATAAATATGAGAAAAGAGACCCCCTTTTCACCTGAGGCCAGCCTTCCCAGAGCTGAACCTGATCCAAGACAGAAAAGAGATGAGTCCCTCAACTACTGTGGGTTCAACCTAATGGCCATCTCAAGGCTAGAATAAGTTCTAGTTTGATGGGATCCTAGAGGTCAACTTTTTATACAATGCTTAAATCAAGATGTTTGAGTTCAGTGTATTCCCAGGTCTTATCTGAGTTTGAATTGGAGAGGGCAGAGAGGGATTCCCAAACAACTATGGCCAAAGGGATAGAGAAAGAGGAAAGCTGTAAGGCCAAGCTGGCCAGCTGGACCCACTCCACTAGCCAGCAGAGGAGAGGTACCGCAGAATCATTAACAAGTTGGGTATTTCTGAGAGAGAGAGAAATTCTCCTCCCATGCAAGGAGAAGGCTTCACCTACAACTGAGAAGACCTTCTCTCACATCACTGGGTCTGGCAATATCACGATACCTTTGGCGATGGACTTTGATGCCGAGTTCTACTACTGGAATATGTTCCTTCATTCTTTGCCACCGACTTCCATGTCCGAGTAACCCTGGGTGGTTAGAGCATCATCTAAGGTCCCATGAAGTTACCTATGGCAACTCTAACTCAACCTGTTCTTTGAACCCCAGAGTCCTGGGCACGACTTGCTCTTGGCATGTTTTCCATTTTCTCAATCACCTCTCAGGCTAGCTCAACAGCAGCCTCCCTTTGCATACCTCTCCCTCTCCAAGGCATTGATCCTAGGGGTGGTTGGTTCACTCCTTGCTGGTTCTCATCTACCCCGTGTGTTTGTCAGTTGGTCGATCAGTGTGGTGGTTCATGTGGCCAGTCCTCTTTCTTCTCCAACTCTCCAACTATAGAGGAGGTAGTCACAGGCGTCCCCCAACTCTCCATCTATCCCCCAACTCTCTATCTATTCCGTTGGCGTTCCTCAATATGACTTCAGATTGGAAGTGGTGGTTAGGTGGTACCTTGGATAGAGCACTAGCCTTAGAGTCAGGAAGATCCGAGTTTAAATGTGGCCTCAGATACTGGCTATGCAACTCTGAACAAACCAATGACCTTCTTTCTGCTTCAGTTTCCTCACCTTTAAATGGAGATCATCCCAGGGTTGTCGTGAGAATCCAATGAGATATTTGTAAAGCACTTTGCAAACCTTAAATTGCTAAATAAAAGCTAGAGTTATTATTAATACATGTTAGTTAGTGAAGAAAAAAGAAAAATATCCTTTCATTAGCTGCTAATAAAAAAGAAAAATCCTTAAAACACAACTCTGTCTGGAGCTCAAAAAATGTGGCGCACGTGTCCTATGAAAGACCCACTCGCAAGAACCCCAGTTCTGCTGATGGAGGTAAATATCACCAACAAAAGATGAAAAAAACTACAAAAAGAGAGTTGAAGAAGGCATCGGCTGTGGGTATCAATCCAAACACCTAAGGAAGAGAGAGTGGGACAGAACTTTGGGACAGGACCGTACGTGTGCACGCACGCATATAGTATGTAAGTGGGGTCAGGCGCCACTCCACTAAACCTGAGAGACAGAGTCCAGTGTCCAGGAAAGACAAGTTCAACCACCACAGAAGTCACTCAAGGCAGAGACTTCGGCTGGTTAATCATAACAATGAACCATGAAAATAACCATGAACCTCCCCAGTAGGGGAGGAGGTTAAGATGCTTTGAGATCCAGTCCCCAGAAAAGTCACCATCAGAAGGGAAGGATTCAGCAAGAAAGCAATAGTGGAAAATGAAGGGTGGTGGGTAGAGACTGAAATGATCAAAGGTCTCAGAAAAAAAAAAAAAAGAAAACTCAAAGACCTGAAATATGAGCCCAAAAATCAAAAGGGAAATCACTGACAGCAGAAAGAAGTGTGGCTCCAAATCTAGTGAACAAGTTCAGGCATCTATGAATAAATATTTCACAGTAAAAGAGAATAACCCAACACACAGAGCCACCACACACTGTTCCTAAATAGTTTAAAAGAGAAATGAGGTGGGGCAGCAGGGTGGCTCAGTGAATTGAGAGCCAGGTCTAGAGATGGGAGATCCTGGGTCCAAATGTGACCTCAGATACTTCCTAGCTGTGTGACCCTGGGCAAGTCATGTAACTCCCATTGCCTAGCCCTTACCCCTCTTCTGCCTTGGAACCAATAGATAGTATTGATTCTAAAGCAGAAGGTAAGAGTTTTTTTTTTTAAAAAGGAGAGAAGTGAGAATTATGAGGGCAGAATTTATGACCTGCACAGCAAAAATAATGAAGGAAACAGAAAATATTGAGTGGAAATATTAACTTATGAAAGAAACAAAGGAGAGAACAATTGATTAGGAATACAAATACTCATAAGGGAAGGACAATCTAGAAGAGAAGCAAAGAACAATAACATTTTAAAAAATACTCAAGCAAAGTAGACTGATCTCAAAGATAAGATGCATAAAGATCTTGGAAGAACATGGCAAGACAAAAACTTGAACACCATAATGCAAGAAATAATCCAGAATACTGTCTATAACTTCTGAACTCACACACACACACACACACACACACACACAAATGAATTCTGATTGAAAGAATTCACAGATCACCTCCAGAAAACAACAACAACAATAACCCAAGACTATAAACTTCAAGACACATAGTGGTTAAATTTTATCAACAATTAAATTCAGAAACAAGTTGTGTAAGCAATCAGGATAAAATGATTTCAGATACAAAAGAAAGGAAGTTTTAATAATACAGAACTATTCTGTACCCATGAGAAAACAAAGGAAGGAATGGAATAATGTGTTTCAAACAGCAGTAGAACTCAGGATGCAGCCCAGGGCTACACACCCTGCAAATCTTAGCTTATAAATTTTGAAAGATTTATGTTCAATAATAAAGAGGTATTTGAAATATTCTTAGGAAGAAAAAATCAAACATGAAGAATTTCTTGCTCCTTGAACACCAAAGACCACCAAAATAATTGAATCCATCTCCTGACTCCAGGTATTTTCTTTGCCTGGGAAGACATGGACCCAGGTAGGGCATTTTGACACAAATGGGGAAAATAAGGTAACTGAAAGGACAGTATAGTTCAGGGGCTGTTACATAAACGAGGACACGGTTGAAGGAGAGAAGGTTTAGCATGGCACAGTGTCTTCTCTGTCATGTGTGGGAATTGGCATTATTCTATGAGGGAAGCCAAAAAGAGAAGGAGATTCTCTGGGAAATCTCTACAAGACAGTGGCAGAAACTTGTAGAGGAGAGTGCTGAGAGTGGATATCTTAGAAGTTTTGATTACATGAGGAATATAGAAAATAGATAATAGATAATTTTAGCAGTCATGAACCAGAGAACCTAGAAAAGACAGGAAAAAAGAATATATGATGAAGAGAGGGAGAGAAATCCTCTCTGGACAGAAAATAAAATTTAAAAGAATTTACAAATGGAAACATTTGAAGGGGAGAAGAGGAAGGAGGAATCTATTTAACTGATAAGGAAAAAAGGAGGGAAGAAATAGCCAGATAAAATTAGGAAAGAAAACAGAACTAATAAGCAAGCTCACGAAGCTAACCAGGTAGCAAGTGGGGGAAAGGGGATAAGGAGTGAGGAGGAGAGAGTCATTGGAAGTAAGGCCATCTTAAAAAAAAAACAAACAACTGAGCTAAAGTAACTAAAAGAATATAGTACTGTGTCATATCAGAAAATAGAAAAAAAATCATAACTTGAAGAAAACAATATTAGACACAAATAAAGGAAAATAGAAACCTAACTCATAATTTCAAATGTGAATGAATTAAACAATTCAATAAAATGAAAAAGTGACAGATTTGAATCAGAAAGAAAAGCTTACGATATTTTGCTTACAATAAACACATTTAAAAATAAAGACATACATACACAAGATAAAACTAAGGGGATGGAAAAAATTTCTACATATCATGCAAATGCAAAAGAAGCAGGACGAGCAATCCTGCTTAAGGTAAAGCAAAATATAACATTTAAAAAATAAACAAAAAAAGGAAACCACATTATGCTGAAAGGAACATGGACAACAATATGCTCTAAATGCACTAGCATCCAAATGAATAAGGAAAACATTAACTGATGCATTAAAAACATAGAGAGTAATACAATAGTGACAGGACACAACAATATCCCTCTCTCTGTTTTGGATAGGTCTAACAAAATAATAAAAGGTAAAATATGGAACTAAACAAATTGCTAGAGAAACTAAGAGCTAAAGACTTGTGGCATCTTCTAAATGGGACTACATAAAAATACACATATTTCTCTGCACCATATGGAATCTTTATCCCACACGCACATGTGCACACACAAACTCAACTGTATTATGAGGACAAAGAGATATTGCAAAAAATTGTACAAAGGGAGAAATAGTTTGGTACATGCTTTACAAACTAAAGCAATAAAAAGGTCAAGGACTGCAAATAAAAGTCAAAGATCCAGGGGGCAGCTGGGTAGCTCAGTGGATTGAGAGCCAGGCCTAGAGACAGGAGGTCCTAGGTTCAAATCCGGCCTCAGACACTTCCCAGCTGTGTGATCCTGGGCAAGTCACTTGACCCCCATTGCCTACCCTTACCAATCTTCCACCTATAAGTCAATACACAGAAGTTAAGGGTTTAAAATTAAAAAAAAAAAAAAAAAAAAAAAAAGTCAAAGATCCAAATGGACACAACAATGAGAACCTAAAAGATAAATGAGTCAAATAACAAACCAAAGAAACGATGATGTGAAAATGATATTGATGAAATAACAAACTCAAATTTCTAAAATGCAGCTAAAGCAGTCATCAGGGGGAAAATCTTATCCCTAGAAACATCCTTTAACAAAAAATAAATAGAAGGTTAATGAAATAAATATGTTTTTAAATTTTAGAAAACCAACAAGTAAATTTATACACAAAAGAAGATAACTTTAAAAATTAAAGGGAAAATCAATATATTAGAAAAATTCAGAAACAACTAAGATTGATAAACTTTTAACTAATTTTGATTACAAAGAAGAGGACAGAAAAATCAAATAAATAAAATACCAAATGAGTTATGTGAGATCACTGTAAAATCAGAAAATTAAAAAATAAGAACATAAGAGCACAACAAAGTGCTAGCAAAACTGTGATCATAAAAAGTAAAATATAAATATAAAATAATTCAAATTATCAAATGACAAGATGGAGATTTGAAATAACCCAATTTCAGCAGTAAAAGAACTACTAAAGAAAAAATGCTTGATCCTAACAGATTCAAGGGAAAATTCTATCAAACTTTTACAGAAGCGATACAAGGTGGCCCATTTTCCCCACTATTCCTTGATATCATTCTGGAAATGCTAGCCACAGGAAAAAAAAAAGGAAATTAAAGCCATTACAATGGTAAAGAAAAGAGAAAATTATCCATATTTGTTGATGACATGATGGTTTTCTTGGAAAATTTCAGGGAATCAGCACAGATACTAACTGAAAAAATTAATACATTGAACAAAGTTGCAGATTAGAAAATAAACCTTCAAAATTCAACAGCATTTCTAAATAATAATAATAATAATAATAATAAAAACCATGAAACAAAAATAGAAAGAAATGTCATTTCGAATAACTAAAACAATGCATAAAATATTTGGGTATTAACTTATTGAAATACACAAAAGATTTGTTGTCTAGATTTAATTTCAAAGTGTTCCTTAAAAAAAAAAAAGAAAACAAAAACAAGAAAACAACTTAAATAATTGGTGACTCAAAGCTCATGGCTAGGCTGTGTCAATACAATACTTCCAAAGTTAATTAATACTTTTAAAGTTATCCAATCAAATTGTCAAGGGGATATTTTATAGAACTTAGTAAATAATAGCAAATTCTAGAATATCAAGAGCTATGACTAAAAGAAGGGGCAAAAGACTTCACTTCCAGGCCACAAACTATTTCATAAAGAAGCAGTCATCAAAAACATCTGGTATTGTATAAAAATAGAGAGAAAGATTAGTGGAACATATTAGACAAGGAGAATTAGGAAAAAATTGGAACTCAAAAAACCAGTGTTTTTTATACAAAACAAAAAAAAACAGAAATTACCTAAGAAAAAAGTCCTCATTTGAAAAAAGCTATTGGAAAAACTGAAAAGCAGCCTGGAAGAAATTAGGCTTAGACTACCACCTTATTCTTTATTTATTTTTATTCTTTTAAACCCTTACCTTCCATCTTGGAGTCAATCCATGGCAGAAGAGTGGTAAGGGCTAGGCAATGGGGGTTAAGTGACTTGCTCAGGGTCACACACCTGGGAAGTGTCTGAGGTCGGATTTGAACCTAGGAGCTCCCCTCTCTAGGCCTGGCTCTCAATCCACTGAGCTACCCAGCTGCCCCCAGACTAGCACCTTATAACATATTCCACGATGAATTCTAAATGGACTTATGACTTTAATATTAAAGAGTATACTCTAAAATAATCTAGGAGAGAAATAGCTATGGGTAGGAGATAAATTCTTACTCTAACAGGAAATAGAAGCAATTATAAAAGAAAAAAGACAGTATTAGCAGAATTGTGAAATGATGCAATCATTTTGGAAAGAAATTTGGAATTATAGACATAAATTGATTAAAATAGCTACATCCTTTAAACCAGAGACTCCTTTATTGAGCTTATACCCTAAGAAAACCATTGATAGGAAGAAAGTCTACATATATATCCAAATATATACTTGCAGCACTTTTTGTGATGGCAAAGAATTAGAAACAAAGATGCTCAGCAATTGGGGAATAGTTTAAAAAATTGTGGTATTATAAGTATCTGTATGAACTGATTCAGAGTAAAAGAAACAGAGCCAAGGAAACAATAGAGATACCAAAATGTAAATAGGAAGAACAACCACATTCATTAAAAAAGAATGTAGCAAAATTATAAATATCAAGCATGACACAAATGAAGAGATATGAAAGGACACACCCTCAACCCACCCTTTCATGGAAGTGGGAGGGCCATAGTATTACACATTTAACCTGTTTTCAATTTTTTTCAAAGGAGTGCTAATTCTTTTCCTCTTTAAAAACATACCATTTGTTATATAAAATGGCTCTCTGGGAATAGAAGAGCAAAGGACACTTGAGATAACTATAATGATGTAAAAAAAAATCAATGAAAGCTTGTTTTTTTTTAAAGAAAATATTGCAAAATTACAAAGAACAAGCATGACCCCAAAGAAGAGGCAGGAGAAGATGTCCCTCACCCTCATTTATTGAGAAAACTACGGAGTGTTGCATATGGGCAGATTTTATTCAATGTATTGACAGATTTTTCTAAAAATTTTCTCCTTTTTAAAGAATTATTTTTGTTCTAAGGAATGTCTCTCTGGGAAAGGAGAAGAGAGAGTCACAGGAAGAAACGTAGACATTGTGAAAACAAAAAACAATCTCAAAAATTAATTTTAAATAAATTGCTCATCTCTCTATGAAGCATATTCCATAGAATCTCATATCCTACAACAAATTATTTCCTGTTGCAGATTATCTGTTTGAAATATAATGCAAAATGTCATTCCTGGCAGGAAATAATTCTGCTTAGATATTTTCAAGTTAGACAAATTAGTTCCCTGGAGAATGTCTTTGTTTTCATAATTATTTACATACCATCCAATTGAGCCGTTGGAGATTTCCAAACAGAAGAAAGTCTTTTATTATTATAAATTACTATAATTTCAGAGATTTTTTATCAACACATATTTGCTAGATTTGCTTCAAAAACCAGCTGGAAAAAGGAAATAGTATCAAACATGGTTATTTATTCCAGCATATGGAAAAAGACAAAATGCCAACTTGATGCTAAAGAGTAATTTATTAACCTGATAAAGATCACCTCATTTAGGTTCTCCCTCTCCCAAATAAATTTTAAAGTTAATTCCGGCATTTAAGCCAAAACCACTTTGAACCTCATTTTTATTATAGAGTATTCTCAACTATCTTTGACAAACGATCTATCCATTGGGCATAAGTCTGAGAGGGGATGCTGTCTAACTTGAACAAAAGTGTGGAGGAAAGGCCAAAGAATTGTTGAATCCATAGTCTACCAATCCATCTATTGATTCACAATGAAATAAGTGATATTGTTAGAAGAAACCTGGCAAGTGATGAGTCACTTTTAATCAGTCAATCAAATATTTATTGAGCACTTCTTATGTTCCAGGAATTGTGGTAAGTGCTACAGACTAATAGAGGAGATGATATACAAACAACTATGCAGAGACAAATGATATTCAGGATAAATTGGATATTATCACCAGAAGGAAGGCACTATAATTTATATGGACTGGAAAAGGCTTCCTGTTGAAAGTGGGATTTTAGCTGAGACTTGAAGAAAGGCAGTACTTAGAGAAGAGAAAGAGCAGTTCATGTATGGGGAACAGCCAATAAAAATACTTAGAGTTTGGAGATGAATTGTCTTGTTAGAGGAACAGCAAGGAAGCCAGT
This sequence comes from Gracilinanus agilis, assembly GCF_016433145.1. Classification (NCBI taxonomy): domain Eukaryota; kingdom Metazoa; phylum Chordata; class Mammalia; order Didelphimorphia; family Didelphidae; genus Gracilinanus; species Gracilinanus agilis. The sequence goes on from NC_058131.1 coordinate 82,307,902, forward strand.
ACCATTGATGTGTGTGTGTGTGTGTGTGTGTGTGTGTGTGTGTGAGAGAGAG
>NC_058131.1:82308264-82446820 GCF_016433145.1 Gracilinanus agilis
GAGAGAGAGAGAGAGAGAAAGAGAGAGAGAGAGAGAGAGAGAGAGAGAGAGAGAGAGAGAGAGAGAGAGAGAGAGAGAGAGAGAGAGGAGGAAGAGAAAGATGCAGAAAGAGAGAGGGAGACAGAGAGAATGTGGGGGTGAGGTGGGGGAAAAAAGTGAGGACGAGGCATAGTAAGGTCTAAGAAGGCTAGAAAGGTAGACAGGGGACCTTACCTTTTCATTCTCAGGTAGTAAACTAAAGGATTTGGGGATAAAGAAGATCTTAATCTTTCTTCCAGCTGAAGTTTATGACTTTGGAAGATAAAGGATATGAGAAAGAGACAGTTGGCTAATAGATGGTGTCAAAAAATGAGATTTAGTTTTATGGGCTCTGCCTTAATATAATGATGAACTCTTGGCTAATAATAGACATTTATGTCATAAAATGAAGAATAAAGTATTTGGAAGAGCACTCATCAACTTGATCAAAAAGAAGAATAAATTAAAATTTGAAAGATTTGGAGAAAATATTCAGATAAAACCTTAAATACAGCTCCTAGAAAGGGCAATAGGTACGCTTTTTTTATTTTTTATTTTTTTAAACCCTTAACTTCTGTGAATTGGCTCCTAGGTGGAAGAGTGGTAAGGGGGTCAAGGACTTGCCCAGGGTCACACAGCTGGGAAGTGTCTGAGGCCGGCTTTGAACCTAAGACCTCCTGTCTCTAGGGCTGACTCTCAATCCACTGAGGTACCCAGCTGCCCCAATAGGTATGCTTTTTAAAATAAGATCTATGATTTTACTACCATGATTTTACTAGGGGAGCTTCTACTGATAAAATCTCTCCACCCATGTAAGCTGGTCCTTTCTCTGCAATGTACAGCTTTAAAGTCATCTGGAACCCTGAGAAGTGACTTGGTTGAAGTCACACACCCAGTATATGTCAGAAGCAGGACTTGAATCCAAGTATCCCTAACAAGTTTTATACCTACTATACCACACTTCCTACTACCATTAGATATAAAACAGCAGGGAAGCAGCCCAGAAATTCCCAGGATGAAATAGCACAGCAAAGAGTTAAGAACAGTGCCTACAAGAACTGACTAGTCCATCTAATGAAAAGATGAGAACTGCAGAGAAATCTTGGAATACACAGAAATCAAGAGAAACATAAAAAAGGTAAAACATGAGTGAGCACCTATAAAGGCTTAAGCAAGAATAAACTGTTTACATTTTAATATGACAAAAGGATACATATCATCAGGAGGTGAGAACTGTATCATCATTAGTAGCCACAGGAATCTAATTAGACAAAAGGTCTTAAAATTCTGTTATGTTTTGATGATTTTAAAAGAATGGAAAAGGAGGTCAAGAGGAATACACTAATGAAGAAAGAAGGGAGAAAATAAAAAATATAGAAAACAGAAGCCTAAACAAACAATGGAGAAGGGATGGAAAGAACAGAAGTCACTTGAACTTAATTCTCAGTTGATTTGATCAAAGAAAAAAAATATACATACACACAGAGTTGTGTACAAATACATATTTCACGCAACAGGGAAATGAGAGGGAAAGAGGGATGTTAAAGGCAAGAAAAGAAAATAAAGGGTGGGATAAGAGACAGGGTAGATTAAGGGAGGAATTGGTTCAAAGAAAAACAAATTTTACCTAAGGAGGATGGATCTCTAATTGGGACTTGGAAAAAACAAAAAACAAAAACAGAAAGGACACATGATGAAATATGCTACTCACCTCTGGATAGAGAGGTGTTAGACTCAAAGAGCAGATTAAGACTTTTTTTTGACATTGCCAATGTGGAAATTTGTTTTGTGTGTGACTACACAAGTTTCTAACATGTATACAAATTTTTTTGCTTTCTCAACTGACAGGTCAGTTTTATAAGGGTTCCATTCATCTACAAATCATAAAAGAGAAGTCAAATTTTTTTTAAAAATTAATTTAATAAAAAATATTAGCTTTGACCCAGTAATACCACTGCCATACCTGTCCCACAAAGAGAACAACAAAAGAGGAAAAGATCCTATGTGTACAAAAATATTTAACTGGAAACTAAAGGAATAACAATTATCTGGGAAATTGCTGAACAAACTGAGGTATATTGATGTAATGGAATATCATTGTTAAGGAATGAGGGAAAAGATATTTCAAAGAGATATGGAAAAATTTGCAAGAACTGAGGTACAATGAAGTAAACAGAACCAGAACAATTTATAGTCAATAGTCAGTAACCATCTGTCAAGCAATTACTGTATAAGGTACAGTACTAAGCACTGAAGACAGAAAAGAAAATTAGTCCCTGCTCTCAAGGAGCTTACTATCTCGTGAGAGAAAACTACATGCAAAAGAAAGATGGAAGGGTGAGGAGGAGAGAAGGTAATCCAGATGGGGGCATTGTGAAGAAGTCAGTCTGGGAAATCCTAAAATAGTGCAGTCAAGGGAGAAGTGAAATGTTCTGAGCTGAGCTTTCTCCTTAAATGAAGATTGGGAGTTCATGTTTATAATGGAACTGTCACATCAGTGTAACAAAACTGAACAATTCTGAAGACTTGCATGAACTGATGAAGAATGAATTAAGTAGAAACAGAAAAAATTTACATTAAAAACACTGTAAAAAAACAAGTAACATTAAAACAAACAAACAAAAACCTCTGATCAATGCAAAGACCATCCATGGTTTTTGCACGCTCTCTACCTCCTAAAAGAGAAGCATTTTGGGATATGGCCAATAAGAGAATTTGTTCTGCCTAATATGAATAGTTATTACAAGGATTCTTGTTTTGTTTGTTTTACCTTTTTCCAATGGGAGCAGGAGGAGATAAATTAGATTTCAGTTCATTAAAAAAAATTTTTTTTAAAGATAGGTTTTTGTTTCAAAGAGAAGTTTGGGGTGGGGGGGAGGGAGAGTCATTGAAAAACACTGCAATTTTCCAGATGTAATCCAGCCTATTTTTCTCCTATTCAGTTCTGGGCTCACTTTATTATTTGTCTACGGAGCCTGTTGCAATATATTTACTGATGGGCCATTTCTATAAGGGCTCCATTTATCTACAAATCATAGTCTAGGTAATAAGCATTGTTTATCTACTTGTTTTTTCTTGTATATATAGATCTCATGTAAGAGGATCTATAGTCAGTACTCTGAGGTTTAATGACAACTAAACAATAGCATTCAAAAACATGAATATTTTGAACAAATCCCTATCTTTTGAAATTCTTCTTCCCTTTGAATCCTTTAGGAGACATCTATCATGACAGAGGCAACCCTCTCTGGTGAGTATATGTTCTCTTCTTTTATGCCTGGCTTAATATTAGCAATCAGAGCATCATAAAACAAATTTATCGATGTTCTTGAGCCTTTTGGAGGATCTTGTATGAAAAATCATTCATATGAATATGATATTCCTTTTTGGAGGATCTTTTGTTTTACTAAGTCAAATGGTTTTTGTAATACTCTTTAAAAGTTACAAAAATAATTATATCTTTTCACCCAATAATTCCATTGTTGAGAAGGCAGAGCTATCAAAAAGGGAAAAAAGCTCTTTTTTCAAAGATACTTATGCCAGCATTATTTGTATTTGAAAAGAACTGGAAACAGCCTTATATATCTAACAATAGGAGAATTATTCAATAAATTGTCATATATTTAATATAATAGAATATTATAATGCAACTGAGATGGATAAGTAGGAGGCATATAAAGAAATCTGGGGAAGTTCTCATAAAAGAATATAAAAATTATTTTATTTCTAAAGCAGAACCAGAAAAACAGAGTACATACAAATTATAACTACAAAAGTGGAAAAGTGAATAGGAAGGAACACACAAGAAAAGAAACCTGGTGGAAACTTGGAGGCAATGACTGAGAAGTTGCCATGTATATCTTATTTCAGGGGATTTAAGATCTCATTCATTTGAATAGTCTCTCCATTGGTTCACCCACCATACTGGTGAATTAAAATCCAAATACTCCAAGTATTATATTTAATAAAATTTATTAATAAAAACTTGAAGCAAGGGAAGGAAAAAACTCAGTAAAGAAAGAGAGTTTTCCCAGCCACACACATGGAAAAAGAGAGAAAGAAGGAGGGGTTATACAAAACTCTATATAAATAGTGTAAACACGTAACTTGGGGACAAAAGGAAAAGGATTCTGGGTAATGTAGTTCAGGGGTTCAAGATTTTTCTAATTATGCAATACTAACCCAATTCTCCTACAAATCTTCCACAGAAAATCGACCCAATATACTTGAGATTAGACGCTAAGTATAATTTCTGTCATTTTGTGGACACTACTGTAGCACATGTACTATTGATTATCATCTATCAGGTAAGAAGAGTCTAACTTAGGGACCCAAAGGCCTGGAAATGGTGGTGGCAGTTTGAATGGAAAGGAAATGTATGAAAGACACCATGAAAGAAAAATCAGTAGAATTGTGATATGGGAACAAAGGGCAGGGAGGAAACAAAAATGGTTTTAAGCTTGGGTGACCAGTAATTAAAGAATGGATCTCTCTCTCTCTATCTATTTGTATAAATATATGATATAAATAAATATAAACATTTTAAATATATAATAAATACACAATAATAAATATATGTGAATATAATATGAATATAACATAAATGTATAAATATATACTATAATTATAATTGGTATATGAATATGTATACCAATTTTATAAGTTCATTTTATGAGTAATCTTATACAACCCATACCTCAAAACATATACCCAAATAAACAAGTAGAAAATCATATGCTTTCATCTTCATTCTGACTCCAACAGTTCTTTCTCTGGAGGTGGATAGTATTCTTTGTCATAAGTCCCTCAGAACTGTCTTGGATCATTGTATTGCCAATAATAGCTAAATCTTATCACATTTAATCATTCCATTATATTGCTGTTACTGTGTGCAATATTTGGAACTCAATTTAAGAAAAATGTCTAACTTAAAACACTTCAAAAAGAATCCTAAAGTTTTGGTATTATAATATGGAAATGTTTTTCATGATAATACACATATAATCCAAATTGAATAGCTTGCAAGCTCTGGGAAGGGAGAGGGAAGAAAGGAAAGACAATTTGGATCATATGACTTTGGAAAACTTATATGAAAAATGTTTATTATTTATATATGTATTAAAATAAAAATTAAATTAAAAATTAAAAAACAAAAACAAAAAGGACTCTAAACATGAAAAAGATTGTATATGGAACATGAGCCTCCGATTCATACTATTTATTTAAGTATATAATAAATTCCCATATTACTTTCAAAACCTTTTGAATGTCTTTGCTTCTTTCTGAACACATCTAAACATCTTAAAAATGTTTCATTGAGCCTCTTTTTTTTTGTAATAGTGTTTCTAGCTATTAGATGTAAGCTCCTTGATAGTAGGGAATGTTCTTGTCTTTTGTGTATCCTCAGCACTTAGCATGGTGCTTGGTATATAGTAAACATTTCACAAATACTTGCTTATTGATTCTTTAATCCCTCTCCCTCATGCCTCAATTTAAAATAATCACAGCAACAAAACCTTATAACATATAAGTATAATCAAGTAAAATAAATCAATGGAGTGGACAGGTACAAAAATGCATGTCTCTGTACTTTTTGTCTATTACTGCTCTGACATTGGCTTAACATTTTCCATCATAGGTCCTCTGAAGACATAGTTAACCATTGCATTGATCAATGTCCTTAAGTGTTTCAAAGTTCTTTTTTTTTTTTTTAAAGTGATTGTATAAATTGCCTTACTGGCTTGCTTCACTCTTCATCAGTTAATACAAGCCAGGATTCTCTGTTGTTCTCTCTTTTCTTATGGTGTAAAAAATTCCATTATATTCACGTACCAAAATTTGTTCAGCCATTCCTCAAATGATGGATGCCCAATGGAACTCATTTTGCAGATGAGGAAACAGAACTTGAGAGATTAAAAGATTCAGTCAAAACCCAGGCTGAGGTTCCTTGAAAATTTTGACCATTTTCCTTTGGATGTTCTCCAACTGCCCTGCAAATTAAGAGTAATCTTCAAACACTACTATGATCATTTTACTTGAATGAGAATCAGAGAGCCAGAACTCTAGCTCCAGCTCTGACACTAACTATGTGACCTTTGACTAAAATCCAGATCTCCTAACTTCTAACCAAGTGGTCTTCCCAGCATGATGGTACCATGTATCCTCCCAGCCCCTCAGGTTTTCGATAGAGGTGTCATTCTCAACTTCTCAAACTCTCACTCCCTGCCCCACCATATCCAATCTTTTACCAAGATCTATCAATTTACCTTCATAACCTCTCTTCTATAATACCCCTTCTCTTCTCTGAAACCATGATCACCCTGTTACAATCCCTTATCACTTCATACTTGGACCACTGCAATAATCTGCTGAATGAACTCTTTGCCACAAGTCTCTTTAAATTGCAGTTCATCCTCTACTTAGTAGCCAAAGCAATCTTTGTAGAGTGTAGGGCTGACTATCTGTCTCAAAAAACTACAGTTGCTTTCTATCATATTCATGATCAAATATAAATCCTGTAGTATTCAAAACTCTTCTCCCCTTCTAGGTCTCCTTAAGCCAACCTCACTAATACCACTTGTTCTTTGATGCATTGAAACTAGACACCTTGGTTTTATTTTTTTCTCAAACAAGACATGCCATTTTCCAACTCCGGAAAATTTTTAATAATTTTAAAATTCATATATATTATTTTTTCTAATTGGATGTAAAGACTTTTTTAACATTTACTTTTTAAAATTATGAATCCCAGATTCTTTCTTTTACTCTCTCTTTCCCATTGCCTTGAGAAGATAAGCAATTTGATGTTATATATTGGCAAAATAATTTTGTATTAGTCATGTTATAAAAAAAGACTTAAATATAAATAAGTAAAATAAAAAGCAGCATCCTTCAATCTGTATTCAGATTCCATCAGTTCTTTCTCTGAAAGAGAATCACATTTTTATATTTGTATGTTCAGCACTAAGAATAATGCTTGGCACAGAAAAAGTGATTAATGAATGCCTTTTCATTTATTAATTCAATATTCATTCACTCATATGAGCTTGTTAACAATTCTTTTGGCTCTAGCACAAATAACAGAAAAATGACCTGCATCTGGTGGAAAATGAATACTTTATTCTTCAAGTTCCATGGGGTTCCTCACTTCCATCAAGGGAATTTTCTAATGTCTGTATTACAAAAACCACCTGTACCTAATATCGTATAAAAGTACAAGGCAACTTTTCCATGACATGGTGAATATTGGGAGTCAAATTTTGTGTTCAAATTCTGCCTTAAATATCTATTTGCCTGTGTAACCTGGCCAAGACTTAAACTCCAAGTCCTCTAGGCAGCTCTTTCAGACTATCGCAGAGAAGGTGCTCATGTACATTGGAAGGATATATTCCTTACTGGGAGCTTCCTCTAAAGCTCTGGTTAAAAAAAAAAAATCACATTGACAGAAGTGAGTCAGTTCTTACTGCCTCTTGAAGATGGGTAGCAATATATCTTTAGTATGATTAAAAGCATTTATTTATGGCCATGAGTTAAAATTCCTTTTAATAAATACTGAAGGGGGAGGAGTCAAGGTGGCAGCTTAGAAGCAACAAACATTGGTTCCTCTGTGAAAACCCTTCCACACCAATCAAAAACAAATGCTTCAAGGAGGAGAGGAAACCAAATCCAACAACAAGACAGAGCTTCGGGACCCTCCTGCTCAATTCAACTTAAAAGGTACGCAGAGAAGTTTGAATTCTCAGATTTAAGGAAAAGAAAGAAGAAAGATCCCAGGGCCCCTTCTTCACCTATTGTGCTGACACTAGAGGGTTGGTGGGATTTCAGAGAGAGGGCTCCAACCAGGATGGAATGCCTTACTATCATAGCTACATGAGACTCAAGGCTCTGACTACAGTTGGCAAGGAGGCAGCTGGAGAAGAGAAGCAGAGAAGGGGGCAGCCTGGTGACAACCTTCAGCCACCACATCTCCATCTTGGGCCTCTGGCTCTGGAAGTTTGGGCCTTAGGGAAGGTCCAGCTCTGCAGATCAGCTCAACTGGCTTAATCCAGTTTATCAGTAGTACAGAGAAGAAGCCTCTAGAGGGCAGAAAAACTCAAACTCAGAGCTAGAAAAAAACACCAGAAGAACAAGTGTACAAAATAGATAGAAAGTCAAATTCAGTAGCAAGACAGAATCACAGGTCTCTCCTACTGATCCAACCTGAAAAGTACATAGATGAAGTTGAAGTCTCGAGTATAAGGGAAAGACCAAACATCCCTCCCCCACTTACTATGCTGAGACCTGCTTAGGAATCCAGCTGATTGGGATCTCAGGGTAAAAGCTGAAACAAGGACAGTGTTCTTTAATGCCTCCACAGAAGCTCAGGGCTCTGACCTGGCAGCTGGCAGGGAGGTGGCTGGCAGAAAGGAGTAAAGAGGAGGTCTGAGGGTAACTACCTTCAGCCTCCACACCTCCATTTTCACCGTCAGCCTCAGCTGGGGAAGGTCTGGCCTTGGGGCACATTAAAACAACTGGTTAGCTCCAGCTCCAGCTAATCAGCACAGTAGAGAAGCCCCTTCAGGGCAGAAAAGCCCAAACTCACAGATCCAGTAAATAAACAGAGAAACAAGAATACAGCCAATAAAGAGAGGAAAAGAAGGAATAAAATATGAGTAAACAACAGAAAAACAAAAAAGAACTTACAATTGACAGCTTCTATTCAGATAATGAACAAAGAACAAATGGAACAGAGGAGGACCAAAGAATACCAAGCAAGAACTTAGAAACTGAAATGAATTGGACTCAAGCTCTGAAAGAACTCAAAACACAATTCAAAAGACAATTAAGAGAGGCTGAAGAAAATTGGGGAAAGAACATAAAAAGCAAAACAGGTCATCTGGAAACAGAGGCACATGAACTAAAACAAGAAAATAGTTTCCTAAAAGCCAGAAATGACCAGCTCAAAAAACAAGGGAAAGAAAGTAAAAGATAAAAACAATGACCTACAAAGAAAAATAGATCAAAAGGAAAAGGATAAAAAAAAAACAGAGATGAAATTAAGACTTTAAAAATTAGAATCCAACAATTAGAAGCAAATGACTTCATATGGCTGTAAGAATCTATAAAATAAAATCCAAGGAGTGAAAAAAATGAGGAAAAAATGAAACACTTCATTGATAAAACAACAGACCTGGAAAATAGACCAGAAAGACAATTTAAGAATTATTGGAGTACTGGAAAATCATGACCAAAGAAAAAGTCTGGACATCATTGTATAGGAATTTATCCAAGAAAACTGTCCTGATATTCTTGAACAAGAGGGTAGAGATTGAAAGAATCCACAGATCACCTCCTGCATTAAATCCCCAATTGACAACACCCAGGAATGTTATAGCCAAGTTCAAGAATTTCCAGACCAAGGAAAAGATACTACAAACTGCTTAAAAGAAACAATTCAGGTATGGAGCCACAGTCAGGGTTACACAGGACCTGGCTACATTCACACTAAAGGACTGGAAGGCATGGAATATGATATTCAGGAAAGCAAAGGAACTGGGTCTACAACCAAGAGTTAACTACTTATCAGAATTAACTATATTATCACAGGGAAAAGTATGGTCACTTAATAAAATAGAAGATTTCCAAGCATTCCTAAAGAAAAGATGAGACTTAAACAGAAAATTTGATGCCCAAGAACTGAACTCAAGAGAATCACCAAAAGATAATTAATGAAGGGGGAAAAAAATTAAGGGATCCAATAAGTTCAAATAAACACTGAAATCTTTCTTAGTAAGATCAGATGTAAAGCAAATATGTGCTCTGTAGTATACAGAATTGGGGATTATAGTTTTTCTAGCTTTGGCTGAGTTCCAAAAAGCTGTTAGAGGTTTTAGAATCTTGAGGAGAGGCAGTTGACTGGATCTTCCGTGAAGGGAGGAAGTCAAGGAGCGAGCTCTTAGATTATCTAGCTTCAATATTGAAATTTAGCCTAGCGTTGATATATTTACTTAAGAAATTATTATTTTAGGTAGACCCTTTATATCTTCCTTTCCCAATACCACCCTGCCTTCCCTCCCTTACCTTAGTGGCTGTGGAGTTTATAAGGAGAGAAATTAGAGAGGAGTTAAATCTGTGAAGAGTTATTTAATTGACAGCATTATTTATAATTTAATCAAATCACCTTTATTCCCTTTAGATAGATTTTGAAAAACTGAGCAAGGCAGGTCCTTATTCAGATTCCATCTTTACTTCCCTTCCCCCACCTGAGGTTCCTGGGATAACTGATAGGGCTTTCCTTTAACCCACCTTCCTAACAAACATTCTTCAAACAATTAAACCCCTTGTGTTTCAATAGTTCTATTTGGTGTAATTTGTCTGTTGGTTATCAAGAGGGGAGAAGAGGGAAAGAGACAACATACTCTGGGCTTAGAGGGTAGCTGGGCATCCATCTTGAAGGAAGGTGTTACTTCAAAATAGGTCCCTTCCTGTGAAATTAACTAAAGCCTGTTTGTTAATTTCAGTCTAGTCTATTTCCCTCAGCTTGTGTTTGAGTCTAAGCCCCAGTCTGTAAGCCTGCTGTGTTAGCCTGTTTAGTTTAACTTCTTTCTCCCAAGAAGATCTCTGTTTCCCTTCTGTGTTATACTCCTGACTTCAGTCCTTTTATACTCTGAATCTCCTTTAATCCCAGCCTACCTGTAGCCTAATTTATCCATTTACCAAGTCTCCAACATCCTCCTTTCAATTCCCTTATCCCAAACACCTTCCTCAAATTACCCCCATAACAGCTCATGTCCACAATTATATGGCACAAGACAGCCAATATTATGGTTATTGTGTGTATACATATATAATTTTTGTGTATATATGAGACATATACATACACATATACACAAAACAGCATAGAGTGATGGGGTTGGAAATAAGGATTTGAAGGGGGCTGAGAAAATGGATAATAATAAAGTCAGTGAAAGAAAGTAAAAAATTATAGCTATTTCTAGAGGAACAGCAGGGATCAGAGAAGGTTTTCTAGGTCATAAGAACTATATATGTATATAGCCAGAGAAGCAGGATCCAGGGTTGGGGAATGAATCAAAGATATAAGTCAAGTAAAGAGGGAAAAACTGAGCAACTGTCATTGGTGAGTCCTGTTGCCTGCACAAGGAAGGCTATAATCTAATAAACAGGAATAGTCTAAAAAAAAAAAAGGGTGAATGCAGCAAGTATCTTGGCCATCCTAGCATTCTCCATCTCTGTCAAGTTCCTGGCTAGGATACTGTTGGCCAGGCTCCCATAGAGTACAGTCAGTTGGCCATTACCAAGATACAGCAGAGCTTAGTGGGGAACAGGTTGGCAGGATCCTGGTAAGGGAACAGATCCAGCATGCAGTGTTTATCCATCCCAAATGGTGACTTTGATCCCATCCACAGGACTCAGGTCTAGCAGAATTTGAATTGATTTAGCCCCTCAGGCTACAGAATGAGGATGGAAAAAACCAAGTCTAGAAAAAGTCATAGATCTAGGTCTTTTCTCATTCTAAAAAAAAAAAAAAAAAAAAAAAAAAAAAAAAAAAAAAAAAAAAAAAGTAAGACTGGGAGGTTTTTTTTTCCCCTTCTTTTTTTTACATTTCTTTCAGGGAACTATGTTTAAGGAAGCAGATATGAATATAAGTCCAGTTCCTTAGAGGAAATTCCATGTTGGGTATTTCATTATAAATTCTTAAGACAATTTAAATATTATCAAGTCAAAATAAATAGTGGATAATGAAAAATAGATAATGGAAAGAGATAGACTATTATAACTTCATATAGAAACTTAATTGATATAAATGGACATAACTGATATTTTTGGAGACCAAAAGAGCCTTAAAAATACCTTAGTCAACAAATATTTGCCTTTTTTAATATTTACCATTTTAAAAAATTTTTGAGAGGGCAGTAAAAAGCAACACAACTTATTTGTGAAATCTTATGAAAAAGAACAATTGATGATTATGATTTTATGTATATATATATATATGTACATACATATATAGAGTCATTGATTATAAACTCCATCTTCTCATTCTCTACATCTCAAAATTCCTTGACATTATCCCTCATTCTCATCTCCTTTATTCCAGGTTTTGATGATGAGATGGCCATTCTCATTAAGTTCAGTATCCCTTTACATACCATTAATAGGATCTCTGCCATTTTCTTCAGAAAATTGTTTCCACCAAATGCCCACTTCTAATTTTGTAAAATTCCCTATATACTGTTTTATATGCAACCAAAATCTCCCCAATACTGAAAAATCCTTCTCTAGATTGTACATTGATCCTCAATGTCATTTTATATCTTTCATCCTTTTCATAGTCAAATTTCTATAAAAAAAAGCTATCAAAAATTAGTTGCCTAAACTTGCTTTCTTCTCAGTCACATCATAATCCTTTGCAATCTGGCTCTTAGCCTCATCTCCCAGTACACCCCAAATCTGCAAGATCTTCCTTTCTCAAAATGAAGGCTTTATTCACTGTAGACACCAAGACTCCTGGAAAATCAGTTGCTTCAGCCATTCCCAGAAAGGAACAGGCCAAGTTGAGTAGGGTAGATGGAGTAACTACTAGATCTCCATTTTGGAACTAATGGACCAGATGTTTGAAGGTATGTTTGTATTATATATTTATATATATATGCATACACACACATATATATGTATATATATATGTACTTAGTATTGTTGTACGTATATAACATATTATATTACTAGCTATGTGATGCTAAGCAAGTCTCTTAACCCTGTTTGCCTCAGTTTCTTATCTGTAAGATGAGGAGAGAAGGAAATGGCAACTTACTCCAGTATCTTTGCCAAGAAAACCCCAAATGGGATCACAAAGAGCTGAATATGACAGAGAAGACAGAACAACAGCATCCCATTAAGGAGGAAGAACAGCTAGATAATTATAAATGTGAAAAAATCTGGTATTTTTAGTAACTCTAAGCTTAATGAGCCCAAAGTGCAATTTATGGCAAGCAAAAGTTAATGTCTTCTAGTATATGTTCAGAGTGCAATGCAGGATGGGATAGTAAGTAGCAAAGAGTCTGGATTTGGGACAGATACTTCCCTTTACCTAGAATGCTCCTACCTCCTGGCTTCCCTGGCTTCAAGTCTCCCCCAAAATCTCACCTTCCCCACCTCAATTTAGCACCTCCCCTCCATTCACCATTTCTAGTTTACCCTGTATACACCTTCTTTGGTGTCTTGTATACTCAGTGCTTAGCGTGGTACCTGGCATGTAGCAGGGTCTCATGTGAAGCCTCCCTCCAGCAGAATGGGCAACCAAGAACAATTTATTCCAATTGCCATGAAGGCAGTGGAAGCAGGCACTATAGCGCACTTGAGTTTGGTCATACTTCAAACAAGTCAAAGTCATCCACTGAATCTCAGGCCATCATCACCAGTCATCCTGATTTTAGTCTTCCTCACTGGACTTCGATGACTGGAGAGTGAGGCCAATGATTCATAAACAAGTCGACCCATTATGTCAGTGGTCTTGTTTGAAAAATGAAGGACCAATGGGAAGTTCTGGGTTCAAATGTGGCCTCAGACACTTCCTAGCTGTGTGATCTTGGGAAAGTCTTTTACTGCTCTATTGCCTTAGAACCAATACACAATATTTATTCTGAAACAGAAGGTAAGGGTTTAAAAAAAAATACACAGTAGAGTGAATGGAAAAAGTCTTATTCTCTAGGAAGAAGAGACAAAGGCAATTTCGAAAGTAATGTGAAATTTATTATACATATATTTTTTAAAAAATAAAGAGTATGAAATACTCATGATTTCATATACAATCCTCTATGTTCTCTTTTGTGTACAGAAAAGCTCATGGGGGAGTGCTCAAAATTTTTTAAATTCTATTTTTTAAAATGCATTTAAAAATATACTTTTTAAAAAAACAACAAAAAAAGAATATTAATTATTTTGTGGTCTTGTGGCATCCCACATTCAAAAATGACCTTTCTTTCCTCAGACTTGAAGTAGTTTCACAATTCTCTTAAGTACCTAACATATTATGTTTACAGTATTATAAATTATGATGCAGACTCCTCATTTGAAGGATTATCTGTGTATCTCCCTTAGACCTCTTTCTGAAAATAAGATGATTGTTGAAATGAATTGACTTGTTCTTTGTCTTATGAAAGTTTAAACTCTTTCCCTAGAAGGAAATAAAAATATGGGTTGTTTAAGAAGCTTTTCCCCTGGACTTTATCAAAGAGATGGCTGGATATAGTGTATTGCAAAGTTTAAAGCACTCCATAACTATCCATGACTACTCTAACCTCTACAACCCAGAGTCATTCTTCATCAGATGAATTTATTAAGAAGTACCACATTTCAGCCAGAGAAGTTTTGGAATTTTCAGACTGTACTCTACAAAAAGCATGCTGTAGATGGACTGAGAAGAGAAAGATCCATCCCTGGTATTCATATTCATATCCCATACCAATGCTTCATTGTGCAAAAGAAGTTGAAATTAAAATCACTTGAAGCATTCAACTCATTATGCACCTTACAACATATAACTTCACAAATATTTGTTTCCTTCCCAAGCTCTTCTGGTTCCACTCTCCAAACACATTTCAAAAGCATTTCCCTGAGATGCTTGAAAATGCTGTCCTACCCTGTTATCCTTTGACATATTGAAACAGAATTTTAAGAGGTTTTTCTGCAATGCAGACCTTCCTGAATCCAGGACCTATTTTAACTCTGATCATGTCCATTTTACTACTCCTTCACCTGTACCCTCACCTATGAAAGAAAGATGATCTACTACTCCCCATCTTCCCCCAAGACTCTCTGAGCTCTGTACAAATGAGACCTAGCACCATCATCTTCACAATCATGGCCTTCCTATAATAATTATACCACTTTAATTAAATCCTCTTTTACATAAATTTACAAATTATTTAAATGGTTTCATGTGTAGTTTATTACAAATTAAAGAATAAGAGTGAACAAACTGTATTTCAAAGATGTAAATAATTGACTTTAAAAAAAGCAACACATTCATTTCCTTTGCCTTTTCTTTTTGTGTATGTTTTTTGGACCTCTTCTCTGTTTGAAGTTTTTCTTCTTCCTTATAAGACTTTTCACATCTCTATCATGAAGCCAGTCATCTCGTTCAGCCTCCC
The DNA here is from genome assembly GCF_016433145.1 of Gracilinanus agilis. Lineage (NCBI taxonomy): Eukaryota > Metazoa > Chordata > Mammalia > Didelphimorphia > Didelphidae > Gracilinanus > Gracilinanus agilis. Next base: position 82,323,432 of record NC_058131.1, read on the forward strand.
ACTGAAGCTGTTTAATACCTTTGAAGAAAAAAATCAACTTGGTGGAGTAATTGCATGGAATAGAGTATTTTACTACAAAAAGGATTTTCAAACACACAAAGTCAAACTTTGTAGTAGGGTGAGTGAGGTTCCACCTACCCCACTACTGAGGACAACTGGATATAGAAAGCAAGAAGGGAAAATTTTCCATCAGGAATTATCTTGTCATAAAGCACCTCATTAGTATAAAGATAGCATTGAGTAACTTTTAAATGTCAGAAATTATGATGTTTAGTTCATTCTGATGGGGCTTGTGGTAAATCATGGGACTAATAAGTTAAAACCAATTCTAAAAGTCCCCATTTCAGGAAACAATTGATAAATTGAGGAGCAAAGATGTTGAACTGTCTTGATATCCTATGTTATAAACAAAAGGGCCTAGGGAAATATACAGTGATGTGAATGTATCTATGTATTCTCCCTAGTTGCAGATGACGGAGGAATACCAACCCTGATCACCCTTGATAGTTATTATAATTTCCCCTTTTCTCTAACAGTTGCCCAGGGAGGACGCCGAAAGGTTAGGTGGATGGGTAACCCTTTCAAGTCCAAACTGGGGTTAGATAAATTATTATAGGGCTTTTGATTTGCCATGGATCAGGTCTGATATCTGACTGCATTGACTCCCTCCCCAAGGGTCGTGATATGAAGACTACTCAGGAAGGTACTTGTTGAAATCTCTTTATCTATAATCTATAATCAGGGAAAGGATAAACAGGACAAGGAATGGGGATTGGAGACCCTGTCAATCTAATATCTATAACTAGTTGACAATCAGGGCTGGAGGCTATTGATCTAGTAGAAGCTGGAGCTTTATTCTCCACTATACCTCTGGCCCAGCCTAGCCACAGCCAAAGCAGAGAATAGGGACTGCTATTGATGCAGCTGTGTTGGTGGTCTTATTCTCTCAGCTTTCTCACTATCAGTGTTTGGTGATGCACTAGCTCTCACAGTCTTTGGGAAATATTCAGATTCTTCCTACTCTTCTTCATAGACCTCCCAGCCTCTCTTCACCATCCAGAGACCTAGAGACCTAAAGAGCTAGAAAGACCAAGAGATCTAAAGACCTAAAAAGCCCAAAGAACCAAGACCCAAAGACCCACTTGAAAAGTGGCTGTCAGGGGAATTTATACTGCCAGGCCAACCAACGCTTGCCCCTGGCTCACAGCACCTGGGAACATTCCAAGTCTTCTAACTGCCTTCCCTGTCATTCAAGGTGGCATCCATCATTTCCCAGGATATGAATATAAAACCTACTACAGCAACATCCATGGAAAGAACCGGGGATATATAGCCTAGAGAAGACTCTGGGGTGGCATGATAATGATGTTTAAGTATTTGAAGCTCCATCACTAAAGAGGGAAAAGATTTGCTTTGTTTGGCTTCGGGGGCAGAATTCAGAACAATGGGTGGAAGCTGCTATAAGGACTTCAACTTCCTGAGAACTAGAACTATCCCAAAGTGTCATGGGTTGAGTGGGGCTATGATCAGTTTTCCTATTTTTTTAATAGGCAGTAGAAGAGATTGTTATGTATGGATTGGGCTGTATGGTCTTTAGAGTCCCTTTCACTGTGATGAAGATATGGTTCAAGTTTTCCTCTTCTAGAGGACACATCTATGAAATTTTGGATAAGGTCTTCCTATAATATTAAATCAAGGTCTTCTAATCATTCCTCAAATAACATTTCAGGATACCTGTTTTTAAATTGTTACAAACCAGGGGGCAGTTGGGTGGCTCAGTGGACTGAGAGCCAGGCCCAGAGATGGGAGGTCTTGGGTTCAAATATGGATTCAGACACTTCCTAGCTATGTGACCCTAGGCAAGTCACTTAACCCCCATAGCCTAGCCCTTACCACTCTTCTGTTTTGGAACCAATACACAATACTGATTCTAAGGCAGAAGGTAAGGGTTTAAAAAAATTTTTACAAACCACTTACTTGCATTATCTTTGTTGGCCATGGCATTCATACCAATGTTATCAAACTTGGAGCCAACATTTTCATCCAGCAGCTGGCCAAACTTTAAACAAAAAAAAAAAGAGAGAGAGAGAAAAATTTATGAAAAATTAGGTTGAAATCATGCTAATTTATGTCTCTACCTATGTTTTAAACTTACCTCTTCAGCAGAAACAAATAAACTGGAGTCATTGAAGGATCGCTTCTTTTTCTGCCTTGGGCCTGTAAAAAAGCATTTAGGATTAAATCCTAGATTAAATGTAGAAAATGGAAAACATTTTGAAATAAGTTACAACTGTAAACCCTACAGGTGAAAAGAGAAGGTAGACGAGGCTAGATAAAGTTTAGATCAACAGTTAGCTTTGGCCCTTCCATCTCTTGCTTCCATTCTCACTAACCCTCTGAAGCCACCAAGTGCCACAACCAATGGTTTGGGGATAAAGAATTCTCTTCTTCCCCCATTTGACAGGTAAAGATGGAGGGGGAGAGGGTGGAAGAAAGCAAGGGTCAGGTTGGTAAATGAAATAAACTAAAAAAGCAACTGCTATGTACCTATATCAGTATATACTATTTATCATTACTATCTTACTTTTTTAAGCAGGAAAGTAAGCAAGCATTTATTAAACACCTACTATGGGGCAGGCACTATTAAGGATTTTTTAAATACAATCACATTTGATCCCCACAACAACCCAAGGAAGTATGTGCTATTATTATTCCCATTTTGCTGCTAAAGAAACTGAGGCAGCCAGCGGCTTGGTGACTTGGATAGGTTTTACACAGCTAGTTGTCTGAGGTCAGATTTGAACTCAGGTCTTCCTCACTCCAGGCCTAGCATTCTATCTACTTACTATACTATCTAGCTGCCTCTAGTAGTACTAACCACAGGTCAACTTTGCCTTTCAAAACTAGAGAATGAACTAAAGTTGTTCCCTGAAAATAACAACTTCAGAAGCTTAGGATTTAAAAATAGTCAGTGGCATCTGAAGGTAACAATATGATTTGATGAGAGAAGGAATTTGGAAACTACATGAAGCCAATTATGTTTTAGTGAATTACTTCTCAGATTTTAACTGGACTGCCAGATACATAAGTACTTTTCCCTTCTCCAAATTAGTCCATTCTTAGACTGACTATGATGGAATTTAGCTAAGGTTAAAGGTTTGCTAAATAGGACAGAGATAGGGCCAGGACCTGTTATGGATAGGAAGCAGGGGACCTTCTTTATAATTCAGTCACCTAGGGTCCTGAGAAAGAAGGTAGACTTGCACCAAGGTCTTCCTAGCTTGAGACTAGCTACCCATCCACTATGCTACAATGCCAAATAGGAGAATCAAAACTGTAGATTGATGCAATTATGCAAACTAGGGCCTGAAATTTTAGTAAAAAGGAAAAAAAACCCTCCAGGAATAATGCTATATTGGTTCAGACAAATGATGATGCCCTTAATATATATCATCACTGCAACACTGTTAAGTATGGAAAAACATGATGAAAATGTATAGTTAATACTTTAAAAATTATTTGTAAGTGGAATTCCAAATTATTACAATTGGGTAAATCTCTTATTCATTAACAGTATCAATTCAGAAAAATTTTTTTTACATGCTCAATGGTAAGCAAGGAAGAGATCAGAGAAGTTCTAAACCTCCAGCAAGATGAAGAACGGGCCTTTGGCTTTCATTGAAAGGAATGAATGCATTTTCAATGTATAAAATGAGAAGTCAGATTTGGGGAGAAAGATGCTATCAGGAGGAGCTTAGTTGTCAAGTAATGTAGTGGTTTCACCATGAATGAGAATGAGAGATCTAGAGGGTTTTTAAATATAAAGAATATAAATATAAAAAATAAATATAAAGAATAAAAAGATGGAAAAAAGAAATGCCATTTACTGGAACTTGCATATTATCAGAGGTTTTATTAGCAGGACTAGTTACATATGAAGGAGAAAATATGAAAATATTAATGTACATAGAAACATTTTCTGAGAAAGGAAAAATACATTAGATCCTTCCACAGTTTTAAGAATAAAAGAAATTAATCTCTTCCTTACCTTGAAGTGATGCAACAAAGTCAACATCTGCTTTTTTCTTTTTGCCTTTTTTAATGCTGACCTTGGTGCTGACTTCATCTTCTAGTTCTGTTATTAAATACATATAGGACAATTAAAGTAAGGTACTGGAGATATGAAGAATGGCACCAGTGCTTGTCCTCAAGGATCTCACATTCTAATGGAGAAGGCATATGCAATATCATATCACTATCATTATCTCTCTCTCTCTCTCTCTTTATATATATATATATACACACACACATATACACACACACACACATTAAACATATATGATTGGTTATTATCCTTTGTATTCAAGGAGGACCAAAATCATATCACTGGTAGTATCTTCTGGCTCATGGATTTAAGTAAGGCAGAGTTGCACCAAGTCATCAGCCTCACTTTTTCTTCCAATCATTCAAGTCCAATGGCAAGACCAAAGTCAAGACGTCTGGTGACAGCTCAGGATGCAGTGGACAGCTTTGGCTTCTTCAACATCTAGCCAAATTCTAGGCACATCAGAGCTTCTATGAATACCTTCTATTAACTGATGGAAAAAATTGTTCAAGCTTAGGGTAGACACTACCCCATTCACCAACAAGTTTGAGGCATGTTGGTGAACCTTGACCTACTTTAGCCTGCAGGCTAAGCCAGTTTATTGGAGTGTGACCACTGGGCATGCTTACAGCTTCTTGGAATATCTATATATTATATGTGGGAGGTAGTATCAGAGGAAAGATACTATTAGTAGGAGAAATCAGGAAAGACCTTCAGTCCTGTGAGTTACAGATTCATGAAGCAGAGGATCATATTCTTTCCATATGTGCTAGGCTGCATTTCAAAGATTTCATAGCTGGACAGAGCCTTACTCCTAACTCCCTCAGTTTTCTAATAAGGAAACAGGCCAAGAGAAGCAAGGCGCCAGAAATGGGATGGGGATACAGGTCATCTCACTCCAAATGCAGCCTAGGCAATACAACACATACATGCCTCAGAGGGAACAGAGGAAATGAACTGAACTATATATATGTAAAAGCACTCATTAAAAAGGTCATTAGTTTTTGGCAGGGCCTCACCCTGTTCATGCACATCAGCACTCTACTGTTCCAAGAATGGGGCGGTGTGGTAGAGAAACTCTGTATCCCAAGCCCTTCCTGGAAAATGTCATGATAGCTGATAAGAGCTAAATTTTAGCCCTCTGACATCTTATGAATGGCTTAACTGGTGATATCACTGTAAAATGAAGTTAGAGAATAATGTTTTGGAATAAGAAGGGGATAGAGGAAAGAGAGGAGACAAGAAGACAAGTAATCTTACGGAACCCAATTCTGGATGCTATTTACTTTACAATGTAGTGTTAATATCTCCACCAAAAAAATGAAGCTTTCACCTCCCTTACCTATATAGCATTAGCATTATCATCATTATGTGAAAATGTTCATTAGGATCAATTCCATCATGGTGCCATGTGGAAAAACAAAGAGACAAAATGGTCCGTAGTTGAAAAAAGGAAACTAAAGAAATCAAAGTTTACAAGATGCTAAGGAAAAAGCTCTTAGGGAAGCTACTTGGGCAAAAGCCTTATAAACTTCAGGAAAAATAAAGCCAGTTAAGTTCCCTAAATATCTTAAGTCAAAGTCCCTGTCATCCAAAGACACCTACTGACCTGGAATGCTTTCACTTTCTTCATCTAGCACATCCATGAATGTACCTCCAGCTTCATCAACTTCCTCAAATTCTTCATCCATACTACCCAAGGAGATCTCTTCATCATCCAAATCATTGAAGTTATCGTCATCACTACCTTCCAAGTCTGATTCCTCATCCTCTTGGGTATTTTTAGTCCCTTTGGTTTTCTTTTTCACATTACTAAAAACAAAACAAAAGTATATTCAGCGTTTTGTAAAAAAAAAAAAAGAAAAAAAAAGAGGCAATAGTGTCATATTAAATAAGAACAATAAAATAAACAAATAGAGGAGAAAAAGTAATTTACCCAGCAAAATTAAGGTCATCCTTAGTAGTACTAAAGTAATTATCATCTTCAAATGTGTCTGCAAGAAATGAAACAAAGAATAAGACAAATATATTTTATAATCTCACTTACAAATAGATATGAACATATCCTATGATTTAGTTTCTTTTATAAAACTCAATAAATGTTTTGTTAAAGTTGATAGTGATACCTGTCCAACAGAATCCTGCAACTTACGGTGGTGTGAGAAAAGTAATGATTTGTTGCACAACTTAAGTACAATTATAGTTCCACATCACTTAGTTTCAATATCATCTAATAATGACAATTAATGTAACAGAACTATGGGTTGTTGGGAAGTCAAATTTTGTGATACTGTGCTATGGTGGACTTAAATATAGTGAAAATATAAACTAGTTCAAAAGAATCTAGATAAAAATGAACTCAAAAGCCAGGAGTATCAAATATCTAAATGTTACTATTTTTTTCATTTTTTATAAATTTCTATTTAAAACATTTTTAAAAATTCTTTTGTATGATACGGATTAAGAATTAAAATGGTCTATGTTTGCACTTTCACTTTAAGTAGACTAAAATGGGTCTCTGGTTACACATAGTTTGTAATCAAGAACTGGGCTTTTCCCCTAAGATCACCCATCCAGTGTGGCAATGTTAATTTAAGAACACTGAAAGCAGTGAATTTGTTTTTCCTACCAGCTTTTTCTCTTTCCCATGATACAAAGACAATTCAAAAACCTTTCACTTATCAGACATAACTAGATATTTTTCCTAGAATACATATGGTTTGATTGGTATTAATACTTCCCAAAGTACTAATTACATTAATTGGTGAATTCAGGATTTAATGTCATTCTAGTATTACATTAATGTAAATATTTTAATTTTCTTCCTTACTCAAAAGAGTTCCAAAACTCAAACTTGATAATTTTCTTTTACTTCACAGCTAATTTTTTTTTGTAAACCCTTACCTTCTGTCTTAGAATCAATACTGGGTTTTGTTTCTAAGGCAGAAGAATGGTAAGGGCTAGGTAATGGGGATTAAGTGACTTGCCCAGAGTCACACACAGCTAGGAAGTGTCTGAGGCCAGATTTGAACCCAGGACCTCCTGTCTTTGGGCCTGGCTCCCAATCCACTGAGCCACCTAGCTGCCCCCTCACATCTAATTTAAATCAAAACACTTGCTTAGTGTCTGCTAGGTATAGGAATTTATACTCTTATTTGACAATGGGGAAATATAAACATTTTGATCAAAGCAATATATTAAGATGGTCTGGAGAAAGGATATTCTAAAGAAGAAAAAAATGGTTGGGAGGTTATTGTATAGACAATAACAGGTAAGAGTATATACTTAGAACAGGCTGGAGAAGATTAGAAAGTTTGGGATGACTATGGAAGCAGAGGTAATGGTACCTTCCAAGTGATTGACTTTGGGGGAGGTAGAGTGAGAAAGAAGAGAGATGATGACTAAGAGAGGACTGGTTCCATCAGGAGAGACAAAAAGAAGAAAAATAAAACCAGTTGGAGATATAAGACTTGAATTTTAGGAAATGGCTGAAGATAGGACATAGAAGCTATAGGGTGCTTACTTAGAAGCAAATGAATCTATGGAAGTAGATAATGCCAAGAGAGAGACTAAATACAGAAGAGTAACAAGGACAAGATTTAGAGGCCCTCACATTTAAAGAACAGAAAGGAATGAGGTAAGCTAAGACATCTTCTTCCACTAAGAACCTCCATCTAAATTACAGATTTCATATAGGCTATATGTAATTTGGCATTCTTTTGTAACAAGACACATACTAAAACAGAGAATTTCAACTATCTTTTAGAATGTTACAAGGATCTTAGAGCTTAAAGGCAATGGATGACACTATGAGTGACTGTTTCACATAAAGTTTAATGAAGGAACCCTAACCATGAAACTATTTGTTAAGTGGGTCAGGGTTATTTGTGTAGCTACAGCTTCAAAAATGAAAAAGCCTAGGCAGGAAAAAATTACGTTTTGTTCTAAAGTATGTCCCAGATAGCATGATCACAAGACAGAAGACAGGATAGACAAAGGAGGAAAATCCTGATGACTGCTAACTGCATCTATACTCTCATTAAAACTCTACTGGCAATGAACCCCATAAACTTACGAAATGTCCTACATGGTCAAATGACTACAAACAACAATGATGGGTTGTAGAAAGCACAGAGTCAGGGAAAAGATATGAAAAAGAATAAGGGCAGCGAATAAGGGCAGTGGCATAGAACAAATAAGTATATAGCCCAAGGGATTTCCTCAAGTTCACCTAATTTTAGGATGAGAAAAGTAGTATTATCTTGTCTGTCATCTCGCTTGGATCACATTACTAGCCTGCCTTTTCTAGTTAGCTGCCTTACTTGTCTATCCCTTGTCTAGTAATGTGCCACATGAAGCCTACTCATGTCTACCATGTTTCATATTTGCCCTTTGTAAAAAACACCTATAGCCTAGCCCACTCTTTCCCTGTTTAAGTGTGGGTCCATTTGTAGTATTTGTCCTAGAAATATGAACTGATAGGCAAGCTCTAAAGGCTGTCCATCCACCTTCATGGCAAATGGTCTGGAAGATAGTGCCTCTCCATTCGCTTCATCTTAGGCTATGATGGAAGGGAACATGTTCAAATAAAATTAAATTAATAAAACAAATAAAAACACTTTCTCACAAAAATAAACATTACAAACCAAGTATCTTCTCAAATTCTTCATCATCCACATCTTCTACACTTTCATCATCTGAAGATATTTGACGCTTACGTTTTTCTTTGTCAACCTTCTTGTAATACCTGAAATAAGATATACCAGTTACTTATGTTCTACATTACTCATAATAGCTACTTCATTCTTTCCTGATCAACCTATGATCTTGATATGTGAGTACTCCTCAGTTCATACTGCTAATCCTACACATCAAATGAAGCAACATGAATGCTTTATCTACTTAAGGGGTAGATTATCACCAGATCAATTACTTCTGGACATCTCACTGAACTGCAGTACATTTTAACTAAACATATCCAAACACTTAGTGGTGGATATATACCGATTTTCACGGCTACAAAAGCTGCCTCTATCAAGACTATGCTAAAACTAACTAGTAAAATGGCAAAAAGTGTTAAGTTTAAGGAACAAATTAAAAACAAAAACCTCTGAATTCTCTAGAATATTAGTCTCTTATGGTCTTCTAGATAAAAATGAAAAGACTGTGCTTCAGTTCTAGCCTATAATTAACTTAAACATCAGCATCAATAAAGCTATAACAGTTCATATTTATATATCACATTAAGGTAGTCATGATTATTCTGAACTGGAAAATATATAATAATCATTATTCTCATTTTACAGATGAGGAAACTGGGGCTCAAGAGTCTGATTTGTTTAGATAGTATGTTAGAATTGGAAATCAAACTCAGGTCTTATGAGCCCAGGAATAGTGTTTTTTTTTTCTTCCAAGAATGTTGTTGAAAGCATTAGGTGGGCCTAGTGCATTTGGGAAAGAAGAGGTTTCCAAATGTACTTTAATCTATTCTCATGAAAAATGTGAAGAAAAATATGACTACTTAGTATAATTACTAATAAAGCAAAAAGCACCACGACCATTATTAGAAAATAGCAGATGAATCTTATATGACTAAGCTATAACTTTGCTTTCTAAATAACCCCATTCTAAGGATTATGCTTCTGGGCACAAAGAACATTTCAGTTATTTAAACCACTTAAATCTCAAGTAGATCTTCAGATTGAAGCTTTTAAATTATTTGAAGGATCATCAAATCCCAGAAATTAGCTACATAATCCATGATTTCAAAATGCTACTTGCAGAAATTAACCTTTTAAGGTTTACTGAACTTTTCCCCATTTATCTTCAAAAAATAAACATCTTATTAATCTGTTTCCTCATACCTCATTGCCACTGATGCCTCATAACTGATTTTACAAATTATCAGAATATTTTGATTAAATAAGCATTACACTAAGCCCTTCAAATGTCTAAACCAATCCAAATCAAGAATAAAATAACAGGGGGCAGCTGGGTAGCTCGGTGGATTGAGAGTCAGGCCTAGAGACGGTAAGTCTTGGGTTCAAATTTGACCTCAGACACCTCCCAGCTATGTGACCCTGAGCAAATCACGTAATCCCCATTGCCTAGCCGTCTCAGAACCAATACCCAGTATTGATTTTAAGGTAGAAGGTAAAGGTTTAAAAAAAAAAAAAGAATAAAACAACAGAGAAAAACTATATTACCTATGGAAAAAAATTTCATCCACTGGTATTTGGCTTTCTTCTTTTGCAAGGAATTCCTTACTGTTCACTACAAAATAAAAGAAGTTTTATTTCCAGAGTTCATTAAAGGAGAAACATCTTATTTCAACAATAATGCTTTCAAAAAAGACCTGATATTATTAAAACTCCCAGAACGAACACTAAACAATTTTTAGTAAATGGAATAATACACAGCTCTCAAGTGACAAAAAAAAACCAAACAAACAAAAAAACCAAAAAACCAACCAAACAAACAAAAAACCCAAAAATACAGAAGCCTAGAAGAGCTGTAAGTAGACTAAGGGTAGAAAGAGGGTGAAACCTAAACCATTTCCCAAATTAGTCAAGAATCAGTAAGTACCAGAAAGGGTCTTGATTCCTGAAACACATTTTGAGGAGGGAGGGGGATCTAAGACTTAAAGCAAAACTACTTAGCAATAAAATACAATGGGTCTGTCACAAACCTTTAGGGGCCTTAAGATCACTTTGTTTTCAAAAGGAAAACTAAAATTTAAGGTATTTTCTTTCAAAACACTATCAATACATTATCTTAATTTATGGTATAATCAGGGAGACAATATATACCTGTGTTAAACTATTGTCATAACCATGATTCTATTCTCAACTAAGAAAATCTTCAAGACCAATGCAAATTATCTTTAGATCTTAAAAATAAAAAAAATTAAGTCTTCTCTACAAAGACAGATCCAAGCAAAAACATTATCTAAACTAAAGAAATAGTTTAGTGTTTCCCTTATCTCAGGCTCTGAAAAGAGTATTAATGTAAAGAATGGGAGCAATTTTTAAAATGCCATACTGAAATAAAAAATAAGAACTATGAGCTAGTTTACTAAATACTAAATAATTAGAAAATTACATCTACCTAGTTACAAAAGTCGAACATAAACTATCCAAGAATTGACTAAAATAAAAAATTTAAATTGATATGAACATAAAAATGCCAACTTTGCATTTTTTCTAATAGCTTGTATATCGTAGTAGGTTAGTATTATGTACTAACATGTAGTGACTTATAGTACTGTATTACAATATTATACAGGTTGGTATTACAAGACTTATCTAGGCCAGAAACAAAGAAAGCTTGGGCAGCAGACCTGGGATATTTTTATACATTCTCTTTTTCTAGAGAATAAGTTTTGGATTAAACCACTCTTTCCCAATTATAGGGATAATAGTTGCTTTACTATGCAAAATAATATAAACAAAAGCCTATGCAATCATTTTGTAACTATTTATAGTTTCAAGTTTCATACTCACCGGCAAGATTCCGCAAATCATTCATGAAATGCTTCCTTTTTGGCTGCATCACAACACTATCTGTATTCTCTAAAATTGAAATGTAAGTCAATAAAATATAAGTAATCACATGCCTTTAGACACAAAATTTGAAAACTAAATCCTTTACCACATAAGGAAGCACTCACCTTTACCCTTATGCTGCTTTGGATTCCTATATACAAATCGATCCAAAAATCTCATTAGTGTAAAATCCTGTAATGGATCTCCCGAATATTGAATATAATCCCCCTATAACCAGGAAACAAGCAAAAAGCTTAAAACCTGTTAAGAACTGAATTCACATTGGAAATTTATGACCATACAAAATTTTAAGAAAGAAAAAGTGATATTGAATTAAAGCTAGGGCTACTGACTACAAGATAGGAGACTACCAACCTTACTCTTCTTCGTCTCACCCAAAAGACCAGCCCCACTCTATTTCTAATTGAGTGGGAGTGGTTTAGGTAAAATAACATAACATTCAAAAAAAGATGAGAATATGAGTTCCCTTACTCTACCACTTATTGTGACCCTGGGCAAGTCACTGACCCTCAATGAATTTTAGTTTCCTTATAAGAAAAACGGGAATAACATCCATTACTTTTCTTCCTCAATTAGCTATCTGGAATATGAGATGGTACATGTATAGTCTGGGATAGGTAGTAAAGGCACAAGCTATCATTATCTGAATGGACCACAGGACCCAAGAGCTAGAACACTGGAGGCTTAGTGCAAAGCTTCAACCTAAGAGGAAGGACCTGAAGATCAGGGAGATGAAATGATCTGATCAAATTAGAGCACCTCCCACCACCTCTTTGAACAGTCTCCCTTTGGAATCCATTTGTTCCACTGGTATGCGTCCCATTCCTGAAGAATCTTACTTGTTAAAAGGTTTTCCACCCTGACATATAAAAAAGTGGAATGTGGTGCAATCCGTGCTGTGATGAGAATATGGATCCATTCAAGTACAAAGGAGAAGGGCTGGAATTCAGAGCTAGAGATTCTATCTCCAGATAAAAAGCTCTATTATGCCATTCTATCTATCTATAAATTTATGCTGGCAACTATTCTTAGATTCATAGAACTTACAAATGGAGGATGGATAGATAGATGGATAGAAGAGAGATACTAAGCACTGAGAATGCAAACACAAATACAAACACAAGAAAAAGAAAGTCAATCCTTGCTTTCGAGGAACTAACACTAGCGAAGGAAGAAAACACAAAAAGGAAGATGAAAAGGGAACAGAAAGGAGAAAAGGTACCCACTCAAGGGATTTAGAACATCAATCCCCTTATGTCACAGAGAGGAAACATGCTCACAGTGGAGTTAATCAGCAGCAGGACCAACATTCAAGTTGTTGGATCAGGAAATTTTACTTGCTATTTTGTATTTAACAGGCAGTTTGCTTATATCAATCAGTACTGAAAGGTGCTGATTTCTCTAGTGAAAAGACAATGTGGGTCTATTTGTAATTATCTAGTAGAAAGTTAGAAATACACCTCTTAATTTTTTTTTCCTTTCCTTTATTTATTGTTGCAGACTTACCTGTAAAATAGTTTTTGCAAAAAGAGCCACAGATGGATGAAAATGTTCAGAAAGCTGAAAGGCAAAAAGTTTGTAAACTTTAGATTTCTAATATTAGGTCATTAGGCAAAAGGCAATCTGAACTTGCAAAACATGAAACAAAGGGTGATTGATTGCTTTGTAAAACAGTTCTTTCATTTATGTAAAACAAGGTTCCTTTAAGTGGATGAACTCTCAATATGTTAAATATGACGTGAAAAATTCCATTTTCATAAGTTAAAGGAATTTGGCATTTAATGGAATCAATAATTATTTAAGGAAGGATGGGAAGAAAAGAGGAGGAAGTTTGGACAAACACACGAAAACAGGGCAATTTTATTATTTCTGTTAAGTTGACTATATCCTTAAAAATAGCTAGTTTCATATAAAAATTAACTGCACAAAAACAATTCACTGGTACCTATGCAAAATATATCTGATTTATGTGATCATCCCTATAATTTTTTAATTCATTCTAAAAGAAACTTAAATTCATCATTTAATCTAAAACAAATCAAATGGCACTGTGCTTTCCTTTCTGTGAAGGCACTCTCTAAGAATTAGATTGCAATCCAGTCATGCTCACCTATTCTGTGTAGTTCTTGTCTGCATCCTTTCCCCTAGTTCTCCTGACAGGGCAGAAGGAGAAAGGGGAGAAGGGACCTTCTTGCTTCATGACAGGCTGAGGACACTAGGGTTAGCACAGGCTATCAGCAGATCATTCTTTGCCCATACCATAGAAAAAAATCCATCTTTTACTCTAGTTCTTCCAAGTTCTTGCTTGTTAGGTGTCATAATAGTTTACATACCACATGCCTCTCCACTGACCTCTGAATAATACTTCATAATTTTTTAGAGATTATAATGTTCCATGACTTTCAGTCAAACAGCATAGTTAAAAGATGGGTCCTGGTTAGTCCATGTAGAGATCTAGAGCTGGAGGTAATTCTACCACAACAGTACATAAGGGATCAAGTAACAAAGGAACTGAAGGGGCAGAAAGACATAAGAGGTGTGGGAAAAAACTCTGGACTTTATCAATATGGAAAAAAAGCAACTAAGAAAATATCAGGAATTACTGACATACTTTCTTCCAATGAATATAAAATTTAAGAGTAATTTCTCAATATCAGATACAACTTTGAAGAGGATAGTTTTTTATCTATTAGAATCAACTGTTCAATAGTAACATCATCTTATTCAAAATGTTAAAACCAAATGGTTACTGAGAATAAGCTATAACATAAATGACTAAAAAAATTATTTGTATGTGCAAAGAATCTTTCAGATTCTAAATTACTGAATAAAATAGTGAAAAAAGATGAACTCTAAGGTATTATAGCCCTACTTCAATTAATGCATAATGGTATTAAATGAAAATTTGAGAATACTCTACCTTTCGGAGTTCCCAAAGACTTGTATTATCTGCTCCACAAAACAAAGGGTTTCGATTTAATGGATCATAGGTATTTACATTTTTTCCACCTAAAAGAATACAAAGTAATAATTTCCAAAATAAACTTCTCAGCTCCATAGCCAGGCTATTCATCACTATACCACAGGGCCTGTGACATATCGTAGGGGTATGACCATGAACAAAGCACTTAGCCTCTCAATATCCTCAATCAATTCTCAAATGCTCTAAGTCAACGGTTGGCAACCTTTTTGGCCATGAGAGCATAAATGCCTTCGGAAGGAGGAGGATGGAGGCGGAAGGCGCTGGAATATGGGGTGAGGGCTGAAGGGCCCCCTGGGGCACATCCTGAGGCTCTGCCTGGACTGGCAGGTCAGGAGGTGGCGCCAGATATGGCTTTTGAGCCATACATTGCTGACCCCTGCTCTAAGTTATAGATGAATTGCTGATTTGAAATGAGTTTCTACACACCAATGAAATATTAGACCTGGAAAGAAAAACCCATCACTCAAATTTGGAGTACCCAGTATACTACCTAATTTTGCTAATTCAAGAGCTTTCCCTTCAAAACCACAAAATGAACCACTCACAAAGTATTTATAGCAAAACTTACTTGCAGTACCAAAGAAACAGTAAGAAAGCAGAAGCTCATTGATTATAAACCATGTTCTATGGCTGTAATGAAATATTGCTACAAACTAACAAATAAATATGATGATACGAAATAGAGAGAACATCTAGGGAAGTGAGATACACAATGACTACAAAGTCATAAATCAAAAGACTTATACCACCAAAATCAAAGGTAAATGCTATGTAATTATAAGGACCAAGATTGGTTCCTAAGGAGTGACATGAGAATCCTTGCTTGCAGAGGTCAAAGGCTATGTGTGTGGCACACTGCTTATATGCATAGAATGATAGACTTGGTTAATGTATTGGTTAATTTTTCTGAACTATTTTTTTTCTCTTTCTTATTCTTTGTTGTAAAAGATAGCTTTCTGAAAGTGGGGGAAAAAGGAAAAGCTATTATGGGAAATGTAACTGATATAAAAGTAAAAGATATCCATTAAAAAAATAAAAAAACTTTTTACTTTTTATCTGGTCCCAGTTCTATATACCAAATGCCTACTATGTATCTCTATCTTAATGTTACACAGCTATCTCAAACTTTCAGAATGTTCGACAAAGAGAAAGAAAAAGAGTGAGAGAGAGAGAGACAGAGAGACAGAGAGACAGAGAGAGAGAGAGAGTTAGTCCTGCCCCACACCTTTTAAATCCTCTAAGCCCCTAATTCCCACTCCGTATGCAGGCAAAATATGGGGTGTGAGGTAGGACAAACTTAGGGAGTGGTTTCTATCATTTCTATTATAGCATACACCAGTGTCTCACACCCTATACCAAAATACAGTCAAATTTTAGATATATAGTGATGGTATAAGTAAAACAAGGGAACATAGAATAGTTTATCTGGCAGATCTATGAAGAAGGGAAAAATTTATGACCATATCAGAGAAAGAGCATTATTAAGATGTAAAATAAGTAATTTTGATTATATTAAATTAAAAACATTTTTGGACAAAACCAATGTAACCAGTTTTTGATAGAAAATAACTGCAAAAAATTTTATAGCAAATTTCTCTGAAAAGTCTAATCTCTCAAATTTAGAGAACTAAATCAAATTTTGGTTAAAGGATCTGAACAAGCAATTTTCAGATGAAGAAGTCAAAGCTATCTGTCATCATATGAAAAATTATTCTAGGGCGGGGTAGCTCAGTGAATTGTGAGCCAGCCCTAGAGATGGGAGATTCTAGGTTCAAATCTGGCCGCAGACACTTCCCAGCTGTGTGACCCTGGGCAAGTCACTTAACCCCCATTGCCTAGCCCTTATTGCTCTTCTGCCTTGGAACCAATACACAATATTGATTCCAAAATGGAAGGTAAGGGTTTAAAAAAAATTATTCTAAAATCACTCAATCAGAGAAATGCAAACTAAAACAACTGTGAAGTACTGCCTCTCAGATTGGCCAATATGACATAAAGTTATAAGTGTTGGAGGGGATGTAAACTGATTCAACCATTTTGGAGGACAATTTGCAACTATGGCCAAAGGGCTATAAACCTGTGCATATCCTTTGAGACCAGTAATATCACTATCAGGTCTGTATCCCAAAGAGATAAAAAAAAAAACGAGAAAGGACCTACTTGTACAAAACTATTTAAGGCAGTGCTTTTTATGGTGGCAAAGAATTGGAAATTGAGGGGATACCCATCAATTGGGGAATAGCTAAACAACACTGTGCTATAAGAAATGTTAATTAGAATGATTTCAGAAAAAGGTAGAAAGATCTGTATGAACTGGGTTCAGAGCAAAATCAGAACCAGGAAAGCACTGTACACAGTAACAGCAACATTGTTTGATGACTGACTGTGAAAGAGTTAGATCCTCCCAGAAAAGATCTGGGAGAGTTCTGAAGAACTAATAATAAAGAATGCTATCCACCTCCAGAGAAATAACTGTTGGAGTCAGATGCAGATCAAAGCATATTATTTTTTACATTAGTTTATTTATGGTTTTATTTTTAGTTTTTGGTTTTATGAGAATTCTTGTACAACAATGACCAATATGACAGTATGTTTTGCATGATAATAAATGTATAGCCCAAATCAAATTGCTTTACTATTTCCAAGAGGAAGGAAGGAGAAAATTTGATCTTATAAGAAGATCTATGTTAAAAATTATTATTACATATAATTGAGAAAATGAAATATCTTTGAATAAGAAAATACTTCACAATCTGGCTCTAACCTGTATTTCCAGAATGACTTTCTGTGACTCCTATTTGTGTACTCTGTGTTCCAACCAAACTAGCTGCTACTTCTCATATATGACATTTTCTTTCTCCTTAGTACCTCTGCACAGGCTCTATATACCTGAAACACATTCTCTTGCAACTTTGCCTTTTGGGATTATGACCCCCTTTCAAGGCTCAGCTCACATGACATCTGAAATGTAGTGCTTCACTGTCCCTTCTTAAAGTAATTATACTGCATATTTGCATCCTGTAGTGCCTCTATCAAGTAGATCAAAAGCAAAAGCAGTTTTCTTTGTTACCTCAATGTCAAATACAGAGCAGGTACAATTTAATAAATGTTTGATGCATTTAATTCTACACCTTCATTATAAAAACTTACCTTCCAAATTCTTAAGATGAACCCAAGAGGCAGAACCTGATTTGTCCTCCTCTGCAAAACTTTTAGTTGTGTTTTTATCCTTCTCTATTTCTTCCTCTGCATTTGTTTCCATTTCCTTATCAGCATCTGTAAATTTTTCAGTACCATCATCTTCATCTAAGTCCAGAAAATTTTCTTCTTCATCTGATTCCTAATATAAGAATGGTTTTTCAAAATCTTTTTAATTTAGTTTAGAATTTTATGGGTTTTTAATATTTAAAATCAATTTTGCAGTGGCTATAAGGTTTAAAAGCTATTTAAAAATAGAAAATTTTGAAGAACATTTCCTATAATTTTTGATTAGCAAATGAGATGAAGCATAGAATTGTAGCTAGATAGCCAGCCTCGCAGGCAGAAAGACCTGAGTGGGTATATGACCCATCTCTGACATATATAAGCTATGTGACAAACCCTTAGGGGCCTTCCGCAAAATTCTCAAGGTCTGTTATGTTGCAGAGCAGGTGCTATTTTGAACTGATAGAAATTTCCTCCTTAGGAATTCCCTATAAATGAAATCATAGACTGGTTTAATAAAAAACAACTCTTAAACTGCTACTATCTTCCAAAAAGGTGACCCTTGATTTTGTGTGAACAGCTAAAACTACAACACTGTCTCTATATTCTGAATCTGTAACTGTGAGGCTCTAGAAATCTTGGAAAATATCTTATTACTACACAAAAAGGTCTTTTATATTGACCAGATTTCCAAATACTCTTTTTTTTAGAAAATGGCAAAAGACATGAAAAACAACTATCATCAAAAAACAAATAAGATCAAAAAAGCAAATTTTAATATACTTCAGGCCTCAAGTTTTCAAGGAAAAAGCTTTAAAATGTACCGGATGATGGTGCAGTTGAGTGCGCAGTCCTGGTTTTAATTTAAGGATCTCAGACACAAGGTATAGAGCTCCACATATGAATGGTGGCAGCTGTCCACAAGTGACCTGAAGCAGCCTCTTCACAAATGCCTTCACCCGACGTAGAACTACATCACTTTTCAGAGACTTGTAGACAAGATTAAGAAACATAGACTGCTTGGAACATAATAGCAAACCTGGATCTAACAGCTTCCTGTAGGATGAAATATCAATTATGTTTATTCACAAAGTATCTTATATAGCAAAAATTTATTCCAGGTACCATCTAACCTAACATGGTTAAAGAAGAACTGATTTCTTGGCTTTACTGATGTCCTAGGCTATGGGGTTGTGACTTTTCTAAAAGGTGTGGAAGAAAATCAATGACAGAAATGAATGTCAAGTTAAAGGAAGGGATCTGAAAACCAAGCAAGCATGAAATGGTTCATAGGTCTCCATCCTTGGCATTATATCCCTCCACAGAATGACTGTGCATAATGAAGCCAGAACTATATGCAAAAATCTACCTTATACCCACAGGTCATTTTGAATCCTGAAACAATGTTCTTCAATTATCACATCTGTTTTCAAGCCCTTTATCTATTCAGGGAACTTGAGCCCAAACTCTCTTGCTCTAAAATCTCTCCAGGCTTTGCTACTATAATCCTTGCTTCATTCCAAGTTAGACATCTCTATTCCATCTTGTATTTCACTCTCAAGCCATTAACACATCATAACAACATGAAGTGCTATTTTTCCTGTAGCAAGTATGTCTTATTTCAGACAATAGAAATAATCTTGTAGATCTCAGTAATCACATTTTAATGAATAGAAATACTCTGCCCACTAAAGCCTGTTATTTCACTGATACTTGATCTTTCTAATACACATAACAATAAAATGAAGACACTTAGGCTTTAAGCTTCTTGGGTTCTCACCATGCCATAATTAATGTCACAACTAGGAAGATAACTCCTCTTTTAAGGTCTTTTTGTAAAACAAGAACTTATATTGCAAATAAGAACAGGAAACAATGGAAAGATTTAGCTGTTCAAAAGAATAATAGGTTGATCAGTAATACACCTCAAATTAGTTTGTCAAAATAAAAATATTTCATGCTTTGACACATGAATAGACACTCTGTCTATACTATCAAATCAAAGCTACAAAAACAAGCTTAATATTCTTTGGGCAATCAATTACTTAGAGATGGAAGAGACCCTTCAGATTAGTTGAAGCTAGTCTGAACCTCTTATTTGACAGATGAGGAGACTAAGGTCAAGAGGCTAAATGAGTTGTCTAACAACTTAAAGAGGCAAGATTCTAAAAACTCAGGCCTGCTGACTCCAAATCTGGTACACATCGCTTAAATTCCTCACTTATAAAATTAGCGGGGTTGGATGAGATTATCTCTAAAGTCTATGACATCTTGGCAAACTGCAATACAAAGAACTGAAGAAAAGCAAGCTGCTAACTTTGCTTTTTACAACAGATTGTTTTAAAGCACTGAATCAATTTTTTTTTTCAATCTATTAAAAGTACCAAAGTATGAATTTAAAATTCTGGAGAACCCAGAGGGTAAAAACTCATGACAGGCAAAAGTCTTGTTATTCTTTCCAAGGCAAATTCCTACAAAGAACATAAAGGCCTTAGCAAATATCCAGGGACTTATTAAACATTTGCTGAAGCACTGAACTAGGCTCGTCACAAATTTACAAACTGGAGATCACTTACTTGTATAAGGCAGCATAATATCGATTTGATATTGTCTGATGAGAGTCCATTACTTGGAAAAGCAACATGAGGGCTTGAACACTGGTATTAAAATTCACAAGATGTAACACTCTAAATAGTGTATCAAGCTGTTCTTTCACCTTTTCATCACTGATTTCAGCATATGGGTAAGCTCTATTTACTCCAGTTAAAAGGGCACTAAGCATTTTAGACTCAATATCGTTTTTCTTGATACAAGTCCGAAAAAAGCAAAAATAAAGAGTTATTAGTTTGTTAGCCAATACACTTTCATCATGTGAAAGTACTATTTGATTTAAGAAACAAATAGCATAGTATTGAGCTTTGGAGCTAATATTTGTTCTATAGATTAGCCTCTCAATTTCACTACACACTACTCCTTTCATGTTTGGATGTTTATGAAGTAAAGTCTCTAGCAGATGGGAAGCTTTGGTGGCTATTCTGTTCTGGGGATCTCCAAGTTTATTTACCAGTTGTACAAGAAAGGCCTTTTCTTCCTCAGGCTTATTAGAGAGAATCTCATGAGCCACTCTAAGTGCTTGAGTTTTGGTTGCAACCAATGAGTCATGACCTAAAGTTTCTAAAGCTTGTACAAATTCAGCCACTAAATGTTTGAGCTGATGTTCAAAATACCACAATATCAATCGCCTATCCCTTGTGTCCCTGTTGCCACTTGACAATTTTTCCAGTTTGTTGAAAGGATGCTGATTAAAAGTCCGTAGTTTACGATTGTCTGGCAAGAGGTCTGTAATAAGCAATTCTTTGAAAGTATCTAAAGCCATTAAACTTTGCCCTTTGCTACCCTTTTTTTGGATAAGATTCACCAGGGTCTCCACAAACTGGAGTGTATGGATAGCATCATCCTGAATAAGGAGAATCATGGCAGCCAATCTGTCACCCAGGGTCCCAGATGACACTATAGCTTTCATCCATGTAGAAGAGGAGCCACCCTTTTGATTACTTGTCTTGCTTTTGAATAACTCGATTTCATGTTGATACAGCTTCTGAGCCAAAGCTTTGTACTGAGATACAACAACTTGGGACTGAGTTTCTGAAGAATATTCGTTGGTGTACTCCAGATCATACCATTTCCCCCCAGGTTTGATCAGCAATGTTGGTCTAGCATAAAACTCAAAGATGTCTTGTTTATCTTTCTTTACAGCTGGTTTAGCATTGCTGTCTTCATCAATGACTTGTCCTTGCTTTTTCAAACTCTTTTTGTCCTTATTAGCTGGTGCCTTTTTGTCTTCTGCTGGAGTTGTTTTTCTCTCTTGTATTTTAGATATTTTAGTTTCTTTATCATTGGCTCTGTTTCCTGCAAGCTCTTCCTGCAAGTCTTCTTCCAATAGCAAATTCTTTGAATAGTTGGATACACCCAAATTTTTGATAAATGCTTCTAGTTCACCCTGCTGAAGGTCATCAATCATTTCTTTTTTGCCTCCATCTACAAGTTCCTCATTCTCATCCAAAGTAGCCAGCATAAGGTAATCTTGCTGCAAAAACAAAAAACAAAAACATAACAGAATTGTAAAAATCATCAAAAACTTAAGGAATTTAAGTAAAATATTTCCTATTTATCTTTAGTAATTATTAAATTAATATATCAAGGCAACTTTTTAAATGATTAGACATAACCACATACTTTAAGTTTATTCAAGAGTACAGGGTTGAAGTTATCTGACACAACTAGTCAACCACATTAGATGATTCTTACCCATATGTTTAAAAACCTCTGGAATTCCATATTACAGGCTATGTACTGAATTCTGTCAAACCAATTTGCGTGGTTTCTCTACCTAAATCCCCATCTTGAAATGATCAAAAAAAGTTTGAATTTTCTCTATATAATGTCAGTATAGTCAAAGGACCTGGATATAAATTTAGTTCTATTTCTAAAAAATTAATTAAAGTGTATGGACAGGAAGCTTTGAATAGGAGGAGTGGACAACACAATAATTTACAAATATTAATTCATTTGATCCTCACAATAACCCTGGTAACAACAATCTTTTTTTACAGTTGAGGAAACTGAGGCAAGCAGAGGTTAAGTGACTTGCCCAGGGTCATATAGCTATTAAGCATCTGAGACTAAACTCCAAACACAGAGCTCTATCCACTGCACCTAACAGCCTTTATAAAAGCAAAGTACACGCCTTAAAGCACAACAAAAATGTCAATCATTATTATCACTATCAACAGTTTTAACATGGACAAGTACTTTAGCACTTTGGACTCAAGTTTCTTCATGTTGAAAAATGATGGGTCTAGCCTAGATGATTCAAGGCAATAAAATATGCATATATAATAGAATATTACATTAGTAATTATTTAATAATATTTACCATAGCAGCTAGTTGCAAAGCATTTTATATAATATTTTTATATTCTCAAAACCTGGAGGGGGGGGTGGGAGGGTAGGGGGGTAGAGCTATTGTTGCCCCAATTTTATGGATATAGAAATTAAGTCAGACAGAAGTTAAACAAACATGTGTAATTATTAAGTGTCTGAGAGAAAATAGGAACTCAGTTCTTTATGACTGCACTCCTTCACTCTAACCATTAGGCCACCTAGCTATCTAAGGTCCTTTTGGATTGGGACTCATACATATCTCATCATTTCTTCTTATATTCCTTTGCTAGAATTTCATATAGGAAATATATACTATCCATAGGTATCTCTCAAAGCTCTGTCCTCTTCTTTTTCTATACTATTTCACTTGGTGAACTCCTTAGCTCCCATGGATCCAATTATTATCCTATGCTCAGATGTACTTATGTAGTCCTAATTATTCTGACCTCCAGTCTTCCATCTCAAACTGGATGTCCCATAGACATCGTATAATAAATTCAACATGTTCAAAACTAAGCTATCTTTCCCCCAAGCCTCCTCTATCTTCCTAACTTTTCTATTACTGTTCAGGGTACCACTATCTTCCAAAGCACCCAGGTTCACAACCTAGGTGTTATCTTCACTGTTCATTGTATCATTCCTCCAATATACAATCTATTGCCAAGGCAGTCAGTCAGTCAATAAGTCCTAAGTACTGGGGTTACAAAGAAAAGCAAAAAGGTATTCTCAGCCCTCAAGGAATTTACCATCTACAGGAAGAGACAAGCAAACAAATATGTACAAACAAGCAAGGTACAGGATAAATAGGAAATAATCAACAGAGGTAATGTACCAGTTGTTGAGAGGTATTTGAAAAGTCTCTGTAGGAGATTTTAGTTGGAGCCTTAAGGAAGTGTTATGTTGATCTTAAAAGAGATATTTGGGGAAGCTGAAGAGATGGCTTCAAACTAGAAACCTGCAGGACTCACTCCTCCCCCCACACAGGCTTGAGTGAGTAGGGAGGAATAGGTTCTCCTTATTCTCACCCCTCCCACCAAGCAGTTGGAAATCATTTGGAAATGGAGGCAGGACTGATGTCCTCTGGCAAGGCTCCCCAAGGCAAATCTCTATTGATGTTCACTTTCTCAACTTATATTCCCCACAGGTTTGACTGAGGGACAATAGGAGAAGCTTGATGTCTAGTTGTTATCAGGGACAGAGGAGGATCTGACTTATATGGGCTGGACAGCTGAAGGAAACTTAGCTCAAGTTGGATGTAAGTATCCCCAGAATAATAAACAGGTACTGCTCCCAAAAGATGAAGTTTTACTGATAAAAGAGGAAGGGAAGGCTGGGAAGGGGTTTCAAGGATTTGGATAAGATCTGGGAAGCCTGGAACTGTTAGGTAGAAACTGCCCCCCTACCCCCCACCCAGGAGGGAGTGGCAGACTTTTAGCTAGCTTGCCCTCAAGCCTGTAATTATCACTTCTAATATCTAAAATAACTAAATAACAATTGTGCTGTTGCTAGAACTAGAAAGGTCTACTTCAGCTAAACAAGCAAACCACTGAGCAGAACCAAGGTGGTTCTTGCCCCAGATGGTCTCCAAAGCAATATGAAAACCAGGAACAGCAAGCAGAGTGACCTGCTCACTTCAACCCCCAGGAATCAACTGTCTAACTCCTTTCAAACTGTTCCCTCACCCAGAGTTCTCCAAGGGGGATCCCCTGGAATTCTGGGTAAGGCTTGACCCTGTATCTTGCAGGAATTCCACCCTGCCATTTCCCACGTAGCAGGAAATCAGACAGAGAAGCCAAGAGATACAGATGAGAGAGAACATTCTAGGGAAGAGGGAAAACCAGTGAAAATGCCCAGAGCCAACAGATGGATTCTGAGAACAAGGAGGTCAGTGTTACTGGATTGAAGAATATATAGGAAGGATATAAAGAAAGTGGGGAGGTTAGATCATTGGAGGCTCTGAATGACAAAAAGTGGATTCTGAGTTTGAACCTAGGGACACTAGGGAGCCCCCGGAGTTTATTAATTAGCAAGGTGACAAGGTCAGACCTATGCTTTTAGGAAAATAACTTTGTTGGCTAAGTGAAAGATAGACTAGAGTGGAAAAAAGACTTGAGAGACCCTCCAGCAGGATACTGCAATGACCAAAATGATGTGATGAGGCACCCTGCAGCTGTAATACAGAAGAGGACATATTCCAGTGATGTTGCATAGGCAAAATTAAAAGGTTTGTGATAGCTTGGATATGGGGGCAAGAATCCCCCACATCCAAGGAATCAAAGATGATAGCTAGGATAGGGAGGATGGTGGTCTCCTCCACAGTAATAGGGAACTTCAAAAAGGGAGGGTTTTGATTTTTGTATGGGGGAGGAGAAAGATAATGAGTTCTTTCTGAACATGTTTAAGATGTCAAAAGATGTCAACTGAATATCCAGTTTGACATGTCTGACAGGTAGATGGAAATGTAAAACAAGAAATCAATAGAAAATTTATAGCTAAATAAATTTGACATCAACTTCAGTATTCAACTTCAATGAATTCTCTTGTACACCCTCTTTTCTCTACACTTACATTGTCACTACCCTGGAACAGACCTCCCGTTACTTCATACCTAGATTACTGAAATTGCCTGCTAGGGTCAGCCTGTCTCCTTACTCTGGTCCATTTCCCACTCAGTTATCAAATTGGTTTTCCTTAAGCACAGGTCTGACCATGTCATCTCCTTAAGTGGCTTCCTATCATCTCCAGGATCGAATATAAAATCCTATTTGATTCATCAACTCCCTTCATAACCTTCCTCCTCCTTACACGTTCTATTCTCATACTCTTTAACCCTTTGCAGACAGTATGTCCAGGCTCCAGATACTTTCATACCTCGTGCTTGGAGTGCTCTCCCTCCTTATCTCTGGAGTTCCAGCTAAAATCTCCGTCCCCCTACACGATCTTGGTGCTTCCTCTCAGAAACTCCCCCCAACTGATCTTGTTGATATCTCGTCTGCATGGTCGTTCGAATGTAGTCTCCCCCATCTGACAGAGAGCGAGGAGGTCAAGATGCCTGGCATACAGCAAACATTAACAAATGCCTGTTGACTTGATTTTTGGCCATACAGTTCCAAGAAGCAGCAAATCGGGATTCGTGCCCCAGTGTTGGATGCTTCCCTCTACCTCTTCGGCCACGTGATGTGAGTGGTGACCCCACCTCCAACCCATTAGCAGACTGAAGGTTTGGTTCCACAGAAGAGACCCTTCCAGACCAAACATAAATGGAATCCCGGACACCTTTTGTTTACCTACAGTAGGAAGAGCAGCACTGGAAAGAGCCTGTTTCACGCCCGCGACCCCTTCTCTCGCTCCTCTAAGGAATCCCCGGTGGGGCCACCTGTACCGCGTGGGCCCAGGGCTCCTTACCTTGGTGCCTCCGAGCCGCAGCACCTCCTCCAGTGTGAAGCCATCCTCATCCCCATCTTCCCCATCATCGTCCTCATCGTCCTCGACCGCCGCTGCCGCCCTCTCCGCCTTCCCCGGGCCCCAGGGCCGTTTGGGATGAAACTCCACGCGGGGTTTCTGAGGAGCCATGGCTCTAGTCCACCAAGGCGCTCTTCTCTGCGCGTCACTTCCGCCGAGCGATGACGCCTGACGCTCCTTCCGGCGAACGACGCGAAGGGGGTGGGAGCGAGTTCCCAGAGCGGAAGGGCTGAAGTGTGGTTGGGTTACTGCGGTGTATCCAGCTGTGGCCTCGGCGGCGATTTCTGGACGCGTGCTGCATCCCCGCGTTTGGTATGAGTGTCCTCGCGGGGGCCCGCACGAGGCTGCTGCTGCCTCCAGTCTGGCGCACAGGTTAAGACTCGGCCCCGCCCCAGCTGCGGTTGCTGCGGTAACGCGGGAGGGGGCGGGTCTTGGAATCCGCTGGGAAAGTGCGGGTCAGGCCAAGAATCCTAGCGCTTTGGAAAGTGGATAGGGAAAAATATAGTAGGATTGACTTCTTTTGTAATCCACGCGTTCTCTTGTAGGCCTTTCAAAGCGTCATTATTAGGTGGAGGAGGGGAAGGGGTCGGGGACCAGGAACTTGGGCAGCCCCCGGACCCTCTGGGCCCATCTACACCTCTCCAAGATTGGGCTGGCCTGCCGGGAACTGGAGCGGGATCTGAGAATAAAAACTTAGAATGTTGACGTGAATGACCATCCAGGAACGAGGGGACCAGGCCTGGGGTCCGGAAGATCTTTTTTAAGACCCTTTGGGCAAGACACTTAGTTGCTGCCTGCTTCAGTTTCCTCCTTTACAAAATGAGGATAACAGTAGCACTGACCTCCCTGTTCGGTGGTGTGAGAATAAAAACGTGAGAATCTTTCCTCCTTTATTTAATTTCCCTTTATAGAGGAATCAAAGTGCTAGCCATCTCTTCATTTGCCACCAGCTACTCCGCTCCATCCTTTCAGCTTCCTTTTGTGTGTTCTCTTCCCTATTGGATTGTAAGCTTCTTGAGAGCTGAGACTTTTTCTTATTTGTATCCCCTGAGCCAGTGCCAGGCAAATAGTAGGCCCATAATAATAATAGGTAGGTGGCTCAGTGGATTGAGAGCCTGGCCCAGATGAGAGGTCCTGGGTTCAAATTTGACCTCAGACATTTACTAGCTATGTGACTGGGTAAGTCATTTTATTCCCATTGCTAGTCCTGACTTTGTGCAAAGTGCTTTTGGATTATCTTGTTTAATAATATACAATATACTATATAATACATATAATAATCTCATTTAATCTTATAGTTTTGTTTCATCATTAGTATAGTATAGCTTATTGTATAGGAATGTATTTTATAAGGTACTTTATAAGTCATAGTATAATATATAGTAGAGTTTATTATATCATATGTTTGGTTTTTAAAAATAATTTTTTCCCTATTACATGTAAAAACAATTTTTTTAAAACTTTTTAAGTTTTGAGTTACAAATTCTCCCCCTTCTTCTGATCCTCACTCCCTCCCTACTCTCCTTTAGAAGGGTAAGCAATCCGATATAGATTTGACCTGTGCAATCATATGACATATGTTTATAAGACACTTCACAAACCATAGAATAGTTTATCACATAGTGTATATTTGTGAGATGCTTTACCAACCATAGTAATAGTATAGTATAATTTATCATATAGTATAATATATTTGTATGGTGCCTTGCAAACTTCAAAGTGCTATATAAATGCTATTTTTATTGACATAAAGCTTTCAAGTTTGCAAAGCACTTTACCTTTTTATTCTCATGAATCTAGACGGTGCATATTGTTAATATTCCCATTTTATAGATGAATAAACTGAGTTTTTCAGCAAGCAGACTTGTCTAATGAACTCTCAAGTTCTTCCAGACCTTAAGGCCAGTTTTCTAAATATTAAACTGCCATTCAGGTAGTATCAGCAATAATAGAAATGCAAATTAAATCCACTCTGGAGTCCCACCTCACAGTCATTAAAGGTGGAAAAACAAGGAAAATGATTATCATTGGAAAGTGTATCTCCATAGGTACATTAATATACTTTTTGTGGAATAATGAATTGGTCCAAAAAATCTGGAGAGTTGGTTACATCTATGGGCAAAAGTCACTAAGGTCTCTCACTTCCACTAGGCATATCCCACCAGAAGATCATAGGCAGACGGAAAGAATTGATTTGTATAAACATTAAATCAAAGTCTTGGAAACAAAGCGAGTTTCCATAAATTAAGTAATTAATGACTGAACAGATTATGAAATTTGAATGCGATGGAAAATTGCTGCACTAAAGATATTACTGAATAATGAAGCTGAAGAGGACCTCAGAAATTAGTGATCATAAGAGATTTGACAATTAAAAAGGACATTACAAGCTACCTGGTCCAACCTCTTCATTTACAGAGGAGAATTAAGATCTAGAAAGGGAAAATGCCTTTTTTGACTCAGATCCTGATTCAAAAAAAGTCCTCTGACTCTACATTCAGCAGTTTTTCTGCCTTTCCCTGACCCTATAGGTGAATGTGAATCTTCTCTATAGCAACCTTAGCAGGTGATCAGAATGGATGATGTTTGAAGCAAATCATTCCATTTTTAGATGGATTTACCTGTTAAAATATTATTTTAAGTGGACTAAATTGTAACTAGTTAAGCTAAACTCTGCCTCCCTGTACATTATCCTAGTTTTGCCCTCTGGGACTTTCAAATGACAGAACCTTGAGATCATGACCCATGTCCCCCCTACTTCCCTCAAATCTTCTATTGTCCAAGCTAAACATTCCCAGTTCTTCCACTTCTTCTGTGAGTTGGTCTGTTGTCTTCTTCTATCCTGGTTGCCATCTTCTGGACAACCCCACATTCCTGTACCCCCTGAATGGGAGAAGTGCCAGGCTGAAATTTAAATCCAGGTTCAGACACTTACCAGTTTGTGACTTTGGGCAAGTCATTTAAACCTGTTTGCCTCAGTTTCCTCATTTGAGAAATGAACTGGAGAAGGAAATGGCAATACACTTCATTCAGTTCCTTTGCTAAGAAAAACCCAAGTTGGGGTCACAAAGATTCAGATACGACTAAAAAGACTGAACAACAACAAAAATTAGTCAATAAAGTCCCAACTATCAAGTTTAAAAAAACAACAGTCTAATGGAGATAATAGTGGCCCTTTCTTCAGTGTGTAGGACTCATCACTATGTCTACTTTTCTCTACTGAAGTAGACTACAGCTTTTCCAGAGACTTAGCATATGGATTTGGAATCCCCCAAAGTCTACCACCTGATGACTAGCCCTTAGTGATGATGAACCTCTCCAAATCTGTCAAAGTTGAAAATAGTTTATTCCAAGTCATTTCTTAAAATCCTCCCTAATATGGATGTTGTAAAGTTCAAGTCATATAATGTACACAAAATGTTTTGTGTAAATATCAACTAGTCAAAAGCTTTTGCACTTTGTTGGACCTTCCAGAACTGACAGGCTTAAGAACTCAATCTACATCATGATTAAGCATCAGAATATTACTTTAAAGGAGGATTCTAGCTTTGGCTGTTCTGTTAATATAGCATAGATAATATGTGGGACAGGTAGGGGATGCAGTGGATAGAGCAGTGGGCCTGGGAAGACCTGAATTCAAATCCAGCCTCTGACATTTAGTAGCTTTGTACAAGTCACTTAACCCAGTTTCCTCATCTGTAAAATGAGTTGGAGAAGGAAATGTTAAACCACTTCTTAAACCATATCTTTGCCATGAAAACCCCAAATGAGATTTTGAAGAGTCAGATATGACTGAAAACAAATAAGCAACAAAGATGATATGGAATATTTCTTGTTTATTTATGTTATATTTATGTTTTCTTGTTTGGTAGGGCAGAGGGAGTGCTGCCTTTTCAAAAAGCAGATTAAAAAAGCTGAAGAAAGTACAGTATAAAGCAGGGGTCGGCAACATATGGCTCTTGAGCCATATCTGGCTCTTTTGAGGGTCAGATATGGCTCTTTCTGCAGGAGCCATAAAGTCAATTTTTTTTCAGGTGCTGTTACAGGAGCACGCACTGTGAGCACTGTACGGCTCTCACGAAATTACATTTTAAATAATGTGGCATTTATGGCTCTCATGGCCAAAAAGGTTGCCGACCCCTGGTATAAAGGAATGTTATTAACTAGTTCTGAATGTATGTGTGTTTTTTTTTTTCCCTAAAAAAATGTTTGCAGTTATTCCTTTCCTTTGGAAGGTGAAATACTTCAGCTCAGGAAAGGAGTCAGCAAAAAGTAATCATGTTACCCCAATGCTTCGACATCTCACATACAAAATAAAAGCAACTGGCCCCATTACAGTGGCTGAATACATGAAGGAAGTCTTAACCAACCCAGTAAAGGTAACCAAAGTCTTATTGTCCCTCTATACTAGCCTTAGGTAAAATTATGATAGATATACCCCTGATTCCTTCTTGTACCCTTCTTGCTATTCCTTTCAAGTCCATCAAGGCACTATTCTGAGTTCCTTACTGATAGGTTTGCTCAGCCTAGCTGAAGGTCATCCTGCCAAATATTCCTCCCACATACTTAGGTCTGGCCTTTGCTGGAACCTGACTGTTTAGTGTTTTATTGCTGCTATTTTCTCCAACCCATTCATTGCAGCTTCTTGGTTCTGAATCTCAGGTACATTCTCTGTTTTCCAAGATGTCACCTAATTAATCTAATAAATTAGTTGAAACCTATGAGATAGATAAAAGTTGCTTGCTTCCTGTTAATATGCATTTTGGCTTATATTAAACTTTCTGGAGATGTTAGCCTCAACTTTTTTAGTAACTCAGGAGTACGAATTTAATGTATTTCAGACCTCAGGATAGGAAAATATTTCTTCTCTCTCCCTCCTCCTCCTCTCCTCATCTCACACATACGTATTTTAGAAGAATAGTTAGAAGAATACTTTTCCAAATCAAAGAAAAGCATTATCTCAGTGTGAATTTTACATTTTCCTAGCATCTTTTCTTCTTCCTCAGGGCTACTATGTACACCAAGATATGATAGGAGAAAGAGGGGACTTTATTACCTCACCTGAAATAAGTCAGATCTTTGGAGAGGTAAATATTTTATACTAAATGTAAAAGTGAACCCAATATTAAAGTTTGTTTGTTATGTGAATTGAAAATGTAAAATAATGAAACTGACTCTTTAAGGCCATATAAAAAAGTATATTGTATATAACTTAAGGGCTATGCAGTACATAGGTATGTGAATGTGTTTATATGCATATATGTTTCTACTTGTGAATATAACACACAATTAAAGATTCTTTATACTTTCCTTTCGTCTATATCATGGAACCACTTTATAATAAAGATTACATTACATGAAGATCTTGGTTTCTCAATAAATCAACTTCCTTTGACAGGAAAGATGAATTTATCTTATACCTGATTCCAATCTGGAGTAAACATTGCTATAATGAAATGTTTGTTTCATTATATGTATACTTAGAGTCAGTTCTGCTATAATGTAATATATGGGCTTCCAAAAAGCACTATGCTTTGCAAAATTGAAAAATAAAACCCATAAGGTTTGTGGGGGCAATGGAGCAAGGGACACAACTTTCAAAAATTTCATCAGTAACAGAGTTTTTAAAAAGGACAGGATTATGCACAATTTTATACATTATAAGTTGTTATGAAAAACATAAATACTACAATAATAATGGTGGCATCAGCGACCTCAGGTAGTCATTGGTCCTGAGCAGCTACTTGACCTGCATAGTTTACATATAGCCCAGGCTAACAAAGATTCTAGAAAGCTGGGCAGGCCACAACTCTGGGCTTTAGGCCACGGAAGGTGTATCACTGTAGACCAGCTTCCTCTGTTCACAATTCCTACTGCACCAGATGATATATATAATGGAGTCCATAACCTTGAAAAAGGCCTGAAGTTTGTGAGTTATTGTGAAATGGAATACTTGTCTGCATTCTGGCTCTTTCAGAAGAAATTGAGCATAAACAAATAAGCAAGTTCATGTTATATTCAAACTGTTCCCTAATATATCAGTCACATTGGAACAAATTCAAGTTTTCAAAACAAGTATTATAACTTGTGTGTGTATATGTTTATATTTTTACATAGTTTGTGTGTGTGTGTGTGTGTGTGTGTGTAACTGCTCATGAGTGCCTTTAAAAATTGTTGGGTGGGGGGAGGGGCAGCAAGGTGGCTTAGTTTATTGAGAGCCAGGCCTAGAAATGGGAAGTCCTAGGTTCAAATCCGGCCTCAAGATACTTCCTAGCTGTGTGACTCTGAGCAAGTCACTTAAACCCCATTGCCTAGCCCTCAACACTTTTCTGCCTTAAAACCAATACAAAGTATTGATTCTAAGATGGAAGGTGTAGGTTTAAAAAAAAATGTTTAGTGGGAGGAAAAATAGTGGTTTTGTGACATTTCATATCAAAATATATTTGTCAACATATATATATGCATATATATATATATACATGCTATAGAAAGTATAAGGTATATTGAATGTTATTTTATATATAAAATGTTATTTTAATGTATTTTTTTTTCTCCCCACAGTTACTAGGGATATGGTACATTAGTGAGTGGATGGCTTCAGGAAAAAGCTCAACTTTCCAATTGGTGGAATTGGGCCCAGGTAGGGGCACTCTTACTGGTGATATTTTGAGGGTAGGTAACCTTAGGATGTCTTTATGTCTCATGTCCCCCTTTGAATTTGTGAATATAACTTCTGTAGTTCTCATCTCCCAAGACATTGTCTCATTCTTCTATCTGTAAGAGTTACAAGAGATGGAAATGAGTTATATATTTATCAATGTTATGCTTTACTTTTGTGTGCAAAAAAGAGTATAAACCATACTTATTATATACTATTTTATTTCCCACCAAGTTGCATGCATACAGATCTGAACATAGTATGCTACTCTCATATGCACTTTAATTTCTATGTAAAACACGCCCTGTGCCTACCCTTTCAAGGTTTCATCTAAGTATTGTAAGCATCATCATCCATCCTACTTTCCCTACCAAACTCTAGGTAAAGTGAAGGGTAGCGTGAAATTAGAGACCTGATACACTGTCTCTCTGGACCAAACCCCTCTTACATTCTGGACTTAGAATGTCCTTAGTCAGCCAAGTTGGTCTGTCTTTTCCTATACACTATATATGCCTACCTATCAATTATAAATTACCTATAACACAAGTTGAAAGAGACTTTCTTGGCCCCTGGGAAGATGGGAAGAGCCACAGCCAATCCTTGACAAAATTGGAAGTAGGAATCTCCTTTTTCTCACCTTTGTTCCTCAAAAGCCCATTTTGTCCCAAACTCCCATTGTAGAACATCATTCAGATCTGCCCCAAAGGACTCTAAGCTAGTCCAAGCCAGATTACCTCTCCTGTCTGTTCTTCTTTTATGCTCTCTCCCAGTCTGTCATTCCTTCAGTTCAGGCTAATAAAGTCTTAGGAAAGCAATTTGACCAAACAAATTTGCACTAAGATGTGAATGGCTTCCCTAAAATCCTCCTCTGATTACTGAAGTACAAGCTATGGCAAGTCCTACCAAATTGAAAAGATTTCAGATTTGAGCCTGGGACAGAATTCTGTCTGTCTGTGATCCACAGACCACTCGAGATCACTTTGGAGGTTCTCATCCTCATAGAGTTGGTCACTGGGGAATAACTGTGCTGGCCATATTAACTCAACTTGGTTGGGTTAATGGAAGAAGTGCCTAACCAATAAAATCACAAATTATTTGAAAAGCTGCAAAAGTAGAAAATTTGCAGTTTTCTGCCACTTCCTTGTTTGCACTGTCAGGGCAAATTCATTTCAAATGGTTGAAACTTTCAAGCATCTGTATAGGTCATAGGATCATGGATTTGAATTGGGAAGGGACTTTTGAAGTCATCTAGTCTAACTGTCATTTTACAGATGAGGAAATGAAGGCCCCAAAAGACTTAGAGACTTGCCTATGGTTACAAAGTTAAAATAGGTAGGATTTGAATCTATGACTGCTCCAAATGCAGTGCTCATTCACTGTAATGATACCTGATGGAGAAGAGCCTCTCTCAAATCAAGCAATTCAAGATATTCCTTAAGGCCAAGCCTGGAACACTACAGAAAAAAAGGAATGTTTGGCCCAAGGCCCTTCTATTTGCCTTTAGAAACACTTAGAGGACAGAGAAAGAGAATTGGGAGGAAAGGGAGACTTTGGTGAGGCTTTTTTGAAGATCCTTTGCTCTGTCACCCTCGGGACTCAAGTGATTTGGCCTCTCCTTCTCTGGCCTCGGGCTCCTGGGCCCAGGTACTCTTAGATCATTTGGCTGAAAAGGTTTCCAAGATCCCAAATGTCGGGGTCTGGGATGGAAAGCCATTGGGGTCCAGGATCTTATCTTTTCTCTCTGCTTAGAGGTATTGACATTGATGACCAAAGATGGGATAAAGCAGCCAGACCTTGGGATCTAGACAGGGATGGGCTAGAGAAGGCTGAGGAGAGCAGCAGCCAATTCATTCTTTACTTCTGCAGTAGGGAGACAGCCTGCTCACTCTACCAGAGAAGAGGCAGCAATTAGTGCCCCACTTTCCTAGCATATTGCTCAAGTGGTATGATCATTTACTCATAATGTTTAGAAAGTTTGATTTTCAATCTGTAGGATTTTTTGTGATTTAAAAAAAAAATCTGACCACCTTTTTGTGTTTGTTTTTTTTTTCTTGGTATCTGCTATTCCGTTAAAAAAAAAAAGGACCTCACCGAATATGTTATGTTAGATTTTCTTGTATTATAATTGTTTTGCCTTTGAAAGGGATTTAAAGCAAACAGAATATGACTCAGATCCTTTTTTGGAAGTTATAGTTACTATTTCTAAAAAGTAATGTTTCTAGTGTTATGCCTCAAGGTACCTGGCTTCTTAAAGCATATTTTCTCAAAAACCGAAGATAAATGCTCTTTCCTCTGACTTTACTTATTGAGATAAATAGAATTAAAAATTAAAAATCCATTTATTGACACTAAATTTTGCAGATGTATTTCTTCCAATATATACTTAGGTCTTCAGTCAACTTGGGTCTGTGCTAAAAAACTGTGACATTTCTGTACATTTGGTGGAAGTAAGCCAGAAATTAAGTGAAATCCAAGCCTTGACCCTGACTGATGAGACAGTCACCCTAGAGCACAATGCTGAATCACCAGTGTACCTGAAAGGTATCACAAAGTCTGGAATTCCCATTTCCTGGTACCGGAGTCTGCAAGATGTACCACAAGGTAATGAATTTGGATTGACTTGGTTTTACATTTTAATCAGGACACCTCAAAATGATTGAAATGACAGTGAACTTTTATCTTACAATTCAAGACTTTAACTGTAGAGGATTCTAGGAAAGAGCATCTTTAAAAGAAAATTAACTTGTTATAGTTAAGGCCATGCTGCTTTACTTTTTAATATATAAAAAAAGTTTTTAAAAGTCACCATTCCCTGTAGTTTTTGTCTTTCATTTGTTCAGTAATATCAGCCTATTGTAGTGTGGTTAGTCCCCATTCGATCAGAAGCTCCTTGAAGGCAGGGACTGCCATTTGTCTCTTTTTTTATCCACTGTGCTTAGCACAATGCCTGGCACAGAATAGGTGCTTAATAAATGTTTTTTGGTTGATTTTAATTGATATTTAATACTGATTATGCAGCCAAAGACAAGAACAACTGAAGGAAGGAAAGGTCTAATATGTAAATTTTTATTTATTTTTCTTTTAAAAACATCTATTTTACTTAGACCAAAGTTTTTGTTAGTCCCTGTTTAGAATCTCAATGGTAATTTTCAGTAGTAAATAAAAGATTCAACTTGTCCAGAAAAACTCCCACCACTAGAAAACCAGTATTTGAGTATTTGAGGAGACCTTGGTTCTTCTCTTAACTAATAATTGATATGAATTTCTGTTGTCAATTGATTTCTCTTTGCCCCAATTATTTGACAGATTGTAAGGGGGAAATAGAGGCTTTATGGGTTCAATATATTAAAAGCTGGTCACCAGGGTTATACAGCTATTAAGTGGCATGGCTTAGATCCAGACGTAACTGCCGCAAAATTTAACATTCTTATAACTAATTATCCAAGATACTCATGATATGGAAAGATCTGTAAATTCAAAGGGAAGCAGTCAGAGGTCCTAGCAGAGTCTCAGCATTCCAACAATCTTCCATGAACCAGAAGAGGTCCTCACCAGATGCTCTCTTCCACCAAAGACCTCAGCTGACTGAGCACCTTCTCCTTTTAAAGGGATCACTTATGTGTCACTTCCTGTTCCTCCCTCCTAATTTGCATGTCCAATCACAATAGACAATTCTCATAAGACCACCTTTGGGGCAGGTCATTTGATTCTGATTTGTCCCTCACTCTAGCACATGTGGGTTATGGACCTCCCAGAATTAGAGGTGTTCTCACCTTTGGTGATTAAATCTAAAGATGGGCAGTGTAGACTTAATCTAATTATCACAGTATGAAGATAGTAGTAACTGTTCACCGTCTGTCTTATGTTTTAAACATTATTTCTACATGTTCATTTTTAAGCTGGTAACATACTTTGATCTACTTGGAAACAGGCATACTACAACAGGGTGAAATAATTGTGGAGATACATAGCAAAGGAAGAAAGTGGCAGCTATCATCCACAAGGATAATTTGGGAACTTTTTAAAAAAATATGTTGTTTTGTGTAAAAAGTGTTTTATAATTATGTTTGTAGTTCCTGGGTTTGTTTTGGCAGATACACTCCCAGATATTTTATTCTATCTGTGGTTGTTTTAAATAGAGTGTCTTTTTTTCTTTCTTCTTGCAAGATTTTGTTAGTAATATATTAAAATCCTGATAATTTATTGAGTTTACTTTAGATTCTATTTCTTTACTAAAATTATTGATAGTTTCAACTAACTTTTTAGTTGAATCTCTAGGATTTTTCACATATACCATCATGTCATCTGCAAAAAGGGGTAGTTTTATTATCTCTTTGCCCATCCTGATTCCTTCCATTTCTTTTTCTTCTCTTATTGCTATTGCTAGCATTTCTAATACTACATTAAATAATATTAATAATAATGGACATCCCTGTTTCACTCCTGATATTATTGGAAAGACTTGTGACTTAATCCTTGCTTATAATTGACAAATAATACTTGCTGATTTTAGGTAGATTCTTTGTATCATCTTAAGAATAATTCCTTTTATACCTATGCTTGCCAGTGTTCTTAATAGGAATGAGTACTATATTTTATCAAAGGCTTTTTCTGCATTTATTGATGTAATCATATGATTTTTTATTAATTTTACTATTATTTTGATCAGTCTGATCAAATACATTTTGTTCACAAATGAATTAGAGACATTAATTGTTCGTGGATAAGCAGAGCCAGTATAATTAAAACGACAATCCTACCTAAACAAATCTACTTATTCAATGCCATCCTGATCAGATTTCCAAAACATTATCTTGTTGAACTAGAAAAAATAATTTAAAAATTTTATTTGGAAGAATAAAAGATCAAGAACAGCAAAAGAATTGATGAAAATTGTAAAAAAAGGAAGGAAATCTAGCAGAACCAGATTTTAAACTGTATTATAAAGCAGTAATTATCAAAACTATCTTGTAATTGCTAAGAAATAGAAAGATAGATCAATGGAACAGAATAAACATACCGCATAGAGTAGTAAAAGATTATATTTGGAAAAAATAGAGATTGAAGCTATTAGAATAAGAAATCACCATTTGCTGGGACTGCTGGAAAGTAGTTTGACGGAAAGTAGGCATAGACCAATATCTTATACCATTCACTAAGAAAAGATCAAAATGGATACATGGTCTAGACCAATGGTTCCCAAACTTTTTTGGCCTACCGCCCCCTTACCAAAAAAAATATTACTTAGCCCCCTGGAAATTATTTTTTTTTTAATTTTAATAGCAATTAATAGGAAAGATAAATGCACCTGTGGCCATCACCTCTCTCCTGGATTGCTGCAGCACCCACCAGGGGGCGGTCGCGCCCACTTTGGGAATCACTGGTCTAGACATAAGAGGAGATATAAAAAAAACTAGAACAGGGATCATATTACCTATAAGATTTATGGATTGGAGAGGAATTTATGAGTCTATAAGAGATGGAGAGCATTGTGAGTTGTAAAGCGAATAATTTTGAGTCTATTAAATTAAAAAGTTTTGTGCAAATAAAACATGTTGCCTAGATGATAACAAAAGCAGAAAATTGGGAATTTTTTTTCATAGTTTCTTGGATAGAATTCTTATATCTAAAATATTTAGAAATTTATGTCAAATTTATGGAAATAAAGAGCTATTCTCCAACTGATAAATGATCAAAAAATTTGGAC
Organism: Gracilinanus agilis; assembly: GCF_016433145.1. NCBI lineage: Eukaryota > Metazoa > Chordata > Mammalia > Didelphimorphia > Didelphidae > Gracilinanus > Gracilinanus agilis. The sequence goes on from NC_058131.1 coordinate 82,362,060, forward strand.
AGTTTTCAGATGACAAAGTCAAAACCATATAATATGAAAAAATGCTCTAACTCACTACTGATTAAGGGAAATGCAAAGGAAAACAATTCTGAGATACCATATCACACCCATCTGATTGGCTAAAATGGCAAAAGGAGAAAATGACATATTGGGAAGGGATGTGGGCACTAATACACTGGTGAAGGAACCATGAATTGATCCAGCCATTTTGGAGACCAGTTTGTAATTATGCCCATAGAGCTATAAAGCTCTATATCTATTGATCCAGCTAGGTCTGTTTCCCAAGTAGATCAGGACAAAAGGAAAAGAACCTATATGTTCCAAAATATTTATAGCTCTCTTTGGAGTGGCAAAGAACTGGAAATCGAGGGGAGATGTGTCATTGGGGAATAGTTAACGAATTGTGATGGAATACTATTGCACCATAAGAAACAATGAGCATATTGATTTTTTTTTTAATTTGGAAAGAACTTCATGAGATAATGAAGAGTACCAAGAGAACATTATATACAGTTGTATGTATAGGTTTGCTATTTGAAGAATAACTTGTGCAAGTTCACCTCCAGAGAATGAACTGGGAAATGGAACGCAAAAAAACAAATAAATATGTTTTACTGGATACCTTCTGTTGTGTGGGGAAGGGAAGGAAAGCCTAGATTTAAAAAAAAAATTTTTTTAAATAGGGGGAACAAACCTTGTAACAATATAATCTTGTAATAATATATATTCAAATAAAATATAATACAACATTTTATATTATATTATAAAATATAGTAATAAAAATATAAAATAAAAATTCAATATAACCTTGTAATAATATATGTATGTATACATAAATATGTATGTATATATATTCAAATAAAACAAATCCACACAGTGGATGTCCCAAAAGGTTAAAAAAATTGTATATTTAAATGTTTACTATTTTTCCTTTTCTCTTTTTAAACAGGTTACAGTTTTTATTTAGCACATGAATTTTTTGATGCTCTTCCTGTGCATAAGTTTCAGGTAATGATGGAAAAACTTTAATTCTGTATTTGCTTATTAAAGATGGGAATCCAACATGGTGCAAAGAAGAACTTTATGTTATTACTTTACCTATTTACTACTTCAATTATTTTCATCCACGGAAGTTATATTTAAACGTGTTTGTGTGATGAAATTTTGAAGTCTTAGGAATAAATAATAGAAAAATGGACACCAACAAAACATTAAGAAAGATGCTATAAAAATTGTAATAAATAATAAAGGTTACAGTGAGGATTTAATTACTCATAGGTGGGAAAGGGTATTTTGTGTTCTAGTGTGGCATATAGGAAAATGTTTTCTTTATTCTTTTAGAACATTAAAAATTATTTGCAGAGATTGAGAATATTTTTTTCATTTTTCCTCATTTTGATGGGGATAGTTTAGATTTGGTAGCATTTATAAGCATTTAATGTCAAGAAAAATTGCAGTTATTCTGTTAGGTGGAGCTTTATACACATCACTTATATGTGATGTGTATAAATGTCATCTCTCACCTATTACTTTTAATATTTAGCTCCTCCTTCTGTAACACCTCCTTCTGTAATCTGAGAACTATATCCTTGCTCTGTGACTACTTCTGCTTCTCACCTGTAATGGCTACTATGGCAACATTCCTACATTTCACCAGGAAGATCCATAAAGTATTCATAGGGTGGGAGCCACTTAGAAAATCAAATCCAAATTATGATATTTGTTTAATTATCTAGAAAACCCAACAAGGATGGCGAGAAGTTTTAATTGATGTAGACCCACAGGATTCTGATAAACTGAGGTTTGTGTTGGCCCCCTCTGCCACCCCAGCAGAAGCCTTTATTCAGGTAAGATAAAGATTTGGTATTTTTTTCCTTAACTTTGAAGTGTGCAGCTTCCATTATCTCATAATTACTTAGATGTATCTAACAAAAATAGTCAGTTGATCAGCAAGCATTTTTAAACATCTGTTATGTGCCAAGCACCATGCTAGACTAGGGAAACAAGACAGAAACGAAATAGTTCCTACTCTAAAGGAACTTCCATTCTCTAGGGGTAGAGATGACAAATAAGCATATTGGGATATATAAATATATACAGCATCTAGTCAAATAATTTGTAAATTTGGAGTAATTTGGCGGTAAAGTCACTGACTACTAGGGCTAAGGGGCTGAAGAAAAGCCTCATGTAGCCCTTGAGCTGAACTTTGAAGATAGGGAATTCGGGGAGAGGTGAGGAGGTGAGGCATTCCATTCATGGGGGCAGGTTCTGCACAGGCTGTGGGTACAATGTGGGCATGAGAAACAGCTGGAAGACAAAGCGGGCCTGGATTGTAGAATCCTGAGGGGGAGAAATGTGAAATAAGGCTATAGAGGGAGTTTGGAGCCAAGTTGTGAAAGGCTTCAAATGGCAAATGGAAGAGTTTGTATTTGATCCTATAGGTAATAGGAAGTCACTGGAATCTGAGGGCTGTGGTCAGACCTGTGCTTTTGGCACGTCTCTTTGGCAGCCATATGGAAGATGGATTGGAGGAGAGTAAGCCTGGAGGCAGGATGTATGCCAATTAGGAGGCTGTTACAGGAGACCATGCAAGTGGTGGTGATGATCTGAACAGGGATGGTGGCAATGTGAGTGGAAGTAAGAAGGAGAGATGTTGTGGAGATAGAATTCATAAGAAGTGGCAACGGATTGGATGTGCGGGATGACAGAGAGTGAGGAGACCAGGTAGTTCAGAAGAGGAAAAGGGAAATAACCAAACTTTTCCTTTCACACCTCATAGAGTAGGTAAAAGGAAAAAGGTATAGTATAGATGCTATTGTTTTTTAAATTGCATTATTGTTTTATTTTCATTTGTAAAATTATTGATACTTTTTTTTAACACAACAAATACTTCCCAACCAACATCAAGGCAAAGAAAAGTGCATTTCCCCTGCCTTACTAAAAAAATGAGATGATCGATTATTAGCAGAAATAATCATAGAATTGTATTTGGGACTGGGAGAGATCTAAGAGGTCATTTGGTCCTGTCTCCTCATTTTACAGATGAGAAAGTAGGCCCAGAAGGCAACCTTGCCCAGGGTTACACCAATAGATGGTAACAAAGCTGGGATTTAAGGGCAGATTTTCTGATTCCAAGTCCAAGGTTCATTTCTCTGCACAGTATTGTGTCCTTTAACTTCAGTAGCATAGCACTAACACTGAGAATGGCTGCATTTGGCCAGAGTTGTGTTTCCCCCCCTTTATTGCTACCTTCATTGGGTATGTTGTTCTTTTGATTCTTGCTTTTTGTCATTCTGCATTGCTTCATATAAGTCGTCTCATGTCTTTCTGAATTCCTCATATTTGTCATTCTTTATTGTACAGCAATGTGCCACAGTGTGATCAGCCAAGAGCTAATTGTTGAGCACATATTTTGTTTCTCTGTAGTTTTTTTCTTTTTCTTACTGTCAGTCAATTAATTGGGAAATAGTTGCAGTAGTAGCATCTTCTAGGATTGAACTTCCACATGAAGCAATAACAGATGTTTTTGACCTATAATATTTTCAAAAGGTATTAAAATTAAATATTTTATTTGCTCAATTTTTAGTTTTCATCAGAAAATTACCTTTATTTCCAATAAAATGAGCTTTCAAGATCACCTCAATTCTTTTAAAGTCCATTTCCTCATTTTGGCCTGTAGATGGCAATCATGCCCCAGTCAGACTGGCATTTTATAAATTGGGCAAAAACTCTTGATATTGTTTTGGGGCATCAGGATTTCAGAAATATTTACTTGCGTGCCTCCCAAAATCATCCTATTAACAAACAAAATGTAAATGGAATGCTTATTATTGCCATTTTTACTGATACTTTTAGAGCAATGATCAATGTAAAACCCAAGGGCTCTGTCTTTACAATGTGGTCCAGTTAAAAGGGTACTGGAGTAGGAGAAAGGAATCCTGGCTCTGCTACGTACTCCCTGTGTTGCCTTGGGCAAGTTTTTTCACTTCTCTGGGCCTTAGTTTCCTCATCTGTAAAATGAGAGATTAAACTGACTAACCCCCCGAACCCGTTCCAGATCTGCGCCTATGATGATCCTATTCCTCTCATGGTTATATATTTTCTCACAGCTTTCTAAAATTTTCTAAAAGTAATTCAATTTAATATTTATAAAGTGTCTACTTCAGTGTTAGGAGTTGGTGATAGAAAGCAAGATATCACATGATATTCACCTTTTCCTATTAATAGTTAAGAAACTGGAGATAGGCATCTCACATTTATGCTCTTAAACTAAAGGTTCTCAAAACAACCAGGTGCCATCATCTGGAAAGTGAATAGTCTTATCCATTTATTTCTTTAAACTATGGCCTACTAGAAGTTCTCTTTTTCTCTTAAGATAGAACATGATTGAGCAGGCCTTCTTCAGTTAAGTTTATTGCCAGCATTTATTCCCTCCTAATTTAACTTAGCACTAAGACTACCTTCCAAAAAAAGATCATCTAGCTTTCCATTGTAATTACTGTTTTCAGTTCAAATGACCTTGTGGCCTAATCCAAAGAAATTTATGCCAGGACCCACAGTCCTTTGTTAGCAATTAAAGGACCCAGTTGCCCAAGCATTCCCAGGTTATCTTTAAATCTACTTTTTTCCTCTTCATCTCAAAGAAAGAATTTCTGCACAATAAGCCATAATTAACTTTTTTTCTTAGAAGCTCATAAGTGTAGATAAATAGTGCAACAGTTTTTAAGAGGATATAAAATAAAGTAAAAATTTCTGATAGATAAAAAGCAAATTTTTAGTATAAAACCTTCTATTTTATTCATATTATTAAAATATCATAGTTTACTATTAAAAACTATTATAAAATAATAAGCAGTTTCCTAACTTTACATTTATCCCACAATTCCTAAAATTTGTCCATCTGATCAACTGATGTCCATCTGCCTCAGCTGAGTCAGAAATTAATTTATTGTTCTGATTAATCATTTCATTTCTCTGGTTAACTTCCCTAGTTAAAATAAATTTATTGGATGATCTTTATGGTTAATTCCAGCAATAACACTCTGTGCATCCACAAGAGTGTTTCTTCTTGGTTTTTGGCTCTGAGAATTTCCCAAAGTGAGTAAAACAAAGATGGAGGATTTTGTGGTCACTTACCTTTGTGAGTGAGTGGGGCACTTCAAGGCATGGCATTCTAAGAATTTCCCCAAAGGTTACCAGAGAAAAATTGTTATGTAAAAGAATGAATAATAGGCAGAGTCATGGCTAAGGAGAACAGCTAGGTGGTGCAGTGGATGGAGTCAGGAAGACTTGCTAGCTGTGTAACTGAGCAAATCACTTACCCCAACTTGCTTTAGTTTCCTCCTGTATAAAATGAGCTGGAGAAGGAAATGGCAAACTACCCTAGTACCTTTGTCAGCAACCCCCAAATACAGTCACAGAGTCAGACACCACCGAGGCAACTGAACAATGAGAAACGAAAATGCCAGACTTTAATGTTGACGCCCAAGTGCTCTTTGTGCGGTGTCTTATTTGTTCCTCCTGACAAACCAGTGAGGCAGGTGTGTTATTACTTCGGATCCCCATCTCTCGGGTCTCCCCCTTTGTTTTACTTCCTAGGCCTTCACCACCTCTCGCCTAACTTCGTGCAGCAGCTTCCTGATTGGTCTCCCAGCCTCTCAGGCCATCCGAACCCAGCTGCAAAAGGCATTTCCCTCAGATACAGAACTGACCCTGCAGCCGTCCTGGGCATTCACTTCCTGTGGCTTCCTCTAAGATCCAGCGTAAACTGTTCTGCTTTTAAAGCTGTGTCCATCCTGACCCCAGCCCCGATCCTGCACTCTGCAGCTCTGACAAACTGGCCTCTTGTCCTCGCACGTGGTGCTCCCAGCTGCCGCTGTGTGCCTTGTCACAGGCTCGTCCTCCTGTGAGCAGGGCCCTCCCTCCTTACCTCCTCCCCTTCCTTTGAGATGGAGCCCAAGCCCCTGCGGCAGGAGGCCTTCCCTCATTCCCAGACCTGCCAGTGCCCTCCCTCCCAACTCCCTCGTCTATGCCTGTATGTGTGCATGTTCCCATATAATATTCTGTTTAGGACGAGTAGGTTTCTATATGTACTCCTTGTCTCCTTGAAAGAGAGATTGTTTCATTCATTCTTGTGTCCCTCCTGCCTAGCATCGTGCCTGGCACGTGCTCATGATTCAATAAGTACTTGTTTGGTCATATAACTAATGTGAATGTTCAAAGCTGAATCTGAATGTATGTCTTTCTTCCTCTAAGGCCAGAGCTCTATCCAGTACGCCCTGATGTCTTCTGAAGGGCTCTGTACCTTCTGTCTTAGTATGAATGCCAAGACACAAGAGCTCCAAGGGCTAGGCTTGGGCTAAAGTGATTTGCACAGAGTCAAACAACTAGGTCATGTCTGAGGCCATATTTAAACCCAGCTCCAGGCCTGGTGCTTTATCTGTGCTACCTAGAGGCCCCCACTCATTCTTTTTAATTATCAGAAGACACTGCTAGGAGCCGCACATACAAAAAAGTAACGAGTTTTATGAAAATTCATACTCTAACCTTTAGAGTTATACAAAAGTAGACTCAACTTCCTTGAGAACTAGTAGGTGCCCTGTTATTTGAGGTCTTCCAGAAAAGATCAGGTGTTCACTTGCTGGTACACCAGAGCAAGGATTACAAATATTCCAGTTTCCCTCGTGATGATGGAAGAAGCAAACATTTCTCTCATGAAAATAATGTGGCCCTGCATTGTCTAGAATGAAACTAACTTCATGTTAGATACACCATTTAATGATGTTAATCTCAGTGATGAGCAAAAGAATTGATAGAAGTCAAATATACTATATACTGGCTGCTTTTCCAAGATCCACCTAGTACTGGACTTTATGAAAATTTGAGACTTTGAATCAGCCTAAATGTCCCTGAAGTTGGAAGAAATGGATATTATGCCAGCCCAGAACCATCAAGATTGTTGCCAAAAGTTTGCAATAAAGAATAATACAAATAAATTTTTACATACTAGCATGTCTATAATATTTATAAATTTTTATAACAGAACTAATCAAATTCAGCCACTAAGGTATATTAAGTTAATAAGTTATATGGTATCTGTACCCACTACTGTGCTGGATGCTATGGAAAATACAAAAATACTTGGATCTATTTATAATTTAATTATAAATTAACTTGAAGAATTGAGGGCCTTACATTCTGACATTAAATTAGAAGGTAATAGTTGTAGATATAGGTTATCACTTGAAGATTTATACTAGTAACAATTAAAATAATCTTTTTTTAAAAAACCTTACCTTCCACCTTAGAATCGAAATTATGTATTGTTCTAAGTGACTTGCCCAGGGTCACACAGCTAAGAAGTATCTGAAGCTAGATTTGAACCCAGGACCTCCCATCTCTGGGCCTGGCTCTCAATCCACTGAGCCACCTAGCTGCCCCCAACAATTATAATAATCTTAAATGTGCTTGTTTATCTGATTAAGATACTCTTTCAAAGAATTGAGGGCCTTATACACTGACATAAAATTAGAAGGTAAATAATTTTAGGTACCATGCTATCACTTGAAGATTTACACCAATAACAATTATGATAGTCTTAAATCATATTTATCTGCATAAAGTAAAAGAGTATTCTTTTAGTAACAGTAATGCAGACAATTGAATCTTTTACTGGAGGAAACCAAAGCTCTACTAATGTATAAATACCAGATAAAACACACACACACACACACACACACACACACACACACACACACACACACACACAGTTATATGGAATTCCTTAAAAGTAAGGAACACATTCAAATCAGGCCTCAGACACTTCCCAGTTGTGTGACCCTGGGCAAGTCACTTGACCCCCATTGCCCACCCTTACCACTCTTCCACCTAGGAGCCAATACACAGAAGTTAAGGGTTTAAAAAAAAAAGTAAGGAACACAAAAAGATATGAAGTATAATTTTTTTCAGTACAGATAAAATGTGCATATTAATAAAGTTATGTGTCTGATCTGTTTGACTGTTTCTGCATTCCTATTTGTGCTAGCCTGAGGAAACAAGGGATCATGTGGAAGTGTGCCCTGATGCTGGAGTTTTCATTCAGATACTTTCTAAATGTATTGAAGAAAATGGAGGTGCTGCACTGATTGCTGATTATGGCCATGATGGGACAAAGATGGACACTTTCCGAGTATGTATGACATTAATACTACCTATTAGTAACCATGGTGCCTGTTCATCATAAAAGTAAATTTGTATCTTAAGTTCTTTAGGATTCTGTGATTTTATTTTTCATCTGAGTCTTTTCCACTCATACAAATTGAAAACTGTCAACAGTGGTACAATCCTGGGGTCCCACACCAAACCCTGTTTTCCCAGTTTGTCACCCTGAGCCTGTGTGGATTTTATAGATGCTTACCTATGTGTTATTTCCCCAATCTAATATAAGTTCCCTGAGGGCAAGCCCAAGGACTGCTTCATTTTTGTTTTTGTATCCCCAGCAGCTAACACAGGGCCAGCACACAGTAGGCACTTTCTACATGTTATTGGCTGATTGATCCAGCCATTTACAGAGACAAGCAGGATCTAGGCAACAGGAGATCTTGCCATCTGCCCTGCTGCTATCTCTCTCTCTCTCTCTCTCTCTCTCTCTCTCTCTCTCTCTCTCTCTTTCTCTCTCTCTCTCTCTCTCTCTCTCTCTCTCTCTCTCTCTCTCTCTCTCTTTCTCTCCCTCCCCCTCCCTTTCCTTCCCTCTCTCCCTCTCCTTCCCTCTCTCCCTCTCTTTCCCTCTCCCCCTTCTGACTTTTCAGTCTTTGATCAGTTGATCAGAGAACAATAATCAAATCAGTATTAGGTTTGTTGCTGGAAGGGATGTGAAAATTTGTGTGTGGGGGGCGGGGGAAGGGGGTGGGCTTTCCTCACAGCCTGGGGCTTCCTAGTCCAAAGCTCCCTTTCCCTGATGAGCTCCCCAACATTTATTCTGTCCCCCAGGGCAGTGATGGCAAACCTTTTAGAGACCAAATGCCCAAACTGCAACCCTCCCACAGCATGTGACCCCCTGCCTTATCCCAGACAGGGGAAGGAAGAAAATGCTCGCATTGGGCTGCTGAGCAGAGGGGTGAGTGATGAGAGAAATGTCCTCAGGTGCTCATGGAAAGGTGGAAGGGAGCAGCCCCCTCTGGCACACATGCCAACACAGCCCTAGGAGAATCTAAGCTCCTTAAGGGCAAGGGACTGTGTTTCTTAGGATAGCATGTATCCCAGTAACTACCATAATGCCTACCACATTATCAGTACTTGACTGATCTCAGTTTTCTCAACAGTTTTCACTAGATAGTTAAATTCCACTGTACACTGGCATCCTCCCCAACTCCTGCTACCATTCTTTATTCCCTTTCAATTTTTAATCCAGTATCATCTCAACTATCTGCCTTTTCTGCTTTTACTCCTGAGCCGATGAATGAAATTAGAATAGATGCTTAACCTGAGGTCTGCAAACTTAAAAAAAAAGTTTTGGTAACTATTTGAATAGAATTGATTTTTTGTAATGCTATGCATTTTAAAAAACTATTCTGAGAAAAGGTCTATAGGCTTGACCAGGCTCCAAGAGGAGTCTATGAAACAAATCCTACATTATGAGGGAGTCACCATCATGCCAACCAAGTTCCTCTCATTTCCCAGGATCCTCAGAGATGTTCAGGAAAGATTTTATTCTTTCATATTTTCTCCCCTTCGTAGCTTTCTGAGCTCTTCTTTCAACCTTCCCAGTGCCATCCTTACCCTGTGATTTCTCAGCTCCTAACTTTGCCTCCTACTTTTTCTTGGAATTTCATTTTTTAATTATGAACTTAAATATCAAATAAGAGAAGCATTTCCACATACACATAAAACAAAAAAAAAGGAGTTTATAGGAAACTGCAAATCTCTTATTATATGGCTGGCTTTTTAAAAAACACTATCATAAATTCTTGACATAAAATTTTCTGCTTCTCAGAATCTTTCCAGCCTTCATCCTATCCTCTTCTGTTCTCTTCTTTTTCATTAATTTTTTGGAGGGTTACTCTATCCGTGCACCCTCCTCCCCTCTCCCATCTTCCCCCCATTGGAAAACAAACAAATAAAACAAAATTCTTATACTTAGTATGTATATTTGAGAGCAAAACAAATCCTCACTTTGACAGTGTCTGAAAACATAAGCCTTAGTCTGCATTTTGAGCCCATTTCCTCTGGATCAAGAAAGGTATCTTCCAGGGATGCTCTTTTGTAGATGAGGCAAGTAAAGCCACTGAAAAATTTGTCAGTATTTGTTCTGATGTCAGAGCCGGATGAAGGGCAGTAACCAGACTGTACCTGGACAGAGCCACTTTTGTATTGCATAGAAATATCATTTCAGCACGAAGGCCTGCACTCCTTCCGCTTCTCTACCCTTGCAGTTTAACTTCCAAGCCCATCACTGAAGCTTAAAAATGAAGTTTGAGGTTTTTTTAAAAAATAGGTTGTTTGAGAGTTTCTACAAGTGTGTCTTCACCCTGTAGCCAATCTGGTAATGAACTTCTCTGAACAGTTAACACTAAGCTACCAAATGACATTCCCAGGATACATCACTGGGATTGTACTTCTAGCTTGGCACGACCTGACAGACAGAGCTTAGGCTCCATTGGCAAAGTCTCAGAGAACCCAGGGCTCTTCTGTACTGCAAGAAGCAGCGGAGATGGGACTGCTAAATAGCTCAGTGAATAGAGAACCAGGCCTGGAGATAGGAGGTCCTAGGTTCAAGTGTGGCCTCAGATGCTTCCTAACAGTGTGACTCTGGACAAGTTACAATTAGAGAGCTTTTTAACCTTATTTTTAAGGAACCATTTACACTTGCGTCTAAATTCTTACCTCAGCCCTCTCTCTCCTTTCTGACCCCTTTCATGAATTTTCCATATTCTACGTTAATTCCAATCTAGTATGACTTGTTATTATGAAAATCATCTGTCAAATCTCTTAGTTACTATATTCTTAATAATTAATTCTGGGATTGTGTTTCCCTCCTAACCTTAGCTATTATCTACAATGCACTTAAAAATTATAGCATTTAATCTTTGTTCCTACAGTTGGTAGTCACAAACAGTCAAAACTAACCATTTCCTTTATTATATTTAAGGGCTTTTGTGGTCACAAGCTTCACGATGTCTTAATTGCTCCAGGAACAGCAGACCTAACCGCTGATGTGGACTTCAGCTTCTTGCGGAGAATGACTCAAGGGAAAGTGGCCTCCTTGGGCCCTATACAGCAATGCAGTTTTTTAAAAAATATGGGCATTGATGTCCGATTGAAGGTAATAGTTTGTGTGTTTTGTTACCCACTGCATGATTTATAAATCTTCTTGATATCCTTTTTAAGAAATCTCCTAAATGTGAAGGAGCCTTGGCTGCTGGCTCCAGTTCTGCAATATACCAGTTGTCTGAATTCACTTAATCTTTCTTAGCCTGTTTTCTCGTCTGTAAGAAAAGAGACCAAACTAGATGATCTTCAAATCATCTGCTGCTCTTTACATTCAGTGATTTAAGTCATTTGTATCATTAATAGCTTGAAGATGTCTTCTTGTTGTAGTCAAAAGCATGAAACAGTAATTGCATGTGAATACAGAATTTTTTCAAAAGTACTCAGCTCTAAAGCTAGGCTGGTAAATTTGGAGCATAGTTATGGAAAGGTAAATGATTATCTTAAAACAGGAAACCTAATAGAATTCATAATATGGTTGTACAAAACTCTTAACAGTACACAAAGTATAGTTTGAAATGTTATTCCAAATAAGAACATTTATCCCGTAGAGAATACCTAAGATTCAGGGACTATTATATTTTTCTCACATCCTTATTTTGTATTTCTAGAGAAGAGAATAGAGACAAAAAAAAAAAATTCTGAACTATTGAAGAAAAATTTTAGGAGGCCTGAATCAATTGTTGGTGCCAGAGCATGGCACATTAAGTGCATGCCTTCCTCTCTGATCTGAAAATACTGTGGCAGTTAGTACCACACAGTTGGTAAACTAATTTGGGGGGAATATCAAAGAGTATTTATTACTAATAAAAACCTCTTGTTTTCAGGTTCTTTTGGACAGTTCCAGTGACGACGCTGCTACAAGGAAACAGCTGATTCACGGTTATGATATGCTAATGAATCCCAAGAAGATGGGAGAACGATTTAATTTTTTTGTCTTACTGCCCCATCACAGACTTGCAGGTGGAAACACATGCCAATCAAAATCAGTACCATCACCTGTAGCTGGCTTTGGAGAACTTGTTTGGAAGTGAGGCCACAGCTAGGCTACTTCTCCGCTGTGCTCACCTCTTCCTCACCCCCCACCTTTTAGATACTCTTATCTTCTTTCCCATTTTGCATCCTCCCACAAAAAGAGAAAACCTAAAGAAATTGAGTTTTCACTTTGTGCCACAGCTAACTTATCTCAAAATGCATTATCATCTTTCTAAACTGTTAATAAAAATTATTAACTTATGAGGGGTTTCCTTCTGAAATAATTATGAAATTTTATATGGATTTTGGATATGTATAGTATTCATAACTATTGTTTTAGATGTAGAGTGAATATGAGAATAGGAATTTCCTTTCACTTATTAATTTATCAATGAAAGGAAATTCCTATTCTCATATCGGCCAGAAGGATCAAACACACAGCCTACCAACATTCCTAAAAGTGCCTATAGAGGGCAGCTGGGTGGCTCAGTGGATTGGGAGCCAGGTGTAGAGATGGGAGGTCCTAGGTTCAAATCTGGCCTCAACACGTCCCAGCTGTGTGACCCTGGGCAAGTCACTTGACCCCCATTGTCCACCCTTACCCCTCTTCTGCCTTGGAGCCAATATACAGTATTGATTCCAAGACGGAAGGTGAGGATTTTAATTAAAAGAAATTAAAAAAAATAAAAGTGCCTCTGGAACCAAATTAATTGGTAAATACTTATCAAAATAAATAAAAATAATATAAAACATAGATAACATTACATTCAAAATCGGCAGGAAGTGGCCAGCAGGGTAACTAACGTATTGTATTTGAATCTGACACCACTGTTGTGGTCAACTTGCCAAGACTTAAAGAAAAGAAATCACCTGCAGTGAAAGAGCTTTCTCATCTAAGAATTTTCTTATCTTGTTTATATCCCTTATTCTTTTATAATCCAAATAATACCTCTGTTCTTAAAACTTCAGGCTTTGTTTAGTCCTCTGATAACTGTAGCAGCTGAGAACAAGTTTTAGTTTGAGAACTATGGGCAGTAAAAATGATCCCAAACTTGGATTTCATGAAACGATGCAGAAAACCTTCCTCGTATCTATTTTTCATATTGTATTAATAGAATTGAGACCTTCATATGCATACCTAGCATTCATTCTAGAAAGAAAATAAGCACCAGTTTCTCTTAATAAGTGCCCCTACTTCTGAAGCAGCAATTCCATTTGAAGATAATTTCTCCTAGAATAGCACTAGCATTACTGAGATCCAGAAAAGTAAGTACAACAAAGAAAGAAAAAATTGTTATTTATAAAAGTCTTGAAGAGATAGGGCAGTTATTCAAGTCTTCTCACCAAAAATGGTCAACTGAATAGGGAAATACAATTTATTTCCAAGATAGTAATAAGATATTTACAAACAATAGGATGTAACAAAAATATTAAAAAAAGAACTGGACAGTGTCATAGGCTTCATATTTTACAATAACAAATATTTCTAGCAAACACTAATTTTTCATACAATTACAACTTGAATTCAAGATAAAAAAGATTATTTATGCAGGTTATACAGCATTTGGAGTAATTTAGCCAACTCCACATTATCTGACAGTGACTTCACATCAAATTGATTTTTTAAAACACTTTTTTAAAAAAATGAGTGCAATTAATTTCATGGCTTGCAATGTTTGAGTACAGAATTTTAGCAAACTAATAACATTCCAGTTTTTTTTTTTAACATTATGTGGTCCAATTACCACTGATCCCAATCTTCACTGCATTGTGTGAAACAGTGGGCCTACTGGCCCAGAACTGCTGCATTTCTACATGTCTGTTATAATAATCTGGCTCATTCATCCTTAATTTTTTTTTTTGGTGAAAAACAGGCTAACTTTGAAAGAATTTAGGGAAATATTATTTAGCTGTCACAATTTTTTAAAATCATTTTTTTGCCTCTAAATTAATGTGGGGTGCAACTGAGTAGCTCAGTGGATTGAGAGTCAGGCCTAGAGACAGGAGGTCCTAGGTTTGAATCTGACCTCAGACACTTCCCAGCTGTGTGACCCTGGGCAAGTCACTTGACCCCCATTGCCCACCCTTACCACTCTTCTACCTAGGAGCCAATACACAGAAGTTAAGGGTTTAAAAAGAAATTAATGTGGACTGTTTGTAAGATTTAGTAAGGGAGCTCTCACCCAGAGATGTTTCTGAATGGATCGTGAATCTCTCAAGGCCACTGAAATTTCACAGCACTGATTTCTGAGGCTTCCTTCAGTTAAATGATTCTGTGAATGTACAGAAAACTGTAGCCTTAAATGCAGCTGGACTTGTCAAACAGCTTGTACTTGGGAATTCAAAAGAAATCTTCACTGTAGCTACTGTGGAACATTAACTGCCACAAAGTAGATATAGTGATTAGATTTCTTGGTTGATGTGAGACTTAAAAAAATTACCTGAGCATGCAACAGATAGCAACACTTTCAAAAAGCCTGAAGTCGCCCAAATAGAGCAAGTGTACATTTGGGCAGAAAAAAATGTTCTTGTTTTTCTTGTTAGCCTGCTGCTGCCATGGAAAGCCACCCCTGAAAAGAGAAGTGAGGAATGCCTTCTTTCACCTAGGCAGCTCACAACATTGCCATTTAATGGACTGTTAGAGGGTGTCAGTGCAGGCCACGGATAGGCAAGGTGGAAGGGAGGAAACGCAGGGGATCTGGAGTCAGAACTACAGACAAGGTCCTGTGGACCAGACACATCACTTAGCTCTTTTGACTCCAGCTTCCTCAAATGTACGAGGAGGCTACAGTACACCTCTGAGGTGTCATGAAACTACAATCAGAAATTCATGAGTATAAGCTGCATTAATTTATTTATTGGCTTCAATAAGCCAATAATTCAATATTGGCCCAAGACTGCTAGGACATCTGGTGACAGCTAAAGAGCAGCAATGGCTGTTAGGGATGCTGAGGACCTACTAGGAAACTATTTCATATCTATTAGTTAATTACATAAAATAAACTGGCAAAAAATACCTTGAATGGGATACACCCAAGGGTGTTATGGTGAATGTTTAATAACTAGGTCTGGGTGAAAAAAAATTTAAAACTTAAAACTACAGCACACTTTAAAATTTAACCTGTATCCTTAACATTTTCTCCCTCACTTCCTTAAGTCACAATCAACATAACAATAAGTCAAGCCCCAATCTGTAGGACTTGCCAACCCCAAGGCATAAATGCTCACACTAAAAATGGACCACCTGGGTCAGAGCTGGCCCCAGCACTCCCCTGCCTCCACCCCATGGTTAGGTGGACTGTCTGGGATAATTAAGTGTTACAGAGACAAAAAAGGTGATTACAATTACTAGAAGGTGTTTGCTATTTCAATCAAGGTGTACTTCATTTTAAAAACTAAATAGCTAGAAGACCCTCCACATTCTAGGGAATGCAAAGGAAAGGAAGAATGGTTTGGTTGTCTACACTTGGTAACACCTACAGTGCTACTTAAAACTTTCACCTATCAATAACCTTAGTGAATATTTAACGCACTTGTCCCTCTTGATTTAGTCACACCTGTATAGCAATAACCTGATAAATAGATCTGTGCTAAATAAAAGTTAGATTCCCAACTAGGATACTAAAATGTTAATAAGAATGTGAATATTTAGCAGCCAGAGCCAGGCTATAAGAGTATACTGCTAACCTGGCATTTAGATCAATGCTTTATAATCTTGGTTTTGTTATCACCCATGTAGATTCCATTATCTCAAAGGTTGTTACAAAATTTTCAAAGTAAAATTAATCTACTAATTTAAAAATTATTTGCCCATGTAATATATACAGTGTCTCAACTCCAGAAAGGTTGGGAATCACTGATTTAAAAGTTTGGTTCACTTTCAAAAGAAAAGTGAATCAAGTTACCCCCTTTTTTTAACACATTCAGGGGAAAATCTTCAACTCCTACAAGGATCAGTCAAATGTTTAGAGTCAACAGCAAATCTTAAATGCTCATTGTTTCCCAATGATCTCTTAAATTCAAGCCCGTCCAATAACTAGTCTTTTAAACTAAGCTGAAATTTTGTAACGTGTGTAGTTAGATCAGGCTATGAAACAACCTGTACTCACTTGATTTTCCATAATGTAAAAACAGGAAAAGGGAGAATGTATTTAAATGCCAGAACACAACAGTAACTGAAGGTACAGAAAAATACAAAAATAATGATGTTTGCAGGTGATTGCACACTCTTCTAGATGGTCACAAGAATTCTTCATTCTTCTTTCATTACTTTAATTCTCCTCTCCTGTACCTTGGTCTTACAAACTACAGTATCTGTTACTAATAACGTGTCATGTTTCCTCATATTCCTTGCAGACAATAGCCTAACCGAAAGCAACATTTATGCAGAAACTATCAGTTTGCACATAAATGGAAATCTTTCATTCTTAAATGAGTGTGTTGGTAACTTAAGGATCTTCTTCCATATCATCGGGATTGGGAGCCATAATGAAGTGCTTTGGGTACACAAGGTTGTGCTCATTTGCATGCACTTCCCAGCGTGCATCATCGCTTTCATGTGTGATGTAACGCTCTCCAATTCGTGTTTCAAATTCTCTAAGGTCAAGCCACGTTTGATAATCCTGAAAAAAATACAATGATTTAACCAAAATCATAAGATAAAATTTAAATATTGTTAAGCATCTGTGTTTCTTTTGTTTTTTTTGATTATTAATTATTCCTCATCCATAAGTCATGCAGACATTTTCAGAATTTAAGAATTAATTAAATTACTTGATCATAACAAATGTTACCTAGTCTTTCCATATGTTTCTAATGAGGTAATTAAGTTTCAGATACCCTCCAAAAGGCATATACCTCACATTCCTGAGTGAAATTAAATACTTCTTTCTGCTAGAAGAGAGTCTTGTAATGCTCCCCTCTAGTTTTTTCAAAGAGAAAAAAGCTCTTAGAACCTCTATGTGTTATCATTAATCGGTATTTTATGACCTCTAAATATAATAGCATCACTACAGAACTTTAGTTCATTCTTCTGTTATCATTATATAAGCTTTGTATTATGCTTTGGGTTCTTGAAATTTTCCATATAAGAATCTGTTTGTAACATATGAAATCTTTATGTAAGAACAAGCACATTATAAGTCCATGTTTTTAAGTCAAACATTTTAAGTAGGATTTCTTTTTAATTACAAAAATGAACTTTTTTCTAGTTATTGAAAAGGAGCATCATTCTGTTCTAATTTCCAAGTGTTCCAGCTCTGGCACAGTATACGCCTAAGAGGAGGGTAGAGTAAATAAGATGTAGGGACAGTATAAAGAAATGCACCACTACTGGCAATTTATAGGACGCCAAAAGCCTCCAAAATATTCATTTAAAAATTTATTGTAAAAAAAATCCAGGATTGAAAATTTTAAGGTTGACAAATGACTTAGAAATCTTAGCTGAAAGAATGACTGGCAATTCAGTTTAACCATATAAATTAGTTTGAGAAGTGTCCTAGAGTTTCAGAGGAATCTAATGATTTTATTTGTCAACATGGAGGAATTTATTATCAGTTAATGAGAGACTAGTAGAGAGATATTGCAAGTGAATATAATTTTACCTGTAACCAGGGGTGACTGAGGGACTTATCAACACTATAACGTTTTCTCATCTTCACCTGAAGCAAGTTGTTTATTAAATCAATTGCTAAGGAAGAAGGAAAGTTAATATTACTTTAAAAAAGAAAAAGCAAACACTTCCAAACCAAGGGGAATAAATTTGATCTCACGAATAGTATTATGATTTTGTAGGGCAGTATCTCATGTCTGAAGCCACCTGTTGTGACCTCCTCCTTCTCCTCCATCTTTCATCCTCCTGAGCATCTCAAATCCTCTGGTGTCATTTCCAATTCTCTATTCCTTTAATCCAGTCTGATGAAGATAGAGCCTTTTCCCTGGACAAAGCCAAGCTCTGTATCCTATACTCTCCTATCTCTAATAGATTGGCCCCACAAGCATCACTTCTTTCTAATCTTCAAGTTCTTCCTAATATACTGGTTCCACATACTCTGGCTTCCCTTATTCTTAAAAAGAAACCCTAACTTGAACCTTCCATTCCCTTAAACCAACGATGGGCAAACTACGGCCTGCGGGCCATGTACGGCCCCCTGAAATGTTCTATCTGGCCATGGGACATTATTCCTAATCTGACGAATACGAGTAGGATGCAATATTATGAAATTTCGAAAGAGTTACCTTAGAAACAAACTGACAGATGAGCATTTCCTTTCCTTTGGCACCCTCTTTTAAAGTTTGCGCATCACTGCCTTAAACTATTATTCTCCATCGCTGCTCTCTTAAGTCATATTCTTAAAAAAATGCTGTCTACTCCTACTGTCTACACATCATTTTCTCTCACTGACTTCTCAACCTACTGTAATTTGGGCTCCCAGTCAATGAGCTAAATTAGAACTCTCCAAAGTTACCAAAAGTCTCTTAAATGCCACATCTAATGGCCTGCTTTCAATCTTTATTCTTCTTGGCTTCTCTATAATATTGGTCCATACTAATCACCTGTGTTCTGGGATATTTTCTCCTCTCTGGGATTTTGTGATTCTGCTTTCTCTTTATTCTCTCTTCTTACTTTATTCAGTGGTCTCTTTTGCTTGCTTTTCGTCCATATCTCACTCCCCACTGTGGGTATATCCCACAGCTCTTTCCTGGACCCTCTCCTGGTGACCTCATCAGCTCCCAGGGGTTTATGTATCATCTCTAGGGAGATGACTCTCATTTCTATATATCCAGCACTAGTCTCTCTTGTGAGCTGCAGTCTGTCCATTAGACATTTTGAACTAGAAGTATACTGTATCTCAAATTCAACATGTCCAAAATATAACTTGTTACCTGTTCTATCCAGCTCATCCTATTTCCATCCGATGCTTCCCGATCCTTAGGATTACTCTTGACTCTGCATTCAGGCCACATGCGCAGGCGACTGCCAGGGCCCCTCACTTCTGCATCTCCAATCTATCCGCCCCATCTCTGCACTCACGCAGCTGGCAATTTCTCTAAAGTGCAAGTCTGATAGTGTCACTCCCCTACTCAATAAATTATGGTGGCAAATTATTATCTCTGGGGTTAAACATAAACTCTTCTGTCACTTAAGGCCTTCATGACCTGGCTACAGTCTACAATGACAGCCTTATTCCTCAGGCCCCTTCAGCTGGAGAAGGAAATGGCAAACCACTCCAGTATCTTTGCCAAGAAAACCCCAAATGTGGTCATAAAGAGTCAGCTATGATTAAAGAATGACAACAACAAACTCCTTCTGGAGTCATACTCCTGTCTAGGCTGCCAAACTCCCTGATTTCTCCTATTGGTTCTCCTCCTAAGAACTACTGCCATTTACATGGACTCTCGGGGCTGCAGAGAGCATTACTAGCATCACATATGTGGCTCACAACTACTCTGAGGGACTGACGAAGACTATTATCCTCATCTCAGATTAGTAGCAGACTCAGTGGCTCGACCAAAATCATAAGTAATACAGTAGATGCTGTGGAGGGTCCACAGAAGTAAGACACCATTTCTGTCTTCAAGAAACTTATAATATCCAGTGTTGCAAAAACAAAACATTCACACGTGAAACATCTAAGACAATGAAGAGGGTCACAAGTGGGACAGACAAGTACTGTAGAAACTGAAGACATGGGAGAAGAGTTACAAAGAAATGAATGCTGGCTCTGAAGTGAGAGCACCTGAATTCAAATCCTGCAACCTGTACAAGAGCAGACAAGTTGTTTTAACTCCCTGTTTCTGGTTTTCTCATCTGTAAACTGAAAATGTTGAAAGTTTCTGAGGTCCCTTCTAGCTCTATTATCTAGGATTCTGTGGGAACACTTCTAGTTGGAGTAGTCAAGGAAGAAAGTAAGCAAGAAACAAGAAGCAAGAAGACAATTTAGAAAAGGGAAAAATATTCTATACTGAGGGAGCTAAGTAGAACTAATTGATGGAAGCAGAATGCTCATCTAGGGGAAGTAGTTACAGCATAGCTAAAAGGAAATCTGAAGTTGGGAAATGGAAGACCATCCAGCAAACAATAGAAGTCCAAGGCAAGTTGTTGATCAGGGGAATATCTGGGGAAAAGGTATTAGAAGATGAATGCTGAGTGAGTATTGCAAAAAGGACTTTGGAGAGTAAAATCCAAGAAAGAAGATCCATTAAAAGGATAATGCTCAGTCCACATATAAGGTGAGGAGAAATGGGCTGATGAAACAGGAAAGGAAAGGGGCAATTTAAATAACATGAAAGAAAAACCCCTGCTCAAACCAGCTGGTATCTTTCTTCCCTGGACACAGACACCTTTCCCTGAATGTGTACCCTGATCACTCCCTGCCTCCCCACATGAAAGGGCTCCACACTGATCTGCTTTTAAGGACATCCACTCCCAATGCACATTCCAGTGTACTGTACCATTCTGCTCATAGGCTCATAGGTTTTGTGTGGGGCAGAATGAATTCTAGATCAGGATCCTTCCCAAAAGTCAAATGGAAGAGGATAGTAACTCAGCACTTTTCTATTTCAGTCCCTGCTTCCCCAAGGCCCCTCCTAACATGTAGGGAACAAAAAAAAACCCAAGTTTATATACCAGTTGATTTTATAGATCCAAAGTTTTCTCAGCTCAAGGCAAATTGCCCTTAATAAAACTCAATTGGTCTTGTTAAAAAAAATGAACGTGGGGCCAAGTAAAAACAATCAGAAATTATTTTAAAGAGGCAAACAGTGTAGTGTATAAACACTACAACAGGGGAAGGAGAAACTTGCTTTGGAAGAAAACAGAGTTTAGACTCAAGATTATAAAACTAAATTTCTTTCATTCTTACCTTCACCAGAAATTTCTTTCCATGGATTGGGTGGGTACATAAATGCAGCATTTTGAATTTGGTCATTTATATCTTCATCTTCATTAAATGGAAATGTGCCACTGAGGCTCACATAAACAATAACTCCCACTGACCACATATCCAGAGAACGATTATAACCTTTGCTCCGGAGAACTTCAGGTGCAAGGTATGCAGGGGTTCCCACCACAGATCTCCTGAAGGACTTCTCACCTATGATTCGTGCAAAACCAAAGTCACACAGCTTCACCTGGAAATCAAAAATACTATTAAGTTACATATATGTAGTTTGATTTACAAATATTTGTATATAAACTCCCCAAATAGTATAACATTGTAACTATTTCAAAATGCCTTACAAACTACAGGAATATGAAATTTGAAATAGTTTAAATAAAATATGCAAAACCATATAGATTCCACACTTCTGGGTTATAAAGCTATGTCTGACATCAAATAACAATTAATAAATGAACAAATAAATAAATGAATAAGTAAATAGATAAAAAAGCTCTAATAGGAAACTTCATTTTTAAAATTGATCTCTTCCTGCTTGCCACATTACTAGGCAAGAAGGAAAATATCACCTTGAAGAATTTTACTCAGATTATTTCAGTCTTAACAATCTAAATTCCTTTAGTGTTAAGAAGACTGTCTGCCAAAAGGTAGAATTTAGGATACCTTTGTCTTCATATCCTAAGGAACCAGTGCTTTGATTCTCACACAATAGCAGCTTAATACATAGTGAATTAAATATTAATAAAAAACTGCTAATACAAATAACAATAGAAAGATTAAAGCTACCATAGTGGAAAATATAAAGGCTAACAAATTTAAAAGTTAGTCTGATATGGCATTTATTTTTTAACCACCAGCACCTCATACAGTGCTCTATATGCAAAAGGAATCCCATTTCTGATCAACTCTGTTTTTTGAAGTGTCAGGCAGTGGCATAACACTCACCTGAGGAAATGGTTCTGCTGAGGCTAACAGTACATTCTCTGGTTTTAAATCACAGTGCACAATATTCTTAAAATGTAAATTTCTCAAAGCAACAAGTATCTGTGAATGAAATAAAGTGATATTTTAATTCTTAGTTATTATCTGTCTAGGCAGTAAGAAAAATCTAACAGTCAATAAGAGAGTATAATGCTGTAAGTTTTAACAGGGAGCTCAAGTTTCTGGGGGTTTAGTTCCAACTAAGATCCCCCTAGTCACTACTGGATTGGATGGAAAAAATAGTCATCGAAGTCTCATCAATTAGTTGTCATTAAAAGTTGTTAAGGTTTCAGTGGAATAGTAAAATTATAATATCTCATGTCAAGTTTATTATTGAGAAGCAGGGGTGTCATCATGCAAAAAGCACTAGTCGTGCAGTCAGGAAACTTGGGTTAGAAGCTGCCCTCATGTGACTGGTGAAGTCATTTAACTTTTCAGTGTGTCAGTGTACTCAACTACACAGGAAATGGAAGTGGGTAGGCAAATGGGGTGTGTGTGTGGGAGGGAGATTTGATCAAATGTCCTCCTGAAAGTACCCCTTAGCAAAGGGCCAAGTGTGAATGAATGAATGTCCAACTCCATAAGAAATGCTCCAGTCCAAAAAAAGATCATGCCATAATTTCATCAAGTAGACAAATAGGGACTCAACAATCAGAACTTCTTTAGATCAATCCCTTGATACAAAAAAACAGGGATATCAATGCCCTAACTATTTATTGACAAGGTTGTTGTAAGGCTACTTTGAAGATTTTTATTAATTTTTCAAGACTACTATCCCTTTTTAAACATTCTGAATTTTATGACATCATTTTAATTAAAAACAAAACAAACTCCTAGGCCAAACTGTCTATAAGTTTCTCCCACCTCCACCCTCCAACAGAAAAGCATAATTTCTCTTTAAAGTTAAAATTATTCTCTATTTCAAGAAAGAGAAAAAAATACCTGTGTGACCATGAATTTAGTAATTCGCTCAGGAAGTCGACTTTTTTCACTAGAAAGAATCATTTCTAGCATATCTCCGTGTAGCTTTTCCATGACGACAAAGACTCGTTCTGGGGTCTCAAACATACATTCCAGGTTTACAATTCCAGGATGGTGCAAATTCTGAAAAGTGTTGACAGAAAGAATCCAATTAGACAGATATTGATATATAAAATTTTTGCAATGTGTTTTATGTCATGTCACACAAGTAAAACATATTTAAAGTAAAAATTACCTAGGAAAGGAAATAAAATTAAGAAACTCAGTGGAATAAAAGCAAATCAAGCAAAACAAATGAACAAAAAATGCCAAGATAATATATTTCACCAAACCAGTCTGGATAGCCAGTTGCTATAAATCACTGGAAAGAGGTATGTATGTGTGGTGGGAGGTGACTCCAAAATTGAATATACAAATATATATACATATATGCCCATGCATGCGCTACACAAACATTCTTGTAGAAAGAGTTATGCAACATCAACCCAGTTTAGTAAAATTCAAGTCAGTGATTGGAGAGGCCAGTATTTGCAAATAATTCTCTGCTCAAATTGGTAGAATTCAAGATGGGCCCATTAGTCAACCCAATACTTTGATTATATGGACAAGGAAACTAAGACACAGGAGAAAGTGACAATCTTTTAGTTTTTTTTCTTAGAAGGGTATATCAATGAACAGACAGTCCCAAACTGTATCTAAAATAGAAAAAGATTCATTTCCTCAGGTTGTGGAATAATGAGCTAATATTTGTGAAATACAGTGCCTGGCATATAGTAGGCACTATATAAGTGCTATTATTATTATTATTATTATTATTATTAATCAAATTCTTTTTAAAAAGCACAAAAAAGTGTCAAGTAGTAGTAGTGCCTTCTTTCAGAAGGAAGAGTGAAATTGTGCCTACACAGATTCTAGAACATTATAAAAGTAAGTTACTCTGGATAACTAGGTTTTCTGAGTGCCCTGGAGTTAACCTTTTAAGTAGTGGAACTTTTAACTTTTTTATTCTACCATTTCAAATGGAAATGTCCTACTTTGTGCTTCAATTAGCATTCAGACAGAATGTCCTTGGAGAAGAGGGTAAAACTCATGTAATCTATGCATTCCCCCTGCCTCTAACTTAAGATTTTGTATAGGAATTTAGCATGAGAGCTTTCCTGGAAGTTGGTTGCTTTGTAAATGGGTTCTCTGTTGGTTTAATGAACATTTATTTTTCCTAGCTGATCTCTGATAGGCTTTTGATCTTTGGTTCCATATAAAGAAATCTCTTGCCTCTGATTCTCAGGAACTCTCAACAAAACTGTAGTCCAACCTTATACACTCTGTAGATGGATCAGAATAGTATATTCTATATAGTAGAGGTGTCAAACACTACCTGCAACATTCTTGCATATGACATGATTAAAATGTAACTGGGAAACATTTAACAAAATAATTAAAATACAGAAAAACACTGATAATGCTAATGTGGTCTTCTAAGGCAATATGTAACCTGTAGAGATTCTTATAAATATTTTAATAGCCCCAACTTCTCTTTTAAGTTTTACCTTAATCCTCCAAGTTATCTCTACTGTTTTTGCTTTATCACTTGCTCAGATGCAGAAGTATTCTAGCAAATGTCTCTATTACTCACTGCCTTCTCTTCTGTTATTGTTTGCTGCTTTTTACTGCTTCTGTTGCTCAAATTGCTTCATCTGCCTGAAATTCCCCTTTTTTTCTCCCATGTATCCAAATCCTATTAACCTTTCAAGACCCAGTTCAAGACCCGAAGCAAGTGAAATGTCTATTGGAGATCTTAATGGTTAAAAGTTGGTTAAACAAAGCATGACAATATCTGAGGGCAAATTAGTTAGACTGTATTATATCTAAAATATTTAAATAGTTGCAGATTGCTCTGATGCCATATCAAAGGCCACATTTCTAGCCCAATGTCAAAATAAAATCATATCATACAATCTGAATATATAGGTAATAGATTCAAAACAGTCAGAATTAACTACATCTTTACAGGTATCCCTGGCAACAAATATTTACCCTTAAAATAGTAAATACTTTGTATTCATTTGCAGAACAGTAGTTGATTCATACTTATTGAATTTCAAAGAGTTCCCTAGAGATTCCTTATATTAGGTTTGCTGCTTATGGTGAAAATCAGTGACCTGTGTGTATATTGTTGCCGGCTCTCAGTCATAGAGATTTTCAGAGAAGGCATTTAAATGATATATAACAGCATACTTATTATAGAATCCCCAAGAGTGTGCATGGCTACTTATACAAGAAACAGAATAAGAGTAGAGCATCTTTGTTCAACTAAATTAAAAATACATTATGAACTGCCAATAAGATCAGGAATGAAGCAAGGATGCCCATTATCACCACTATTATTTAATATTGGACTGGAAATGCTATCTATAGCAATTAGGAAAGAAAAAGAAATTGCACTAATGTCCCAATTTTGCCACATCCCCTCCAACATTCATTATTCTCCTATGCTGTCATTTTAGCCAGTCTTCTGGGTGTGAGTTGATACCTCAGAGTTGTTTTGATTTGCATTTCTCTAATTATTAGAGATTTAGAACACTTTCTGAAAACTGCCTATTCATGTCCCTTGCCCATTTATCGTGGCTTGATTTTTTGTACAATTGATTTAGCTCCTTGTATATTTGACCTTTGTCAGAATTTTTTGACAGAGTTTTTTGGAGGGGATGTGGCAAAATTGGGACATTAATGCACTGTTGGTGGAGTTGTGAATTGATCCAATCATTCTGGATAGCAATTTGAACTATGCCCAAAGAACGATAAAAGATTGCCTGCCTAGCCATATCATTGCTGGCTTTGTACCCCAAAGAGATCATAGGGGAAAAGATGTACAAAAATAGATATAGCCACACTCTTTGTGATAACAAAAAAACTGGAAAACAAGGGTATGCTTGTCATTTGGGGAATGGCTAAACAAATTGTGGTATATGTTGGTAATGGAATACTACTGTGCTCAAGGGAATAATGAACTGGAGGAATTCCATGTGAACTTGAATGACCTCCAGGAAATGATGCAGAGTGAAAGGAGCAGAACCAGGAGAACATTGTACATAGAGACCAATACACTGTGGTAAAATCGAATGTAATGGACTTCTGTACCAGCAGCAGTGCAATGACCCAGGACAGTTCTGAGGGATTTATGGTAAAGAACGCTACCCACATTCAGAGGTACATTCAGAACTACAGGAGTGGAAACAAAGAAGAAAAACAACTGCTTGAACACATGGGCTAATACGGACATGATTTGGGATGTAGACTCTTAATGACCACCCTAGAACAATTATCAATATTTGGAAATAGGTCTTGATTGATGATACATAAAGAAAGCGGTGGAAATGAGTGTTGGCTACAGGGGTTGGGGTGGGGGAGAGAGCAAGAACATGAATCATGTAACCATGGAAAAATTTTTTCTAAAAAAATTAAAAAGAAAAAAAGAAAAAAAATTGAAGGAATTAAAGTATAAAATGAGGAAACTAAACTATCCCTCTTTGCAGATGGCATGATGGTACACTTAGAGAATCCTAGAAAATCAACTAAAAAGCTAGTGGAAATAATAACTTTAGCAAAGTTGCAGGATACAAAATAAACCCACATAATTTTATCATCAGCATTTCTATATATTTCCAACAAAAATCAATAGCAAAAGTTAGAAAGAGAAACTTCATTTAAAATCACTGTAGACAATATAAAATATATGTGTGATGTTCCAGCATTAGAATATAAGCTCCTTGAGGACAAGTAATATTTTGCTTTTGTCTTTGTATTCTCAGAGCCAAGCAATGTCTTGAAGACAGTAAGTGCTTAATAACTGCTTGGTTATCCAGCTGATTGAAGGGGAGTATCAAAGTTATAGGACAACTGCTCATGATAAGTGGAGTAATAAGAGACAACAAAGAGTTCCTGTTCTCTTTGCCAAGAAAACTTGCCTTTGGACTAGGAAAGACAGAAAAAATGACTAAAAGGGAACTAAGAACCAAGATAGAGAAATGGTTAAAAAAAAAAAAGAAAGAAAGGGGGCAGCTGGGTAGCTCAGTGGATTGAGAGCCAGGCCTAGAGACGGGAGGTCCTAGGTTCAAATCCGGCCTCAGACACTTCCCAGCTGTGTGACCCTGGGCAAGTCACTTGACCCCCATTGCCTACCCTTACCAATCTTCCACCTATAAGTCAATACACAGAAGTTAAGGGTTTAAAAAAAAAAAAAAGAAAGAAAGAAAGAAAGAAAGAAATTTATCTAGCTGCCACTGATAAGATTCAATTTACCAGTACCAAATGGTACTGAAAGATCTAGCAGATACTGAAGGTTGTGGGAGAAGTGTCATCAAAAAAGCAAAAATATCCTAATTTTCTAAAAAGGTTAAAGAATGGTATCTAAACATTCTAGGGTATTGGATTTGATTTCAAGTCCTTGCAAAATGCATGTTATATAATTGTTCTTTTAACAGTAAGTCTGTATAGAAAAAGGGAGTGATACCAGTTCTCAAAGTAGTATGTATACCAAGATTTAGCCAAGCACTTAAAAGTCTTTCATATTGATTGTGAGGAAAAGATGAAGCAATATGGAATAGGCAAAGTTGTGTGGACCTGAAATTAGTTGAATTGATTTTGAAAAGGTAGGCAACACTGGTTCTATTTCAACTTGGATGGCAACATCTGAAGATTTTTACCTCTTCTGAAGATGAGTGGTTCCTCCCATATCCTCCAGTGCCCAGGCCAGAGTCACCTTCCCTGTCTTCCTTCTTTAGGCTCTACTCCTGACTTTCCACTTTCCCCATCATGCCCTGGTAGGCACCTTCTCTCATCTCCAACTCCTCTGTCCTTCTGCTTTTCAGTCTTCCCCTATTAGAACAGCAGCTCCTTAAGGATAGGGGCTGACTTTCCTATTGCTGGTATTTAAATTCTCAATGCTTCCTTAGCACCTGGCACATGATAAGTATTAAATAAATGCAAAGAACTGGAAATTGAAGAGATGTCCATCAATTTGAAATGGCTAAGCAAATTGTGGCACAAGAGTGTGATGAAATACCAATGCACTTAAGAAACAATAAGCAGGTGAATTTTTTTAAGAACATGGAAAGACCTACATGAAATTATGAAGAAAGAAACGAGCAGAACCAAAAGAACATTACATACAGTAACACAAATATTATTTGAAGAATGAGTTGTGCATGTTTACCTCCAGAGAAAGAATTCATAAGTAGAAATAAGCAATAAAGTTTTTATATACATAGATATTTTTGTCAAATGTTATCTTCTCTAATGGGGAGGAGGGAGAAAGGGAGTTACCTGGGGAAGGAGAAAAGGGAGAAAGGTATCTGGTAATTTTAATATAACAAACAAATAAACAAAATTAAAAAACTGCTTGTTGACACGATGAAGGAAAGAACAAGCAGCTATAATAATTGGAAAAAGATCTAGGGATTTCAGTGAACTGACTCAACAGAAGTCAGTTAGGAGACATGGCAACCAAAAAACTAGCATGCTTTCAGAATACACTGAGAGATCTCTCTTCCAAGAATGAGAAAGTGATAAGTGCTCCTGTACTTTGCCCTGAGGCTTCTCTGTCTTAAATGTTCAGTTCCTTTAGCACATTTGAGGAATGGCATTGAAAAACTAGAGTGTGCCTAGACAAGACCCAGAAGGATGGTGAAAAGGTTAACGTTCCTACCATGTGAGGCCTGACTGATGGAACTGGGAGTACTGAGCCAAAAAAATAAAAGGCAAAGAATGGACATAATAGTTATCTTCAGGAATCTTTAGTGGGAGAAAGATAAGACTTTCTTTTTACTTGGCTCCAGAGAATAGAACCAGGAGTAACAGGGAGAAGTTGCAAAGATAAATATAGGTTTGACATAAAAAAAATTTACTAAAATTAAGAGCAATCCAAAAGTAGACTGGACAGCTTCATGAGGCAATAAGCTCCCTATCCCTGGAGGTCTTCAAGAAAAGGCTAGGTAACTACCTATCAGGTAGGCTGTAGAGGGAGTTTCCACTTATGGATTGTAGTGAAGTCTTCTCCAATTATCATTATGTTTTCTAATTGTTTCTACATTATGAGATCTTGAAGGAATTGTACTAAATTTAGCATAGCCTAAAATGCCACAGAGTGAGTAATACTTACTGAATCTATTATTTCATGATGAGAGACCCCTTAAGTTATAGTTGAGACTGTCATTTCAGGCATATAGGACAAGTCTATGAGATGCCATTCTTTAATTTCACTTAACTGAGGTATTTAGAGAAATTCTTAAAACAGAAAGCACATTGTCACAGCTATCAGAATAAAGAGCATTTTGCATCCCTTGAAGCTACAGCATTCTTCTTATAAATATTCCCACTCAACACTTTCATGGTCCCTTGTGTACTTATTTCCTGACCTAAATGACTTACTCCAGTACTTGCTATATAATTTGACAGTGTCTCAAGAATCAATGCCCTAAAACATATAACCCTACCCAACCAGATTTCTCATTTCTAGCTTCAGTCTTCAGACATACTGAATGTCTAGCCATTTGGATGCAGATAATTGTAATCTTTCAGTAACACTTTAAAATCCTGTTAACAGCTGAGTTCTGGAAAAGGCATAAAAGAAGACTATAATTAGACTGTACTCAAGACAGTCATACTCTACTGTATACAATTTTGGTACAATCAAATTAACTTACTAGAAACACCACCAGGAACTTGGATCAATTTGAATTTTTTTACTTTTCCAAATCACACAAAATAAGGGTGATATAAGAATGTAGTAAGACATAAAAATAAACTGATAATCTGCTATATTTTTCAAGATTTATAGGTACATAGAAATCTTTCAAAAAAAGCCTCATGAATCTAAAACACAAAATTTAAACACTGTGATTCTGGATTATAAAAATGACAAATGATTTAATTTTTAATAGTCAATATTATTTGCTTTATATTATGTTATAATACTGTATTTATTGCCTCTGAGAAATGTTAAAATTATGAAACAAGCAAGAAAAACTAGAGGTCATAACACAAGGAAATAAATTTGCCTTCATTGGCATCCTTGAAACTTGGTGGGGTGAGAAGGGAATGTAACTCTCGAAGGAAGTGCTTTACTTAGAAGCAGCAAAGAAGGTACAGGAGGGAAGCAGGATAGAGGTTTTAGTGAGTTGCAATTTCAATAAAGGTCAATAATGTGATATGGAAGCAAAGAAATCTGGAAAGACCTTATAGGTTGTTCAAAAAGAGTGATCACATTCTAGAAATAAGAAAATGATGACTCTGCCTTGAACAAATCTCATGTAGAAAACTATTCAGCTCTGAGTGTCCTATTTTGAGAAGAATACTGATAAGCTGGAGAGCACAACCATGATGGTGAGAGGCTAGTTTGTGCCATATGACAAGAGGCTGAAGGAATGGATATTATACCTAAAGAAGAAAAAACATAGATGAGTCATAATTACTGTCTTCAAATATATAAGGGGCTAATCACCTGTAAAAAGAATTAAGTTTATTCTACTTTATGCCAGAAGGCAAAACTGAGAGCAAGGAGAGGAACTGCAAGGCAGCAAATTTAGATTTGAATTGAGGAAAAATCTTTCTAACAACTAAAACCAACCCTCAGAAAGAATGACCCATACTGGTAGATAGAGGTTTCCCCTTTACTAGAGATATTCCAGTAAATCTCAATGGCCATTTGTCTGGTAAATAGTAGAGGGAATTTTTTTAAGGTATATGATCGCTATATGATCACTAATATCCTTTCTAACTTGAATACTCTAAGATTTTGTGAAATAACCTTCATGAAATTCACAACAATACAGGCAAGATAGAATAAAATACCCTGAGTCCCCAAAGTTATGACTTTAAGAAGACATTTTACCAGAATTTGATACCTAAATATAACATAGTAGAAAGTTTTCTTTACTTATTATCCTGCAAGTCTAGTCTTAAATTAACACTTTATGCTTTCCTTAATGAAAACTAACTCTGCCATCTACCTATGGACCAAAGAAAGTAAATGTTAGTTTTGCCAACACAAAAGAGAAACTAAAAAGACATGAATATAAGTATTGCTATCTTACCTGCAGAATAGCCACTTCATTACGAAGCTGACTTTCTTGTTTTGTGGGGAATCTCATCTTATCAATCACTTTAATAGCCACATCTCGTCCAGTTTTTCTATGTTTTCCTGGAGAAAAAGAATTAAAGTTATTTTATTAAAAAAAAAAAGCAAAGTAAACACAGCTAAAATGAAAGCTTTCCTAAATATCAAACACCATATTGGAAAGTTATCCATCAGTTGAAATAAGCAAGCTTACCTGAAATGTTGTAAGTTTGCTTGTGCATTTCCATCCTTTCTAGTATTTAATTAATTTAGAATTTAATTTACCTCCCTAACCTCTTACTGATAATGAGAAGGAAAAAGCTGATATTTTCCCTTCTATATTTATTTACCTACGAAAAGATTATTTTAGGAAACTCAGCTGGGACACTTAGGAAGGCAAAAAATGTCTTTGTTTGCTGAAAGTAGTAGAAAGAGTGCTTAGAGGTAGTGATACCCAATAATGTGCTCTAATCAAGCCCTCAGTAGCTTAGTTTGGGAAGAAAACTAGGCCTCTGACTTCATTTTATTCCAGGCTCACCCATCTTGGCAGAGCAGCATCCCTATATTCTTGGTAAAATACTCTGATGGTAACTCCTTCTACTTTCCTTTCCCAGTGGCCAACTTTATGGTAATTTACCTCTGCTCCAAAGCTATTCTTCCAAAGGCAGACCTAGGGGTCTGGAAGTCTTCTGAAATTGGCTGAGATGACAAGAGTTGGTGCTCAATTGGCACAGCCTTTAAGAACTTGAGGCAATGATGGGTTGAGGTTAGGGACAGAATAAGAAGAATAGCTAGCACTGATACAGCATTTTTAAGGTTTTTCAAGGCACTTTACATATTGCCTCCACTGATTATCAAAATAACCCTGGGAGGTGGATGCAATTATTCACATTTTACAGATGAGGTAACTAAGGATGAGAAAAGTTAAATAGTTAACTTGCCCTGGAGGAGGGGAGGTTGTCAAATAACTAGTAAGTGACTGAGGTAGGATTCAAGCATGGGTCTTCCTATCTCTAAGTCCAGAATGGCAATATCCATTGTACTCTAGCTGACTCCATACCACAAGAAGGCCTAAGAGGGGGAACTTTAATAGAAACTGATAAAATAAAAAATTTAAAGGGGGAAGAAATTATGTAAATGAGTTAATTATCTCATATTTGTAGCACTCCATGCACTCCAATACCACAAATTGTTGTGATAGATGATCTTTCTCTAACTTTTTCTAAATTGAAAATAACACACAAAGTCAGAAAAATAAGCTTTAGATAAGGTTGGAATATTTTTCTAACATACTTAAGGGCACCAGTTCCTCATGAAATGTCACAAGATTTATGAATACCCACATCAGTGAGATCATCAATTCATCGAAGTTTTGGAATCTTTCAACAAACCATTTTCAGAGTTGTAATGAATGATATGCACTTATTTATGAGGCAAACATGGTATTGAATCTAAAATTTGATGCAAATAACTCTTCAATTTATATAAACAGTCCTAGTCTGTCTCCTGAGTTCTAATCTCACATTATGAGTAGACATTTCATATGAGATGTCCCATAAGCAAATCAAACTCAACACGTGCAAATATCATCTCATCTTTTTTTCACCAAACCCAACCTTCTCCCAAATCCCCCTATTTCTCTCAAGGACACAAAAATGCTCTCTATTACCCAGGTTCATAACCATATGCATATCCTTGACTCCTCACTCTCCCTCCTCTTACATAAATAATCAACTGACAAATTTTGTCATTTCTACCCTGAAACATTTTTTATATTCGTCCCCTTTTCTTCTACTCATACAACCACCATCCCCTCAAGCCGTTGGCACCTTGGATCTCAGCTGTTACAAAAGTCTAATTAGTATCCCTGATTCTCTCTATATGCCAATCCAATCTACAAACTGCTGTCAAAATGATTTTTCTAAAATGCAGGTCTGATCAAGTTATTCTTATACTGAATAAACTCCAACAGCTCCATACTCAAAATTAAGTTCTCGTTAATTTCTTCAAGTCCTTCTCAAGTTAACTTCCACCTACTCCTCCAATGTTATAAATTACTCTCTTTCCCATACTCTATGATCTAGCCAAACTGGACTTCTTACTGCTCCCACACATGAAATTCCAAGACTTGGTAGTGGCTGTCCTTCACAGCAGAAATAAATTCTCTTCTCACTTTCTCTTTTGTTACCTTCAAAATCTGCATAAGTTCCACCTTCTAGATGACAGTACTGGGCATATACCCAAAGAGGTCAATGACAAAAAGAAAGGCTGCAGATCCTATAAAATATTTTTAGCAGTATGTTTTGTTGTAGCAAAGAATGGGACACAAAGTAGATATTTATCATTTGGAGAATGTGTAACAAGTTGTTGTACATGAATATAATGAAATATTACTATGTATTAAGAAACAAATATATGGTGAACAAACCAAAGCAAGGAAAGATTTTATTATACATAAACAAAGGCAAAGTGAAATAAACAGAACCAGGAAAACAACATAAATACCACAGGGCAACAAAACTACCACAACTACACAACAAAAACTAGACACTGAAAATTTTCAGTGGCCAAACTTAGCCTCAAAGAAGAGATAAGATATTTTTCCCTGAGCACTTTATATAACAATAGACTTTTTCAATATGTTGGTTACTTCTATTTAACTTTTTCCCTTTCTCTTTTATACTTTAATACAAGAAACAACTCTGTGAGTGGTTGGGATGAAAGATACAGTGGGAAATGTTAATGATATAAAAATAAAAGGCATCAATAGAATTTTATTTAAAAAAAAAAACAACTAAAGTCCATCTGTAATGGCTTACCTCCATATACAATGCCAAACTGTCCTGAACCCAGGACCTCATCAGCAAAGATCTGGTATACCGAACTAATATCCTATTTTAGGGGAAAAAATTTTAATTTTATATTGAAATATAATTTAAATTAATAATGTAATATTTAATAAACAGATACCTCCAGTGACTCTTTCCATTATAATAAATATGCTAGCTTTCATATTTTAAAAAATCCTACTTAAAAAGTAAAATGTATCTTTCAAGATATAGGCTTTCCTTTACCATGTCTTTGAAAAGTTAATGCCCAAGTTTTATGCTTTTAATCTTAATCTGGGACCCTATATGTGAAAGAAAAATACATTGTTTTATGAGAACTTGACTAAAATTGACTTGATTTTAAAAAAAAATCCTGTGTCACAAAATTTGCATGTAGGATTAAAAGTCAATTATAGTTAAGGAAGATAAGAACTTTTTGCCATTATATTACTAAAAAGAAGTTTCTTGCCTCACTCTAAAAATATCTTTATCCACATAACTTGAAAGAAATCTTCCAAGGTTCATAATTTAATGGGCTTAAGCCGACAGTGTGAGGATGTGATACATAGCCCATGATTCCATTTAAATGAGCTTACCCTTCATCCCCAAATATTCCTTAGGCTTTCCTACCTCTTTCCTTGGCTCTTAACATTCCTTCCAAACAGAATATGCCCCCTGCACCAGTTTCTTTCAAAAATCTACCAATCCTTCAAGAATCAACTTTAACTTAATCTCCTTCCCCAACATCCTAAGTGAAAAGCAATTTCTTCCTTCTTGGACCTCAAATAAATTCTGTTTGAACCACTCTCCCCAATTAGCTCTTCATTTGCCATTTGTCAATAGATGCTCTGCTTAGTTTTCACTATATCATCATAATCTCCCCCACACCTCCATAATTCATCACGAAGAAGCTCCTCATCATGGAGATTGTTTCAGCTTTGACACTCACCCTTCAGCAGTACCCTCTGCTGCTTCTGCCTTTGACTAAAGGTCTAAGGAGCAGAGCAAAAAACTCCCCCTGAAGCTTCCCTTTATAGAGGATTCAGAATTCTATTTCTCTTTGACAACTTTTTTGCTTTTACCACCACCATCATCATCATCCCACTCCCCCTACTTCAGTTTCTTTCTTCTTATTTGTGTCCCCAGAGCTTAGCACCAATGTACCAGGTACATAGTTGGCACTTAATAAATATTTACTGCATTGTATTGAACTCTATGGCATTTACTGTTGACCAACCATTAGGAATGACATTGCATACTGCTTTTCATTGTAGTTATGTGAGTATATGTATAAATCTCCCTGCTAGGCCATAAGCTCCTAGAAGGAAGAAAATATGTTTTATTCACCTTTTTATCTCCCACAGGGCCTAGAGTACCTTGTACATTGAAAAATGTGTTGAAATGAATGTTTATCCTTAATAAGTTTTATCATATATTAATCAGTTAAATGGTACATTTTGTCAAGACTACATTACTTACCACATTCTCCTGGACCTGGCAGTTAGATACAGAAATGCTAATAGACAATTCGTCTGTAAAATGTAAAAACAACAAATTAGTGGAAACAACAAAAAATGTTTATATTCTACTTAACCAAACAATGATTTTTTAAATTGTAACCAAAGTAAAAATATATATATATGTGTGTGTGTGTGTATACTTATATATACACATATATACATATATATATACACACACATATATATATATATATATACATGAGATTGTGAAATGAATAGACTTAATATGTGAATAACAGGGGGGGAAATGAAATACAGAGGAAAAGGGTTGAGAGCATGGAAGAAACACAGACAAAAATTGTTATTTTTATAGCTTTAAAAATCTAAAAACTCCACCAAAAAAGAGACACATAGGTTCAAAGAGTTAGAGCTAGAAGTTATTTAGCCCAACTCTCTTATTTTATAGATGAAAAATCTGAGGCTCAGAACAGTGAAGTGGCATCTTCAAGGTCACCAGAGCATTAAGGAACAAAAACCAGATCTAAATTCTGGCTCTGGACCCTCTGCCATGCTGCTTCCTCAACAAAGGTGAGATGTTAATAGGCTAAAAAAAGAAAAACAATTAAGAAGATCACAGTGTCTCTCTCAACATTACTTCTAAATTGCTAATGGAATTCATGAAGCTTTTCATGAACCTAAAGTTCATTTTAAGTTTAAGCAAGGAGTCTTCTTGTCTAGGCTAACACCTTTTCAAATCTTTATTAAAACAAGAGCACAGTGCTACTCTATGTTGATCTTCCTCAAACATTGCTTCTGTCATATCATTACTTCTCAGAAAGGCAGTGGTTTCCAAATGCCTCCAGAAAGAATCTTTGCAGGCCCTCTAACTCTTTGCCTCTTCCTCCCTACTCAACCTCATTTCCTAGTGTTCCTCAGATAAACAAATAGCAGCCTCATTCAGCTGGATCTGTATGCTGTCCTATCTACCATCATGTCTGCATCACTGCCCCTACTTATGCTCCACTCTTGGAACTGGGCTGCCCACTGTCTTCATGTACCCAAAGACCTCTCTGGCTCTACTCCTTTTAAAAGCTCAGGCTCAAGCCCAACTTCCTCCATCAACCACTTCCCAACTACTCAAACCCACGCTACTCTTCTCCTCTGAACTGGTCAATACTTATGTGCACCAGTGATGTTAGCAACTAACTTTATACTGCCTCATGTTGTTATGTAACTCATTTATGTGTGTACATTATATCTTCTCCAACCAGAATATGAGTTTTCTGGGGGCAGGGAGGTGTTCTACTAAAGTTACTGGCACAGTGCTGAGCACAGAGGAAACACCAAACATTTGCTCAAAACAAATAAATTACAATGGAAGCTCTTTTATAACTTTTAATATTATGTCTTGAGTCCAGTAAACCAGTTAAGTCCTTTACCCTTAAAGTTTATAAAACCATAGGAAACTCAGAAAAGGGCTGTTGTGCCATGAGCCTCACTATACTAGGACTACTATTCAATTTTTAATGCTCACTTAAACTTTTACAAAATTGAGGTTAATATAACAAATTTTTTTTCCATCCACTATTACTGACTATATATAGCTAGGCAATTTGTCCTAGGGACACAAAGTAAAGCAAAAGCATTGTCTTTGTCATCAAGGAGCATCATATTCAACTGGATGAGATATCATGTAGATAATTTTCTACCTGAAAGATATATGGTATAAATAGAAGTTTATTTCAGAGGAAAGATACTAGCAACAAGGAGCTCCCTGTACAAAGTGGGACATGAGAACCTACCTTTTATATTTCTGTAGGAAATTAAGGATTAACCGTGTCACATATTTCACTTAACAAGCAGAACTTATTCTTTACCTCTATAATTCAATTCCCCATAATTGGTATATACTGACACATAATTCAGTTATGAGCCAAAATAAAAGTTATTTTTATCTATAAAGTTATTTATTATCTACATCAAGAGCAAAAAATGGTTAAGAGTTAACTGCTGCAAGGGGTTATTACAAGAAACAATATTTTCATGAGAGAATAAGTAGCAAAGTAATGTACTATATAACTAAATTAATGCATTCATACTAAAATCATCTTAAACAACTTGAATGCTTACTATGATCTTTTCCTTGTCCTGGAGAAGTACAAACGCTAGCTTGAGGGGTAACTGGCATGAGAGCCTGACGAATGGCCTTTTCCCAGCTCTGGGCTACATCGAGACCCACTCCTGTGGCAGCCAGAACTGGACTGTGACAGCTGCCTCCATTGTTCTCACCCACAAAGTAGACCATCGTATCAGTGATGATCTCAAAACAGTGTGGGTTACTGCCGTGAGAAATGTGAGTGAGATCTTGTGGTGGAGACACGCGGAGAATTTCTGAAAGTGGGATTTCCTGAAATAAAAAAGGAAGCATTGAAAAATGTGAATAAACCTTTGTTCAGACACACAAAGTATTTAAGATCTTGAATCCGAGATGAGAAAAGCAAAAAAGAGGCATGGTGCATAAAGGAAGGAGCACATGGCCAAGAACTGGTCTTGGGCTTACCAACTTTTGCTTTTAGAAACCTGAAGGAACCAGCAATATCAACAAAGGCTCAACAGAGAGGACAAACAGGATCCAAGCCTCAGATTAGGCTTGAGCCAACATTTCTTTATCCATGATGTTGCTCACATCTCATCCAAGGGGCAAGGAAATGATGTTGGAGGGGGGATTTGTTACTATTACCAGCATTTGCTCTTACCAACTGCCACCAAATCAAAGGATTATGGATTGGACCTGTGATGTCATTGACACAGTGTAAAAAGTGAAATTTGGGAAATGTATAAAACTACATTTCCCGTGATCCAACATGGTCCAACTGATTTCCGTCTCCGACGTCTTGACGCAGGGGAGAGCTTAAATCTCGTGGGTTAGGAGGGAGTGGTCTCTTTTGCGAGTAGGCCATGGCCAGAAAACAGGAGAAAAAATGGAGGCGGCAGTTTTGAATGCTTACAAGCGCGTGGTCTAATGATTTTATCTATCAACATGGCTTTAATTAAAATACTAATTTATATTATTATAGCAGCCTTTATCATTTTTAATTTTTATAACAGGGAACTTCCAGACAAGGAAACTCCATCTACCAATGCAGGCCAGCACCTTCTCTGCAGTGTACAATCCTAGAGAATGGCCTGTGGCATTGAGAAGTCGTAGCCGTCCAAGATCAAATGGCCAAGATCCATACCAAGTGGGACATGAACCCATGTCTTTCCAGTCTTGAGGTCAGCTACCTCTTCACCAAATCAAATTAAGAAATATTTTACTGAGGCCCTACTAAGTCTGATATCCTATAAAGGAAATAGGAATCATGTGGCAAAAGGAGAAGGGAGATAAGGAAGTGGTCTTTGTATAAGACATTCATCTTTCTATTACTGACCATAACTCTTTGGAGCAGTGACATCAAGGTCACCTAAGACACAAATGAGGCCAATGACAATAGCTTAATAATCGATTCAACCATAAAACCTTTTAGAGCAGTGAAATCCAATCTACCTTCTGAGGTATAAATGAGGGAATGGCTTAATAAAAACCCATCTCTTGTCCTTTCTCATCTTTACAAGAATGACATTCATCAGTATTGCTCAATGACTGTCGGGCTGAAACACAGGCACCAGTGGGTCTAGGCATTCAGGAAGACAAATCAGGAACTATGGTCAGAGTAGGCAGTAACAATCAGGATATAAAACAAGCAAGGCTCAAGTCAGCTTTCGAAGTCAGTACATCTGAGCAGGGCAGCAATAGGGGATAGAGCAGCAGATCTGAAGTCATGATGACAGGGGTTTACATTGACTCTGTGACCCTTGACAAGTCAATCTCTCAAAGCCTCAATTTCCCCCTCTACCTATCTCTTTTCCAGCCCTAAGTCAACGACTACAAAAAGAAGGGCCTTTGTTTCAGGGAGAATGTTGGGTTAGTATATGTACTCCCCAACTTCCCAAAGATGATGCATTCTCTTTCTCCACTTGTTAAGTCACTTTTGAGCCATTATCACAGGTTTGACCTAAAGCAAAATAAAGGCATAGAGCTTGGCACAATGCAGGCTTTGAATATATATACATGTTGATTGAATTTACCTCATATGTTCTGATTTCTTTCCAGTGGACCAACTCAATGTACTGTCCACTCAACTGAACAACTCAGTCTAGACAACAGGCATTCCTTTATCCACTTGCTTTCTCTCATGTGGGCATTTAGGCTAAACTCTAAATTGATTATCGATCTCATTTAGGAGGGTCTGCAATGTTTTGGGGCTTGATACAATAAGCCCAATACTCTCATCAGGCAGAAGTACCTGGAGATTTTCATTATCTATATAAAATTCCTCTTCCATATAGACTATGCACTGGACTTCCTCCTAGATGGATGCAAACAGCTCTGGTGAGCACACTGCTCTTCCCTAGTGTTTTGCCTATTATCATATTAACAATTAGAAGGTCACTAAAAAAAATATTTGTTTTTTTCGCCATTGTGGGAACTGTGTATAACTGATATATATACAAGAGGTACTTTTGTTGGATAAAAGTAGTTGAAACATCATTTTGCTCTACCAAACTAAATATTTTATAGTCTATAAATAACAAATATTATATATCTTATATTCTGTATAATTTCAGTTAATTAGATTTTTTTAAAAAAATAGTTGGCTATAGAATATCATTTGCAAAAACCTGCCTGTTCCCTTCTCATAACTTCACCAAAGACATCCATGGTGTGTATATAGATTATTCTCATAAAAATTCTTTGAAGATATCACAGCAGTTACAAACATTTTCTAAGTCACTTGTTTTTGGTAATAGTAAGTATGATTTCCCCCCAAGTGCTTAATAATTCTAAAATTGCCTCAATGTCTTCAAAATTGCACTGTCTCCAGCCCAAGCCTTCTCTGGACAGACTTGGCAACTGATTTAATTCAGCTGCTGCTCTGCTTCTCTTTTAATTTCTTGGATGCTATTTCTAGGAGAGACCAAGTGCCATACTAAATAAAGAACAGTGCAAGGCTGCAGACACTGGGCAAAGTCCAGGAGTTTCAGGTTCCTCTCCTATAAAAAGGAACAATAAAACTAGCACCCTTCTCATAGGATTGTTGTGAGGCTCAAATAATATAATACCTGTAAAATGCTTTTCAACCTTACAGTTCCATGTAAATGTAAGCTGTCATTGCCTCTCACAGTACTCTTCAGGGATTGGTATAGTGGCTCTACTACTCCCGACAAAGAAGCATCCATCGCAGAAATCTTTATAGATTTTTTGCATTTTTTACCTACTTGTGCTCCCATGAAATTTAACTTTGTTGAATTTCTTATCAAACTTCTTCAAACTCTATTTTCTCTCCTCTATTTAGATAGGTACTATGAGAAGATCCAGTTTTACCATTCTTCTCTGGAAGGTCTCACAAATCTGTGTACTAGACCTTGACTCCCATTTGACTCTCTCCTTGGCAAAAAGATCAAGGGTCTGCTGGCTAAGGTGGCTCCTAGGTTCTTTTGTTCTTCATTTTCTAATCAAGAAGACATGTTTGCAATAGCTAAATTTCCGAATTAGGAGCCTTGCCAATTTCTTATTTTAAAATATGTACATACATACACACACACATGTTGGTGTGATAGATCTTTTCATGTTTATTTTTCTAATTTGGTATTGATTTTGATCTTTGCACTAACAAAACAGCAGTCTGAATATATAGATGGCTGACTTAAAAATGTTTTCAATATGTAACTAATTGTTTCCTATCTCTTTAAACGTAATTTGTTTAATTTTTTCTGACATTATTCGGCCTTCATTATGTCCAGTCCTCCAAACTTTCTTAGAAAAAGTTATCAAGATACATAGGCACATATAGTCTACAATCCTTTAGTCTATATACTTTCTTACTACTAGAGGGGGGCAATCTTTTACCTTCTGTCTTAGCACTGATAATAAGTCTCCATTCCAAAGCAAAAGAGCAGTAAGGATTAGCTGGGTTAAGAGACTTCCCAGGATCACACAGCTTGGAAGTGTCTGAAGCCAGTTTCTTATTCTTGAAGCATGTTTTCCATCATGTTTTGCTATTTTCCCTTCTGCCCACTTTTCTATGAAGACCACTGATTATTAAATATATTGTGAATTAACCTTATTGACTCTTTTATGGAATTTCTCCCTTCCTCCTCCCTAACAGATGCTGAGATATAAGCTGAAATCAGCTTCATTGTGGCTCTTGGTGCTTTATCTTAAACACACCAACATTGTCCTATGTCCCACAGAGCCTTCTCATTATCCTCTGACAGACCCTCTAATCTAATACTATGATCCATCTTTCCTCTTGGCTGATCCTTTCTTATGCTTCTCATTTCATTTACAGTAATAATGTTAAGACAGAGAAGGTTCAGGTCCTCTAGGACAGTGATGGTGAACCTTTTAAAGGCCTTAGAGGCCAAATGCCCAAACTGCAACCCTCACGCTGCATGTGAGCCTTTTTGTCCTCCACCTTACCCCAGACAGGGGAGGGAGGAAGCACTTCTATTGGGTTGCTGAGCAGAGAAGGGAGTGATGAGAGAAATGTCCTCAGGCATGTGTGGAGAGGGGGAAGGGAACAGACCCCTCCAGCACACATGCTATAGGTTTGCCAACATGGCTCTAGAACATCTCAAAGTGTTTTCTCTTACATGAGGGCCTCTTATGACCCTGGGCATGTCACTCAACCCTGCCTGGCTTAGTTTCTTCATCTATAAAATCAGCTGGAGGAGGAAATGGCAAACTACTCCAATATCTTTGCCAAGAAAACCTCAAACAGGGTGATGAAGAGTCTGAAACAACTGATCGAGGACAAATAATAGTAATAGTAATAATAACTAATATTTATATGGCACCATAAAGTTTGCAAAGTATTTTACATGCATCATCTCACTTCAATCCCACAACAATTCTTAAAAGATAGGTGCTATTATTAGCCCAATTTTATAAACAAGAGCATTAAAACTGAGAGCTAATATCTAAGACAGAATTCCAACTCAGGTCACTTTGACTTGAAATAGTATTTGTAAATTACTTAGTACTGGACATATAGGAGGTGATTAAAAATGATTTTCCCCTTTCCCAGCTCTTGATTCTAAGTTCAGATAGATTCACCTACAATGCCTCTTACCTATTTCAGCCTTTGTAAAATGAATATGCTAAAAATGTTTTACCTATCCCATTAGTAGTATTTTATGAAAGAACAAGCATAAAATAAAAATAAAGTCATGTGAATAAAAAGTAATGCTATTTATTATAATTAATAAATTCATCTTTTCTATATGTTTTACTATATTTTAAAAGGCTAAACAGTATGAAAAATTGAGTCCTTACCTTATAATATTTTGATCCAGATTCATTTTGAAACAATGTAAGAAATTTGCTGTCAAGTCTCCAATAATGTCTCTTTCTCTACAAAAACACATAAGAGGGTATTGTAAGTTTTGATTATTTACTTGAAACTACTTGTATGGTTACATTCATAGTCATAATATATATCTATATATATAACCACTCTAATATACTGTACTGCTGACATATTAATTCTCATAAGCACATGCATTCTCTTGGATAACAAGTTTGTTGAGGGACTTGGGGAGGGGATTAGAGGTGAAAGGGAGACACAAATCTTTATTATCTACATAA
The DNA here is from genome assembly GCF_016433145.1 of Gracilinanus agilis. Lineage (NCBI taxonomy): Eukaryota > Metazoa > Chordata > Mammalia > Didelphimorphia > Didelphidae > Gracilinanus > Gracilinanus agilis. Next base: position 82,405,253 of record NC_058131.1, read on the forward strand.
AAAAACTCCTACTCAAACCATCCAAGAAGATGAAAAGCCTAATATTATTCCTGAAGACCTTTTCCAAAGAAGGTCTTTTAAAACGGATTCAAGTATCTGAAAACTCTTGATTATATTGAGCATAAATTTTAAGGCTAACCCATAATTATCATTCTTCTGCAGGTAAAGTACCATCCTTCTTTGATACAAGAAAAATAGATTGTAACTATTCTCTCTACAAAAGTCAATTAAATAAAATCTATTTTTAAAAGCCTTCTATCTTTTTCATCTTTAGCCCACAACTTGTGGTGCCTTTCAACCTTCATTTACAGGCTAACTTCTTTCAATTAAGTATTTTCATGGCATTCCTCTGGACTCTTTCTGAATTCTCTATTCTTTTCCCTATCTATGGATATAAAACAATGCATGTTTTATCTTTTAGAATTCCTCTCAATATGTAAAAATAATCCAACACCTTAATGAACTTCTTGAAAGAATATGCAAAAACATTTTTAAACAAACATGAACACATTTTAAATTGTAAAATTACCAACCAAATTGTCTCTGCTGGTGTAGTGCACCATCCAGCCTTCTCTCACCATAGTACTGCTTTTCCTCTTTGTGTGCTTGATTGATTGTACGACTCTCATTAGTGGAATGTTATTGCTTGTTGATGGACTGAGAAAAATGTTTAAAATTTACTAGAAATGATTAAAACATAGTTAAAAAATCACACATAAACTTCAACTGATCAGAATTTTATTATGGCAATGCTTTTCAAATAATTCATAAAGCCCAAATACCTTAATAATAAGAAAATAAACAACTTTCTTCCACTCTAAACATGCATTATACTCTCATACTTTCATATCTTTGCTCAGGCTGTCTCCTTTAACTAGAATGTTTTTCCTCTTTCCTTTTATCTTTTCAACTTTCAAATGGAACATTCTTTATTAGAACGTTCTGTGTTGATATCTTCTTTTTTTGGTAGAATGAGAGCAAGGATTATGCTTTATATCAATTTTGCATTTCCCCAAAAGCATATGTAGGATGATGTTCTGCTAAATGAATGATGCTACTCAGAAACAGCAAACATAATCAGATTATTATGAGTTGCATTTTCATAAAATGTCAAGATTTCAGCTTTATGAAAGTTGCTCCAAGATTAATCACAATTATTATTTTTTAAACCCTTACCTTCCATCTTAGAATCAATACTATGTTTTGGTTTTAAGGCAGAAGAGTGGTAAGGGTGAGGCAATGGGGATTAAGTGATTTGCCCAGGGTCACACAGCTGGGACGTGTCTGAGGCCAGTTTTGAACTTAAGACTTCCTGTTTCTAGGCCTGGCTCTCAACCCAGCTGCCCCCTCACAATTATTTTTTGGTGAAAGTTCCAAAATATATTCTCTATGGCTTTTGCCATCAAAAAACCTGCTTTGCATTAGGATTATCATTTGGCACAAAATGGCATTATCATTTGTTAAGTGGTTCTACCATGAAATCATAAATTATAGATTGCTTAAAAAGCAGTTTTCTCTTTAGAAATATATTTTTTCTCTTTTTTTCCATCTACATAGGAAGGATAAACTATGTCAGTCATCAAAAATTCTGCCACAGCTATCAAGAAATGCCTATGGCATCCTCAGATTTGTTAATGTTAATCATTAAAGAGTCATCAAGTTACTCACTGAAGCTCCAACACCCCAAAATTTTCAAGGACCAAAAGGAGGCACCTTTAGGCTTTCTGAAATAGAGTTCCCTCTCTGCTTTGTCCTGCCAGTTAGAGTCAGTGTATTTATCATTTCCCAGGCATATTTATGCTACCTGATGGTTTTGACAGCTTCTTCATCTCTTTCTACATCAAGATCAGAGGGATCTAAGAAGAACATTTTGTCTTCTGGCGGAGATGGTTCTTCTGAGTCATCCAAACCACGACTACCATCACTGTTCATGTCACTACTGTCAATGTCCATTGGCATATCAATATCTGTTCCCAGACTGGAAGGTTCTGGCAAAGTTTTAAAGGAATTTCAAATTGTTGAAAGAGCAAGAAATTGAAAAACTATTTTAAAGTTAAAAGCAAAACATTTTTAAATGACTGAAATTTTAATGAAAACTCATTTTCTTTCATAAACATTTTTTTAAAAAATCTGTTTGAACAACAGTGTTTAGTCATTCATTTGAAAGCATTTATTAAGAGCTTACTATGTGTGGGGCAGTTAGGTGGCATAGTAGATAGAGTACTAGGTCTGGAGTCAGGAAGAGCTGTGTTCAAATATGACCTCAGGTACCTCCTAGCTGTGTGACCCTGAGCAAGCAATTTACTCCCAATTACCTAGCTCTTATCCCACTTCTATCTTAGAATTATTACTAAGAAAGAAGGTATAGATTTAAAAAAAAAAAAAAGACCTTAATATGCACCAAGCACTAGAGATACAAAAAAGAGGCGAAACATGGCACCTTCCTGCCTCCAAAGCAGCTGACATGCTAACAGGGGAGACAACATGCAAACAATCATGAACATATAAGATATATACAGAATGGATGAAAGGAAAGGAAGGCATGAGGGTGGAAAAAAATGAGATGCCTGGAAAGAGCTCTTGCAGAGCTAAGAATTAATGGTTTATCAGGCCTTCTTTTCATGAATAAAACTTGCCATATTGGGCTATAAGCAATAATATTTCTATCTTTACTTTTTAACTTTAAAAAACAATGTTATACATAATTATTAATAGGCTTTTCAAACCTTTTCTTCATAAAGAGGTAAATTTCATACCACTTTGGGCTATAATACTATAAATTCCAAATTAAAGGAATCAAATTCTAAGAGGTTTTACTTTAATTGTATTTCCCTTTCATATTTATTATTAAATTTCCTTCCACAAAAGCTGCTATATTGAAAGTATTTATCCATTTTTCCTTAATTTGGCCTGTGCTTGTTCTAATCTATCCTGACATCTCATTTGTCCTAATTATCAAAAGATAATTACTATGATAATCATATTCAAAATTCTAAGAACTAACTCATTTTTCTTTTAATTGAATTAACTATGCATACAAACCCAATAACATAAATAATCAATTTCTTCCCATATATTTTTTATTTTTTTAACTTTTATCTTCTGTCTTAAAGAATCAATACTATCAGCTATAATACAGCATTGTATTGTATATAGCAATCTATATTGAAGAATCAATACAAATTAGTTGCAAGGCAGAAGAGCAGTAAGGGCTAGGTAAATGGGGTTAAATGGCTTGTCAAGGGTCACACAGCTGAAAAGTGTCTGAGGTGACATTTGAATCCAGGACCTCCTATCTTCAGGCCTGGCTCTCTATCCACTTAGCTACCTACCTGCCCTTATAAATACTTTTTTAAAATTTACCAAACATTGTTAATTATTCCAATAATATATGATGAAAAACACAGGTATGTATCCTGTGGGGAGATGTTAATTAATTCTATGGTCCTTGGTTTTCATTCCTTATGCTTCCCTGTCCCATTCTCCCCTGATATAAAGTGCTACTAATAATCAAACTCAGAGCAGTCACTTAACCCCCATTGTCTAGCCTTTACCTTACTCTGCCTTAAAAAAAAAAAACCCTCTTTATCAGGTTACACAAATATTTTAGAGGAATCAACCTCCAAAGTTCAGGAATATTTATTATGCCATAATCTATAAGTTCATTATACAGCTACCATTATTTCCTGAACGTTGATACTCTACAGAAAACCAAAAATGAGTCTATGTACTTGCTGAGAGTAGCATATAATATCACATATGGATATTTTCCTTTACTTGATATTAATAAAGAAAATTCAGCCCATACAATCTAGAGGCAGCCATGTGGCTTAGTAGATAAAGTGCTAGACCTGGAGTCAGGAAGACCCGAGTTTAAATTCTGCCTCAAATATTTATTACCTGTGTGACCCTAAGCAAGTCACTTAACCTATCTGCCTCAGTTTTCTCATCTGTAAAATGGGGACAATAACAACAACACCTACCTCCCAACAATAATAACAACAACACCTACCTCCCAGAGTAGTTGGGAGGATCAAATGAGAGTGCTTACCATTGTGCTTGGTACAAGGTAGTCACTTTTAATAAATTTATTGTACCGTTCCTTTCCTTCCCATCTTGCTGAATGACAGAAGGGACCTTAAGGTCATCTATTCTAACCCTAGTCCTTTCAAAGCATGAAACCTCCTCCACTAACAAACCTAAACTTTGCCATATAATTTATGCTTTGATAGTGACAAACTATTTACCATGGTGGCATATATTTCATTTTGGGGTAGCTGTTCCCGTGTACTTTCTACCTATTTATTCTTGCTCTATACTTTAGAATAAACAGAAATATCTTTTCTTCAATGAGAACTATTCTCAGGTAAAAAGATGGGTATCATGTCTGTCTTAGTTAACTCTTCTCCAAACTCAATTTCCTGAGGGTCTTCAATCAAATCTCAGCATGATTTTCTCCACATAAACTATTTTCTCCCCTTTCTTGGGCTTGCATTGTTGATTTTTTGAACCTAAGTTCAAATTTTATATTTATCCCTATTAAATTTAATCTTCTTAGATTTGTCCATCATTCTGAAGAAAATATTGAAGAGAACAGGCAAAGCCCTAGAATATATCAATAAAGTCCATCTAAACTGACATTAATCCCTTAATCAACTTTCTGACTATGAAACTGCTGCCTAAAGAGGTAATCAATCTAGCTTAAAGCTGAAAAGAATATAGCAAAATGTATCATTTTCTCGTTCCAGAAGATACTATTAAAAAAAAGTTTTTACCTCCATTGAAAATTACCTCCCCAAGACAGTCTCTAGGTACTTTTGATGCACAGCGCTTATGACAATTAAATTTGCAATCTAAAAAGAAAAGATTCAGTTTAATAATTTATATGAAAACACCTACTAACAAACAGGTGACTAGCTATGTCAAGAATGCTTTGAGAAATTCTGTTTTAATATGGTACTACTCATAAGCCCTTTAAAAAAATCATCTTAGTCTTTATGGCTACATTCCAATCAGCAATACCAAATCTCCTTTCAATTTTCTTGTATTACTTGTTCACCTCACACCCACTCCTTTATGAACTTTTCAATTCCTGTCAAATTCCATTTAATATGTCTCAGATTTTCCTAAATCTCTTATTCCTTTCTAAACTTTAGTGAGCTCCTGATATCCTTCCTAGTGAGGGCTTTGCAGGCTCTATTTTAGGAGGACAAGAGTACCAAAATGGAAGTTGCTACACACACAGCAGAGTGATAATATGACTGAAAGGGGTGGATCACAGCATACTGACTTAGAAAACCACAAGTTAACATTATGTCATATTCTATATATTTTTAAAATTTTGTTCAACATTTCTCAGTTAGACCCTGGTCAGGTTTCTGGGGTAACTGGGGAATTTTGCTTCAGCCTGAGAGGAGGGCTGGGCTCCCCTGCTGGCCAGTCTCGGCATCTCTCACAAGCACCATAAGGCCCACAGGGTCAGCAGGAATGCTGTTCAGTGTCTCCTTCAACTCTCTGAGTTTCCAACTCCATGGGCCTAATACTAAAAAACATGAATGCATTTTCTAATAACAATCCTGCAAAATGACTGTGAATCCTGACTTTGGTGGCTATTTCAGGTTGAACCTTACTGATTCAAGAATTTCAACAGCACTGCCACTGGTGATGCCCTGTTGTTTCTGCTGAATGTCTTCTCAAAAGGCAGTGAGTCTTTCAGTAATGTTTTAACTTCTTTACAAAACAGTGTCAATAAAGTACCTTTAACTACATCTCTTCTATGTCTTCCAAGTTCAAGAAGACAAATCATTTTTTCTTAAGATTATTTTGATCCCAAGAGACACTTTTTAGTCATCCAGGATTTATCTGCTCTTCCACTGCTGCTCTCTTCCACCTGCAATCTCTCAAGCTGTGTGTGGCATGTGAGCCGAGGTCTCAGCCTTGTATCTCAAGGTCTCAGGTCTCTCCCGGAGGGTTTTCTCCCGTCTACCCTCCTCTTGTCTTAAAAACTGATTTGAGAGCACTTTCTGTTTTGTTATCTCCAAAGCACATTTTGTGGTGCTTGCTTTTAGCCAAAATTACTAGTTATGACTCTGGACATACTATAACACTGATCAGCTTATGAACTCATATTCAAAGTCTAGCTAAGTTCAATTTCAACTTCATTACATCTTGCTGAGTGATTCATAGTAACTAATAATACACTGTCACAGCTATCAAATTACTATGTCAAGGAAGCTTTCATTCATTACCTACCAGGAAAAACAGGAATTATAATTTAGTATGTCCTGGTGAACAATGAGATATTACTACTAAATGCTAAATTTCAGGTCATAGGTTTCCCTTTGATAAAATGGTAATTAAAATCCCTGGCTAGAGTTCTGTTTCTCATATCAACTACCTACTCAATCTTAGGTAAATTTCATATAATCTGCTTCTCACTAATCAAATGAAGGTAATTATGCCAATCCAAAGGAAACTTAAATATTCTAATCAAGTTTCAAGAAGCTTAAAATGCTATGCAAATTAAGAGATAACTTTATTATTCAAGTATCCCATTATATTACCTAACTTTTCAGAGGCATTAATTTGTATGTGGTAACCAGCAGTAAAGTATTTTTCTAAGAAGAAAAAGAAATCTCTCCCTACCTTTACACTGCATTCCCTGGCGGAAAAGGCCTTTGAGTAGTCGCTTACAGTACTGGCATATTGTGGGCCGAGTGTAAGAATGCACAGCAAATGTGTGTGGAACTCTCACTCTACACATAACCATCTTCTCCATCCAGATTGGGCGACCACTCCAGGAAGGAATTCTCTTACTTGGTTCTTGGTGAACATGTGCCTAAAATATAAGTTATTTCTAAAAATATAATATCAATTATTTAAAAACTATTATCTTTAAGAGACAATTGTCCAATACTGTAGAGACAAGACAGGTCTCACTCATCACCTTCCTTTGGTTTGCAAAATCCTTAAGTCTTCAAAGATAAAAGTACAAAATATGGTGTTTTCAGATAAATATTATACACACAATCTATGGCCTACTTTCATCTTGCCATGGACACTATAATACAAAACTAAGAAATTCCCCAAATCAACCATTAATACTGAAATTAATTACCTAGACAGTGAATTACAAATACATGCAGATTATTAATATCAAGGTAGACACTATAATCAATCAACTAACATTATTAAGCATCTACTTTGTGCTAGGAATTGTGCTAAGAATTAGGCACTAAATAACACGCTTGTAGACATAGAACCTACATTGAAAGCAATTTGCTATAAGACAGTCTTAATTGAGGTTGAGAGAATTTTTTCTGTTTTGTTTGAGGAGGGGGCAGCTATGGGTTTGAATGTCAAAACCTCAAAGGATTTGTGTTTTCATTAATATGAGTACTCCTTCCACCAATAAGAATTGCAAATCATCTCTTTACTCTGGTGATTTTTATTGATGTTCTCCCACAGAACTTCCACAGAAGAACCAGCCCAGGGGCTGAAAGCCTTCCTATAAGCCTTTAATATTTTGTTGGCTCAGTAAAGTATGTGTGCTGTCTATCATTACTAATTATGACCATATGACTAGCCAATGTCCTGTTCTGATCAGACATTTGAGTTTGAATAGATATAAGTTTAAACTGAAGGAGAAAATACAGGAAGTTTTGGTTAAAACTTCCTTTGTTGCCTTGAGGTAACAAGGATTATTTTCTAGCTGGTGATATCCGTGAATGCTCAAACTGGATCAACACTAAGACCGGTTCATTAGACCTTCCTATACGCCTCGAACATTGTTAGAGCGGGGGCAAAGAAATGTTCTGGCAGCTAAGAGGGTCTTGACCACTAAGATAATGCCATGCTCCAAAAATATCAGTAAAAAATGAAAGGAAAAAGTGATGACAGGAAAGAAATGAGAGAAAGATGACCAATGAAGTGTTAGAGTGAAGAATAAGTAATAGGAAATGGAAAAAGAAATGAAGAGTAGGGACCAGATAATTGTGTCAAGGCACAAAGAATATTCAAAAAAAGAAGGCTTACCACTGGCATGGGACACAGTGTTGGGATGTCATAATAAATACTAGGTTATTAACAGATAGAACTATTTATAGCCCATGCTGGAACAGAATGCAAACTCTATGTAATGAAGTGTGACCAGAAAAAGCCTCAGAGGAACAGCTAGATTTCACAAAAAATTGTCTTTTGCTACTCAAGGTAAGAGCCCTTCTGTTTTGGGTTCACTCTCCTTTTCCAGGGATATGCCCTGAGAACCTCAACACTGCGTCGAAGGGCAGGGCTGTGGAGAAGAGCCAGCAGTACTTCAAGGCAAATGTTTTACAAAAAGGAGTTTGTTCACATAAGTCCTATAGCCTGACCAGCCCCATGCCTGCCTCACTACCTTTCATTCTGTAATGAATCTTTTAGCATTACTTTTTTTAAAGTTTACATCAAGTGACCACAAAGTAGGAAACAAGGCTGAAAGAAAGACATCTAAATTTACCAAACCTAAATTGTTTAAAATAAAAGATACTTTTTAAAGAATAAAGCACCATGTTTACTTATGAAACTTGTAATTTATTTTGATTACTATTTTAGATAAGGAAATTGTATATTATTTTTAAGTATCACACTCTTTAATTGAAATGATCAGAACTGCTTCCAAAACCAAATACTCAAAAGATTCTGAATCATTTTATGTACCCTCAGTTTAAGTCTACATTACAGGTTAACTATTCTCCAAACTTCTGACTCTCAATTATCTATTATAAAAAGAGAGAGGAATGTAAAATGTAAAGGAATCAATAATCCCTAACTTAGAAATACAACCTAATGTTAATGATGTAGGTAAAAGAAAAGGAATCATAAGTAAAGACAATGCCCAAAGTGACCCAATCTGATCCTCTCCTGATTTGGCTCCTTGGGTTTCCCCCCCCCCCAAGTGCATTCAAAAAAGGAAACCTAAATCAGGGAGTTTTAACCTTTTTGGTAGTCCGATGAAGTCTTTCAACCCCTTTGGCAGAATAATGTTTTTAAATAATTTAAGGAAATGCTACATTTCAATTAGAGGTTACTGAAATAAAGATGGTCTGTTCCCCCCACCCTTGACCTAGATAGAATCATAAACTATTTGGGGTCTGGTTCTCCCTTACTATCAAAAATACAGCAACATGTTACACTTGTTCTTCCAGTTATTCTCTAACTCACTCTTTCAATTAACACTCACATTGATAAACATTGTTACTCACGGAATCTCAATAGTTCAAAGAGACTTTAAAAATCTACTAGCAGCACTTATAAAAAGGCAGAAAAGAATGAAGAATTTGGGGGCAAAATGAATTGAGTTTGAATCCTTTTTATATACTAGTATGACTGAGAAAATCATTTAAATTCTCTGTGTCTCATTTTCATCATTTGTAAATTAAGACTAATACCAACAGTTTAATTACCTGTTGTAATCCTTTCAGGACTGTTGAGAGGCTGAAAAGAGGACTGTTAATTTTAAAGTACTTTATAAGTATTAGCTTACTATTATGATTTGATTATTATTATTATTGTTACTATAGGAATATATTCCACAAAATACCCAGAAAAGGTCATACATTCTCTAATGAAGACCTATTAAGGGAGACTAAATTACCACACGACAGATTTGTCAGTGTTCTAATTGTTAAGAAGTTTTTCCAATTAAATTCAACAAGTATTTATCAAATGCATACTACCTACAAGACACTGAAGTAGGTGCTAAGAACACATAGACAAAATAAAAAATAATCCTTGAATTTAAGGGGTTTACTTTCAACTGGGTGATGCGACATGTAAACATGTAAGAGTATATATCATTCAGAAGAAAAACAAATGACTTATCATTTGTTTATGGATATATGATTTGGAATTTTGGTTTTTAAAAATTGCTCTATTGCAAAAATGAATAATATGGAAATAGATACGTGATAACATTTGTATAATCAAATGGAAGTGTTTATTGGAACCAGGAGGGGGTGAAGATAGAGGGAAGGGAAAGAAAATGAAATATATAAACATAGAAAAATATTTTTAAAATAAAAAAGTTTTTTTACAGAATATATGTGATTATTTGACAAGGATGAAAGTACTAGCACCTAGGGAGATCAGGAAATGCTAATCAGAGGAGATGGGTCATGAACTGGGCCTTGAGGCCAAGATGAAGAAGGAGTAGATTCTGGAGATGAACTCAGGCAAAGGTACAGAAGAAAGAAATGCCATGTTGAAATTGAAGAATAAGGAGGCCATTTTAACTGTCAAAGAGATTTGTGAAGATGTACAATTCAATTAGCATGGAAATGTCAGATGGCACCAGACTGGGAAATGCCTCCCACACTTCTTTTATTTCATTCCAGAAGCAATCAGTCATGGAAGGCTTTTGAGTAGGACAGTGGCATGGTCAGGTTTATGCTTTGGGAAGATGACTAGGGCAGCCCAAAGAGGCTAGACCAGAGAAGGAGAAAGGAAGATAAGAGTACAATTAGAAGGCTGTTGTAATAGTCTAGGTAAGAGCTGATCAGGATCTGAACGAGGGTGTTGGGGGTGTAAGCAAAGAAAGGAGAGAAATATCAGACATATTGAGTTGGAGTTAAAAAAGACTTTGCAACCAACTGATATGGAGGAAGGAAGGAGAGTAAAGAGTTATGAATGACACTGAAGTTATAAACCTCAATTAGTGAAAGGATGGTGGTGCCTAATAGAAATAAAGAAGTTTGGAGGAGAGCGTTTAAGGCAAAAGATAATGTTTTGGATATGTTGAATTGAATTAGCTTTGCCATTTTATCTCTGAAAATCATCTGCCCTCAAAGATAAAAAGAAGTTCAAAAGAATTGTGAGTTTGGGGAAGAAGACTATTGAGCTCTGTTTTTTTACTTGATGAATTTGAGTGAGATATTAAGTTTGAAGTATCCAATAAGCAGCTGTGGATGCAAGACTAGGGCTCACAGAATACTAGAACTAGATATACAGAAATGAGTGTCATCTGCATGAAGATGACAAATGAATCCAAGGAAGTTGATGAACTCATAAAAAACATCAGAGTAAAAGAAGTCAGAATAAAAGACTTGAGGGACACACATAATTTAAGCCTGTACTATGGATGATCCAGCAAAGAATGAAAAGATGTGGTCAAATAGAAGAAAAAACAGGACAGGAAACTCATGGATGATAAAATTTCCAGGAAGAAAGGATGAAAACATTTTCAAAGTCTGCAAAAAGATCAGGAAAGATAACTGAGAAAAAGCAACTAGATTTAGCAATTAATACACCTTTAGCAAACATAAAGACAGAAGTTTCAATTAAGAGGTGGTCAGAAGTCATATTGCAAGAGGTTAAAAAATAAGTGGAAGTAGAGAAAGTAAAGTCAACAAATGTAACTGGCTTCTTCTAGGAAAAGGAAGAGAAATATAGGACAGCAAATTCAAAGTATGGTAGGGCAAAGGGGAGGTTTCTATTTTATTTATTTGTTTTTAAGTATGGAAAAAATCTAGTCATGTTTTTAAGCAAAATGGAAAGATGTAGTAGAAAGAAAAAGTGGAAGATGGGAGGAGAATGGGGAGAGGGAGATCAGATGACTGAAGAGACAAGATTCCTTGAGGCAATGGAGGGACATAGAACCAAGTGCACATGTTGAAAGAAAGATTTAGCAAGCAGAATGGCCACTACTTCATCAAAGAGTGGAGCAAAGGAAAAGAGATTACCCTTCATCCCATACTAGACACACACGAGGATCTGCCCATCACCAAAAAGAGCTCTATTTCCAAAAAGGGAATATAGAAATAGCACTGGACATAAAGGAAAAGTACCTGGATTCAAATCCTGCCACTTCTTCCTGGGCAAGTCATTTAACTTGTATGAGCCTCAGTTTCCTAAGTATAAAGCAAGGATTATGAAGAGCCAGCAAAGCTTCAGCAAAAACAGCTTGTGCCAGAATAAACTCATTTCCTTTTTGGATAGGATGACTAAATTAGTAAATGAGGAGAATATCTCCTCCCCAAACTGATATTAGGGGAGATGTAGGGAAGGTCCTTAAAACATTTCACAGAAATGCAAATTAAAGCTCTGAGGTACCACCTCACATCTATCAGATTGGCCAATATGGCAGTAAAGGAAAGTGGTAAATGTTTGAGAGGATGTGTCAAAATTGGGACACTAATGCATTGTTGGTGGAGTTGTGAACTGATTCAGACATTCTGGGGGACAATTTGGAACTATGCCCAAATGGCTATAAAATTGTGCATAACCTTTGATCCAGTAATACCACTACTGGGTCTATATTCCAAAGAGATAATAAAAGAGAGGAAAGGACCTACCTGTAAAAAAATATTTATAGCAGCTCTTTTTGTAGTCGCAAAGAATTGGAAATTAAGGGGATGACCATCAGTTGGAGAATGTCTGAACAAATTGTGGTACATGTTGATGATGGAATACTACTGTGCTATTAGAAATGATAAGCAAGATGATTTCAGAAGAAGCTAGAAAGATTTGCAGGAACTGATGCAGAGTGAAATAAGTAGAACATTGTATACAAACAACAATATTGTACGATGATTATCTGTGAAAACTTGGCAATGCAACTATCTGGGACAATCCTGAAAGATTTATGATGGGGAATGATATCCACCTCCAGAGAAAAAAAACTGTTGGGAGTCATCTTTCACATCAATGTATTTATGGTTTTATTTTGGGGTTTTGGTTATATATGTTTGCTTTTACAACAATGACCAATATGGAGGTGTTTTGCATGACAATAAAAATAAAATGAAATAAAAACATCTCACAATATTCTTGTGGTGATAAAGACCTACTGATTAGATCAGAGGCTCTTAACCTAGAGCCTATCAACTTGTTTATTTTTAAAGTATTTTGTTAATCATTTCAATGTAATTAGGTTTCTTTTATAATTCTATATATTTTATTTTATGCATTTAAAAACATCATGGAGGAGCAGCTGGGTAGCTCAGTGGAGTGAGAGTCAGGCCTAGAGACAGGAGGTCCTAGGTTCAAACCCGGCCTCAGCCACTTCCCAGCTGTGTGACCCTGGGCAAGTCACTTGACCCCCATTGCCCACCCTTACCAATCTTCCACCTATGAGACAATACACCGAAGCACAAGGGTTAAAAAAAAAAAAACATCATGAAAAGGAATCCACAGGTTTCACCAGACTGTCAAAGAGATTCATCATACAAAAAGACATTAAGAACGCTTGGATTAAACAAACAGATGGATTAAAAATTGGTTGAATGGCTAGACTAATAAAATAGGTCTTAATGCTTCAATATCATTATGGCAGGAGGTCTCCATTAGAGTATCCCATGGATCTGTACTTGGCCTTATGCTGCTGAACATTTTTTCAAGAGCAAATTCACCAAATGTGCAGAAGATATAAAGCTAGGCAGAATGACTTGCACCTTTAGAAAATGATCTTGACAGGATAGAACACTGGGATGAATCTAATGGCATTCAACATGAATAAATGTAAGTCTTTCCCCAGGGAATTAAAAAAACTCCCAAAAATAAGATAGAGAGGATATGGTTAATAGTTATTGAAAAATATGGGGGGGAGGAGGATGTCAGTGGACTGTAAATCAACATGAGTCAGAGGTATGAAGTAGCATCCAAATAAAGTTAATATGATCTTGGACTACAAGAAGGACAGAAATTCCACGAATAGGAAGGGGATAGTCTCACTATATTCCATCTATGTCAGACCTTATCTGAATAAAAAAACTGAATAGTTTTGAGAACAACGTAAGGAGGACATTGATAAGTTAGAGTGTTCAGAGAAGGGCCATCAGGATGGTAAAGGGTCTTGAGTCTATATCATATTAGGATCAATGGAAGGAAATGGGAATTGAGCCTAGAAGAGAAGATTTGAGGGTGAGGGGGACATGTGAGAGTGGTCTTCAAGTATCTAAAGGGCTGTGACACAGAAGAGGGATTAGATATGTTCCATTTGTCCCAGATGACAAAATTAAGAACAATGGGGAGTTGCAAAGAGGGCAACTCAGGCTTGGGATCAGGAAAAACTTCCTAACAATGAGCATTGCTCAGAGATGGAATGGATGGGAAGTGGTGGGTTTCTTTTCCTTGGAAGTGTTTAAGCAGAGATTGGAAAACCACCTGTCAGGTGTATTATAATGGGAATTCTTTTGCTTGATGGGTGAGACTAGATGGTTCCAAAGAACTCAAATTCTGTGTAATATTACAAAACCATAAAAGGAGGGCACTGGACCAGAGGACTTTCTATCTCTACATGAATGACTTTGGGATCCAGGCTATTGAAATTCTTCAGTCCTACCACAAAATGCTAATTTTCCATCTCTCCTAAAGTCTCACTCGTTCTAAATCTATCTTTAATGTCATTACACAAATAGGGTCGGTTTGTCTGTGTGTGTTGGGGGGGGGGGGAGGGAAGGAAGAGAGACTCAGACAAAGAGAGAGAAGAGGAAGAGGAGGAGGAAAAAGTGGGGGAAAAGAAAAGGAACAGAGGACAGAGAGAAGATACAGGAGAGAATGATAGAAAGAGAAAGAAAGAGAAAGAACAAGAACATATTGAAACTCAAGAATTAACACCTACCTCCTCATTGGGAGATACTGCACATTCTGTTGGTATGGGTCTTGGAACAGAGAGACCAGGTCCTGGCAGAGATACATTGGACAAACGTCTCTTTCTTACTCCACTACAATTATTTGGAATCTTGAAGGCACATCGTTTATGGTAGTTTAATCCACAGCCTAAACAGTTTATAAAAGATAAAGAAAAATAACTCAGTTATAAATTATAACAATATATAAAAATAATACTTCTAATCCATCCAATCACACAGCTCCCATCTTAGGTCAGGCCCTCTATCTCCTTTCCCCTGGATTATTTCAACAGCCTCCTAAATTGATCTTTCTGTTTCAAGTATCTCACCATTCCAGTCCATTTTATACACTACTGCCAAATCTGATGAAGTGATTCCCCTACTCAATCACCCCAGTAGCTTCCTATTGCCTCTATGATAAAATATAAACTCCTTTGAAAAGCTTTTAAAGCCCACACGACATGGTCCCAACCTATTTCTTCTCAGTAAACATTACTCTTTTGACTATATCCTAAAATCTACACTGACCTTCCTTCAGTTCCTTAAGCCTCATATTCCCCTCTCATAGTTGTGTACCTCTTCTTGTCCCTCTCCTTTTTTAAAATGAAGTTCAATCACATTCTTACGCAAAGAAGCCTTTCATGGAACCCCTGCTTCCAAATGTAGCCTCCCTCTAAAACTATCTTGCATTCAATTATTTTATATATATTTATATTTATTCATTTTATATTTGTACTAAATATAGCTACATATTTTGTTGTCTCTTCAATTATGGAATATAAGCTCCTTGTGAATAAGGGTTGTTGCATTATTCTTACTTATAGTTCTCATGCTTAGCACAATGCCTGATAACATAGCGGAGACTTAACACTTGTTAACAGAATGACTGCTTTCTGCTAACAGTTTTAACCTCTCAAACTCAGTACCCAGATGATAGGTTATATAGATAGAATCAACTGGGGAGGTGGGGAGGGGAAACTAGAGCTGTGTGACCCTGGGCAAGTCAATTAACCCCCATTGCCTAGCCCTTACCACTCTTCTGCCTTAGTATCAATACCTAGTATTGATTCTAAGATAAAAGGCAAGGGTTTTTTAAAAAATAAATAAAAATATAAAAATTTAAAATAAAATAAAATGTTTATTTACATTTCTTAATGGTTTTTTTACTTGGAAATGCTTATATATAAATTACTCTGCTCAGTTCTGATTCTTTTTTGAAGTAATAACTCAAATTCTTTCTTTCCCTTTAGCTAAAAAAATCATCTTCTTTGTATTGACAATTAGGCTTAGTTTTGCAAGCTATTTTATTCTAAAATATAAGCCAATTCCCCCTTTGATTTCCAGAATACCACATAGCTTCCACAATACTACATATTGGTGAAGGCATGGCACAGGTGCCAGGGCAGCACAGAGGGGGCTGCTCCATTCCCCTTCTCCACAGTGCCTAAGGACAATTTTCATGTGCCCCAGCCCTCCGCCCAGCAGCCAGCTGCAGTTTGGACAAGCAATCTCAAAAAAGTTCACCAACGCTGGCATATAGACAAGAAGTAATCCTGAGGAATTAATTTTTTTTTCTTTAATAGCTGAATGTTTTTTTTTCTCTGTAGGTACTGAAATAATTTTGTTGTTTCATATGAAAGTTCAGAAGCATAAACACCATAATTCTTGGAAAGGTGAATTTAGGCTCTCAACAATCCATAAGTTATGTCCTATATTTCTCATACTTTGGGGCAATTTTCTTTTAATATTTATTAAAATGTGAAATTCAGGATTTTTGATTCATTGTGTTTTTTTGGGGTGGGGAGAAGTCATTAATCCTTAAACTATTTCTGTACAGCTCATCTTCTGGGTCAGTCTCTGCCTCTTACCACATTCAAGTTCTTCTGCTATCTTTTGATCCTTCTATGAAATTCTATTTTACTTCCATGTTTTTGAGTTTCAAAATCTCCCATTCTATTTTACAGAGGCTTTATTATTTAAGAAAGTATTTACAACATGTTCTGAATTGTTCACTCTCATTTGTATTTTTATTTCTTTGAGACCTTTGAATCCCACATTATTCTTTTATTTTTCTAGTTTCTGAAGTCAAGTATGCAAACATTTACCAAGGACCTACTATGTTCCAGGTGCTATGCTAAACTCAAAGGAAACAAAGACCAAAAAAACGACCTGCTTCTCAAGGAATTCATTCTAATGGGGAAACCAACATGCAAATAACTATGTACAAGTAAGATATACACACATACATATATATACACAGAATAAGCTAGATTTAATTTCAGAAGGAATGAACAAAGATTAAGAGGGTGTAGGAGGAGGTGAGGGAAGAAAATGATTCATGTAACCATGGGAAAATACTCTAAATCAATTATTTAATTAATTAGATGGTCCTTAAAAATTAAATGAATGATTATATTAATTAATTAATTGATAAAAAAGATCACCGACAATTTAGAATACAGTCATTTCAGTTGAATGGTGAGGTTAGAAACCAGATCACAGTTAAGAAGAGAGTGAAAGAAAAGAAAGAAAAAGGAAGATACCAATTATGGGTGCCCTTCTGAACCATCTATAATTTCTTGCTTTTGTTTCATTATACCTAAGGTTCACACAGAATTTGTTGCATTGCTTTTTCTTTCATCAGAACTTTCAAAGCATCTATTATTTGTTACACAATATTATTAATTTTCTGGACTGCTCATTTTTCCTTTTTCATGCATTTCAATTCTAGTCAATTTAATTGTGGGCTGGATTTCCACACTCATTTTTTTCTTAGACTGGTAGCCATCTTTGTCTTTCCTTCTAACCCATTAGCACCACCCTCTTTTATCCACTGCTGCCATTTAATCTTTTTTTTAAACTCTTGTACTTTGGTGTATTGTCTCATAGGTGGAAGATTGGTAAGGGTGGGCAATGGGGGGTCAAGTGACTTGCCCAGGGTCACACAGCTGGGAAGTGGCTGAGGCCGGGTTTGAACCTAGGACCTCCTGTCTCTAGGCCCGACTCTCACTCCACTGAGCTACCCAGCTGCCCCCTGCCATTTAATCTTAAACAGATCAGTAGTTAGGAGAAGGTGAATTTAGTGATCTCCCAATCATGACTTGCCTAGTGTCACAAACTCTTTCCGACTGCAGTGCTCTTTCCCCTGAACCACATAGCTGCAATAGGTGCAATAAGACCTTTCCCATTTGAGGACATGGCCCGTGATTACAGGCTATGTCTGTTCTTTCCTCTTTTAGGGGAAGAATCAAGAAAAGACTGACCTTTTGAAATTCAAAAGGTCAGGAGAGAGAGCAGCCACCACTCCAAAAGCTCAGAAGCTGGAATGCATTCCAGATTGGCCACAAGCCAGACATAGAGGAGTGGAATCCTAAATAGCAGAGAGAAATCTGGAAGTGAACTTAGTGGAGTTAATGATATGCAGTAACTGAGCTAAATTTGAGATGGCTCTCCCAAAGGCCTCAGTTATAATAGAGGAAGAATGTATCCCTAGGTGTTGGCAAATGAGGTGAGTTAAAGGTAATAGTGTTAAGAGAAATCACCACCACTCCTCAGGGATGCCCCTAGACTTGCATAGGTGGGAACAGGGGGAAGTGATGTCACCAGCCCTGTTCAGTTTGAATCAAGGACATTGCTACACTTTTATGCCAAATTGTGCTACTACACATCACTTAAACAATTTTATTCCTCAAGGCTCTAAAAATTTTTTAAATTTCTTCACTTTCCCCTGAGCCAACTCACTAATTTGTACCCTTAAAAGTAAATGTCTTTGAACTTTAATAAACTCAAAGAAGTCAGTTCCCTCTATATATAAGTATTCCATCTTATAGAATACAGCTCAAATTTCCATAAGCATAAGCTTCAAAACTAATGGGTCTATTTCTGCTGCCATAGAAACACAGAGAGAACAGTGAATTGGCGTCACCAAATAACCCAAAGTTAAGCAAGGACTCAAGTATTTACAGATTTCAGATAAAAAGTTCTATCCATCCTTTCTATTTTGCAATGTATAAATTTAAAATATGATGATGGTTAATGAATAAGAAATAAATGCAAAAAATACATAAAGTAACTTCATTACATCCCAGTGCTTTTTGCACTTTTGTCTATAAGACAAAAATCAAAGAATATGAGATTAATAGATGCATTTCCTTCAAAATATATGGTAGTTAGTCAAAATACAATGATATGACAGATTTCAGATTCTAACTTTTGTGTTGTATCCAGGTCTGCTGAATATTAAACATATCTCCACCAACCTACATAACTGAGCATAGTTCTAAACATTAATAATTTAATCATTAGTTAATTATTAATATTTTGTTAAGTATTTAATTTTGAATAACTTGTTTATTAATAATTAATTATTTAATACCCAAATTTAGAAAAATACCCAGTTTATAAAGAATTCAAGCATCCTATCAACTCACTCCTAGAAGGAGTTGCTGAAATAACTAACAAGCTGCTATTTCAGTAAAATCCCTTTTCCCCACAAGGCTGTAGAGTCTCTTTTAGACTCACAGGGACACCTTGTGGTTCTGACCTTCTTGTCTCTCAAAGGGGGGTTTGAGGACAGCTGAACAGTCAAGACCTTTTTCCACAGGACTTGTACATCTGATTCACTGATGATGTTCTCCATGATGGAGACTATGTAATATATCCTCTACCCTCTCCAAGGAGAGCATTATATAAGAAATCTTTTCTCTGCATATGGTATGGGAGCCAAACTTGAGACTGAAGTCAGTCATAAGACAATTCCCAAAACTACAGCTCTCCATTGGACTGAAAGGGCTCTCATGTGTCTGCTTCTTATATGAGCTTCTGAAAGAATTCTCTCATTGCCCTGATTGTTGCCATCTGTTAAGCAGGGTAGTGCTACTAACTCTCTAATCTCAGAATCTCTCTCTTTCAAGCCATGTGTAAGCACATGTCTATCAGTGCCTTCCAATTCTGACACAAGTTACTATCAACTGCTCTTAGAATTGAAAAAAAAGAAATCTCTTCTCTCTCTACTCCTGGGCACCAGGAGAGAAGAAAGAAGAGAACAAAGGAAGTCCTGAAGAGAGCAAGAGAGACAAAACTAAACACATTGCTTATAAAGAACACAAAGAGGTAAAGTTGATTCTCAGTTAGCCAATCATGAGAGCTAACTCTAGCCTCTGAAATCATATCATCACTGAACTATTGAACCAATGAGCATTTATATTTCAGGGGAAGATGACATTTAGATGTCTCCAAACCAAGTTCATGCTCTGAAAGCTCACTGGACTGATTAGGAAAACATTTTAAATTTATCAGAGACTCTCCTAATATACCTCACCACCAATACTTTACAAATATAACATTTTAAAATGCTAAAAGTTGTCAAATACAAGAATCTAGAATCCATACCTTCACATTTTAATCCTTGGCGCACCAATCCCCAAAGCATCTCACCACAATAGTCACAAAAAGTAGGTGCTTTATAAGAATGCACATAGAGTGCATGTGGACGGATCTGGAAGTCTTCTACTGTAGCCAAAGCTTTAAAAAAAAAGATATTACAATAAGTTCTATTATTACCATGATACAATCAAGTGGTACTTATATAACAGAACATAAATTATTGGCTCATTATTCACCTAAGCATGAAAGAAAAATTCTTTCTAGGGTTTGCTTACTTTTTAAACTAAGCACTACAAAAGCCTAGAAAACTGATAATAGGATAATTTTCTCCCTTTATCTTTTTATATTTTTCTTCCCCTCCTGACTATTTTTTCCCCTGAAAAACAATTCTATTCTATGGGACAAAGAGAGCAGAGCATTTATGCAACTATGTTGGCCTCTGTGGTGTAGGAGAGATAGGAGATCCTATTTCAGAACAAGAGCCAATCTATTCAGCTTGTTCACTTGTATTCAAAGTTTATGGTGACTTCCTTATCTGTGATCAGATCCACCCAAGGCTTCTTCCATCTCCAAATGGTAGAGTACTATTAAAGGCATATCTGCCTGGAAGTACAAATCACATGAGAACCATTGACATCTACAAAGATGTAAACCACTATAGGACCAAAAGCAAGTGTAACTCATGTTTGTCCAACACCTAGTATGAATAATGTGGGTCTTCAACCAACGTTTATTTGAAGATAAAAAGGAAATAAGATAACATGTTTTTTACTTACCTGACAAAACAACTTCTACAAGATCTCCTTCATGTATCTCTTCTGCTGAGGTAATCAGCTGCAAAATATTTTCTGAATTCAGGTCATGGCGAAAGAGAAGAATTTTGTCATACATGCCAAAGAAACCACATTCTGGAAACTGTAAGAGAAATAATTCTGTATCACTATATCTTCGGATTCTCATCTAGTTAAAAAAAAAGAACTTTTAAATTTTATAATATTGTAGCACTACATTTTATTTGCCATGACCTGTATCAAATCTTAAAATGTCAACTGTGAATTCCACTGTACCGACTTATGCAGTAACCTACACTGACAACAATGATTACCTTTGAAAAAATTGGAGAGTATATTTTACATATGTTTTCTTTCCAAGTTTTAAAAAAAGCTGAAAAAGTACAAATGAATATTTAGATATCTTAAAACAACAATACAAATTTCAATTCATATTTATCAAGTTTCTGCAGTATTCTTTGAACTTCATGAGAGGTTATTTATTTGGTTATTAAGTAACTAACAATAAAGTGGGCATAAGACCATGCTTAATATCCCATTCACCTGTCCATATACCTACCCCTTACTCTCTTTTACTTCCTTTTTTTCTGGGAAGAGTTATCAAATCAATTGTATTCCTACTTTGGGAAAGAGTATGTGAATAGACTACCCTTTATATCAATTTACTATCCTTATGATTCCCCAAATAAAACTTCTATCTGTAGCCACTACTCCCCTAAATGTATGCATTGTCTCTCCCTATTGGAATATAAGTTCCTAGAGGGCAGAGTCTATCCCATTTTTTACACTGATACTGAAAAGATGGCACAATGCCTGGCGCAGAGTAAGCACTTGGTAACTGCTTTTTAATTCACTGATTCAAAGATGTACAGAAAAAAAATAAATTTAAAAAATCATTTTTAGTTTAAAAAAAGTCAAAACTTTCTCCATAAACAAGTTACAACTTTAAGGATTCATAATTAAGAACCCAAAGTTGTAACCTTATTTAAAGAAAATATTCAGGGGGCAGCTGGATAGCTCAGTGGACTGAGAGCCAAACCTAGAGATGGGAAGTCCTAGGTTCAAATCTGGCCTCAGATACTTCCTAGCTATGTGACCCTGGGCAAGTCACTTAACCCCCACTGCCTAGCCCTTATCACTCTTCTGCTTAGAGTCAATTCTAAGTCAGAAAGTAAAGGTTTTTAAAAAAATAAAAGAAAATAAAGAAAATATCTGAAAGATGTTATTAGATATCAGAAAGCCAAAATTCCTACCTCACTGGGATATGGAAGATGGCCTATCAAAGGCTATGCTAGGAGAATGCTAACTGACTGGATGAACGTGCTAAGAAGGTATAAGGTAATAAGATATGGACAATATGTTGACCATTAGGTAATGATTATTTTGACCATGGCAAAAGAAAAGAAAAGGACAAAATAGACATCAGCCATATGTAATTTTCTTCTGCATTGATTGTGATAAAGAGCCAGAAATGGGAGCAAAAGGTGATAAGAATTATGTAGTTTACAGACCATCTCTGAACATTATTAGCTAATGGTTATCTAAATATGAAATCCTTATCTACTGACTAAAAGAACTTTATCATATCAGTTCATGACAATTCTTCTTATGGATATAAATGAAACAAGAAGACAAAAGTAAATTTCAATTAACTGGAGAGATGGCTTAGTTTTTCTAAAAGAAGCAAATAAAGGAGTTATTATAGTTACTTTATAATGTCTCCAAAAGAACAATAACAACAATAATCATTTCAGGCATCTATTAGTCATCTTGTTCTGCTGTGCATTTGTAAAAAGACCATAGCAGAAATAATTACAGTGTATTATGTATATATTATATATAGATATAATGTATATGTATATTCTATATATATATTAGTATATTCTAATACTAAACAACTATAATACAAAGGTAGGTACCTTGTAGTTACAGTATATACTGCAGTATATACACATTATATAGTATGTATATACACTATATTTTGTCACACCCAATATATGCCTTTTCATTGCCCCCATTTGATGTTCCTTTTAAGTTCTTTGGAAGCAATGGTCTTCAATATATATAGCAAAACATGTAAAATAACTTTAGTGAAAAGATGAGCAATTGATGTTATGGGATACTCATGGCCAATAAAAGTATTTGGTACATTTCTAAAAGCAATCTATCCACTCTTCTTTTCAATTCTGGGACTATAGCTTAATGTCCAGTTATGTGTGATCTACCCCAAATATACATAACCAGACAAGCTCTACAGGATATCTATCCAAATGCACACTGAAATCTAGGTACCACAATTTGTTTAGCCATTCTTTAATAATGGACACTTAATTTTGCTTTCAGTTCTTCATTAACCCAAAAAAGTGCTACAATGCATATTCTGGTATACATGCAAGCTTTGTCTTTTATGCCTGGTTAGATGAAAAGGCAAGTCTTCATAAATGATATTCGAGCAGATCACATCTTTCACAGTCATGCAATTAAACTGAAATGTTCAACGAATGAAAAATCTCACTCTTTATTGTTTGGTGAATATTTTTTTTAAAAGTATGTAAGCATAAAATGCAGTCTTAAATGCTTACCTCCAATGAGTATTTGTCAAACATATGCCAAAACCATAAAAGGTAGAAGTATTAGAAGGCTAAGAAGTGGGATAAAGGAGGAATGCCAATGAAATATAGATTATCCTTGTTAATAATATGATATGGCTGACAAGTTAAGGAAGTGGAGCCTTAGACAATGGAGTCTAAGAAATAGAGGAATGGTAAAAATATCAATTGAGCCTCTGAGACTACATATAACGATCTCAATGAGGCTCAAGCTGACTTGGACCTAAGGGCAAAAGGGATTAAAGTTAGGGTTAAGGTACATCTGAGCATATCTTGAACAGACACTGAAGATTAATAAGGAACTCACCCAGAAATGAATAGGATTAACAGTTTAATCCTTAATTAATCATGGAATCCATTTCAGAAGATGCCCAGTATTTTGTGTGTGCTTCTCTCCACCTCCCACCCCACTAGCTTCTCACCAAAACCAAAGTTCACATTTCACAGAGTTCACAAAGTTCACAAATCACAGAGATTTCTCCAGTGGTGCCATTTGGCTATGATCCTTAAATACCACAGTTTGCAAGGATCAAAACTGCATGGTGGGAGGGGCAGCTGGGTAGCTCAGTGGATTGAGAGTCAGGCCTAGAGACGGGAGGTCCTAGGTTCAAATCCGGCCTCAGACACTTCCCAGCTGTGTGACCCTGGGCAAGTCACTTGACCCCATTGCCCACTCTTACCACTCTTCCACTTATGAGCCAATACACAGAAGTTAAGGGTTAATAAACAAACAAACTGCATGGTAGGTATAAATAAACTGTAGTGTTATCAGAGAAGATTGTCACCAAAAGTGACATAAAAGATATTACCATCCTAGCTCTCTGACCTCTGGGCAAGTCACTTAACCACTTTTGCCTTGGAACACATACTTAGTATAGATTCTAAGAGAAGGTAAATGTGTTTAAAAGAAGATATCAAAAAGATTTACACTGAGTAAAAGAAAGGGAAAGATTCATGGTGAGAGAGAAAAGAATTAATAGCTAAACAGGCCATGTGTTTCCTTAGTACCCACATTAATATCAAGATATTTAAAGGAAGATCTCAGAACATCCCAACTAAAGTAACACAAAATGAGATGATACATATGGGTTAGGATTTGTACTGGTGGAAAAAGGAATCAAATTGATGAAGTCACAGATTCATCTCAGTACTGGATAAGATAATCTAACATGGGTTATTAAAAATTATTAAAAATATTTTCCCCACAGAAAGAAATAAATCCCCAAAATAAAAACAGAAGTGATTCTCATAAATTTAACCAAATTTATAAGCTGAAGCTATTTAACCAAAGTATAAACATAAACAGTTAAGAGGTTTTTTTAAAAAATTGAACATACTAATAAAACATTAAGACATAAAATTTCTAATTCAGTTATTTTACAGTTAAAAGAAAAAACAACTTGATCACTTCAGCCTTCCATGTAACTTTTCCTTAGCCTTATATATCTATACTTATAGCTTTACTCCATGAAAAGTAAAAATCTGAAAGAATATCACAGGTATTCATTCAAAAATACAATTTAAAATACTGGCAAGATTGGTGAGGTATTGGTGAATGACAAATACATTTTCTGGACTGGCAAAAATTGTATACCCTGTTTATCTGTAAGCATAATTTAAATTACAAAATAACTTTGCAAAATGGTTTTTCATACTCTTAAAGTTTTGTGACATCAAAAAAGAAAAATGAAACAGAGTAGAAACCTATGAATTGAGATGGATAAACATATTTTGGCACATGAATATAAGAGGTTATTACTATCCCATAAGAAATATGAATATGAAAAATTTAGAAATACAAGAATATTTACATAAATTGGTAAAGAATATAGTAGAGTATAAAATAATATTCACAATAATAAGAATATAAATGAAAATAACAAACTGAGAAGCATTTATCAAGCTCCTACTATATACCAGGAACTATGCCAAGCAAAATGGACAAAAAACAAACAAAAAAAAGTACAAGCTTTGCCCTAGAGAAGAGTGGGGAAAATGCACCTCTCTCCCTCTTTTGCAGAGATGAAGGGCCATGGCTATGGAAAGTGGAATATAGTGTCAAATTCTGTGAATGCATTACATTTGCTGAACTTTTTTACTCTTTTCTACGCAGGGTAGAGGGGAGGGCAACATCTGGAATAATGATGATTCATAAACAAAGATACTTCTAATTTAATTGTTTTTCAATGATAGCTGAACTTCATAAAAACTTAAATAAAAGAATATGAGCTGACAGAAAGACAAAGAGAATAAATGTTGGGCCAAATATGTGAGAAACATTGTAGCCAGGGCTTAAAAATAAGTGAAACTTTAGGAAGACTTGAAGCCTGGGAGTATTAAAGATAAAAGATAGGTTTCAAGGTTGAAAGATGTCCTTCCTATCCCCAGAGGAACATGGAACTACAATGAGGCTACTCTTCAGAAAATACAGATAAAAATAACAATGGAACCATGTTAATAATGAAGGGTTTATTCAAGGATATATTGTTTTGAAAGAACATAATTTAAATAATTCTACTTCTATAAGTAGGTTAAAAGGTATTTCTCTAACAATGATCAAAGAAGCTATCACTAAAATGTATACAAGGGAATACTAGAATGCAGGTGCTTAATAAACTAAGTGGCAATAATACTTTAATAGTTGAAACTCCTAGGTAACAGTAGAGTTCTGAGCCTGGAGTCAGGAAGAATCTAACCTCAGACAAATGAACTGTGTGAACATTTTGTGGTTCACTAAACTTCTGCCTTGGTTTCCCTCAACTGTAAAATTGGGATTATAACAGCAACTATCATGTAGAGCTGCTATGAGAATCAAAATGAGATGATATTTGTAAAATTGCTTAGCATGGGATCTGGCACAAAGAAGGCACTGTACAAATGTGTATCTGTTCCCTTCCTCCTTTCTCCCCCTGCCCCATTCATACTTTTGTAGCACTGTCAAGCTCACAAATTCCTTTTCTTAAAATAATCAGGTGAATATAGACGGCTATCACCATAGAAGGTTTGGAATATCATCATCCAGAATAAAATTTAATCACTGAATACATCAATAAAGTTTAATTCTACATTCAACTGCTATATTACTTAACTTTAATTGCTACTGTTCCTAGAAATGGTTCATTAAAGTTTAATTGGAGTTATATATACTGCATGGTGCGCTTGAATTAAATTCAACAAATTTTTAATAGCTGCTTACAAAACTACAGTCAATTGGTAAAGCCTCTTTAAAAGAAGGCAGTCTATATCAGAGAGCAGATGCAGTTGAAATGGTTGTTAATAGAAACAAAATTGTCTAAATTTTATTTTTTACTTTATCCACATAAGCTATTGACTAGGAAGCCAAAGGGAAGCAGGTCTTTTATTCAAATAGTGGGGGGTAAAGGGGGAGCTTAACTGAAGGAAAAACTAATGATAAGGGGGCAAAATGTTCTTGAAAATACTTCATATGTAATCATTTATCACTAGGTACTTAACCTTTATTGGTAATGGATCTTCTTCTTTGGCTATCTAATGAAGCCTATAAATCCCCTTCTTAGAATCATGTTTTTAAATATTTGAAGGACATGATACATTTTGAAGATAAGTTGGAGAAAACACATTTTTCCCCAACCAAGTTCACAGACTCTAGGAACCCCTGGATTTTCAGATGATGGTGGCCACATACATATATGTGTGCTTCTTCCTATTTCATCACAAGACCCAAAAAAGGCCTCAAGAATGCTAAAGGGGATATATCCAGATCCTCCTGGCTAACAATGCTAGGAAGCTAAACTACAGCTATGCCTTGGCCAGCAGTTTTAGTCTTAGCAGAAGACTTAGAACTGTCTGTCGTTTTAGTGAAAAGGAAATTGTAGAATCACACTCAGAGCAGTGAGAAACTCATGCTATAAAAGAGAAACAGGAAGATGACCCGAAGCAACGGCAGATTCAATTCTCCTATCTCACTGACCTGACACGTTATGAAATGAATGAAAGCATGCATGAAGCACTAACACTGTTGACATTGCTTGTTTTCTTTGGCAAATGCAGTAGAAAACAAAGAATTTGGAATTCAGAGACCTGCTACTGACCAATTATCCATCTGTGTGTCACTAAGGGAGCCTTTCATTTGTCATCTATACAAAAGGAATTGAACTCAATAACTTCTAAAGCTGCTTCTTTTATAGGGGGCCAGCCTCTATATGGTTTTGGGGTCCTGAGTGGCATTGGTGGCATAGGATTGTTAAGGCAGGAGAAAGAAAATGAGAACAACTAGACTAGTGGTTAGCCAATGTTGTTCTGAACTCTGTGGGCTTTGGAGTTTATTATATACTGATTTCAATCAAAGAACACAAAGAAAGAGTCACAGCTGTGAAGGGGTAACAGATCATACATAACCCATTAAAGTCTAAAGAGTAAAGGTATAAGTACCAAGACAATGGCCAAATTCCAACCATCAATTAGTAGGGGATAATTCTGGGAGCGGAAATATTTTATGGAGATGCTCACTAATTGAGTCTTGGATTATAGGCACCTGGTCAAATAAAGTTCAGACTAAAGACTCCAGTTTTATCTAAGTATGCAGTCTTATCTAAGTAATGTTTGTTAATTATCAAGGAGAGGAATCATTAACTCAGTAGATGGTGGTCTGCTAAGGACTCAAAGCTTTTCAATAAGTCTATAATGTTTTTCCAATAAGAAAAGATATGGATCATAAGAGGTATCAAAAAGAGGGGTCTCAGATTTTTATCTCTTTTCTTATTGGCTTCCCACACTTCTAGATAGAATCTAGGATCTTAGTGCATGATAAAGTGCTATGTGAAGGAAGATCATTATTAAGGGAGACAGGGCATGAGAACAAATTGACGGAAGCCCTCTGTAAGAAGTGATATTTGAATAAATGTTAAAAAAATTAAAAAATAAAATAAAAATTAAAAAAAAAAAGAAGTGATATTTGAATCAGGCCTTATAGAAGAGGTAACAATTCCACAGGGAGAAAGGGGAAGGCAGAAAAAACATTTTAGGAAAAGGGTACTGTGTAAGCAAAGGACTGAAATCAGGAGAGTATGTATTCTTGTGTCTGGAATCCGAGTCAGAGGTTCCGTGCAATCTATGCCTCTTTGCATTTTCTTTGCCCTTAGAAATCCCAAAGAATGCCTTTCCCTTTTAATAGAATTTAGTTTAAAAATGAAGAGGACAAGAATTCTTTTCCAGTGCAAGAGGGAACCTTCATCTGCTCATGTGTAAGGAAGGCTAAGTTTGATAAACCACCTCTTAATTAGCTAGTTACCCATTAAAAATGTCATCAGATGTTCAAGGGAAGGGTTGAATAATGAGCTCCAAAAATTTTTGGCTATTGAACTGTATGACCTAGGCTTGAGGCCTCTGGTCATTTGAGAGGGTTATTGACTTACATGTCACTTTCTCAGTTATGATGCTGGTCAAACAATAAAACATATAGTAAATTGATAATCTTGTCAAAAAAAACCAGTCTCGAGATAATTTTAACTGTAATAGCTAAGAAGTTAAAATGAAAAGGGAGAGCAAGTGTAAATGTATGGAGTTAGGTGTCATGCTCAAAAATAGCATTGAGGTTAGCAGAACTAGATCACAGAAAGTATGAAAGGGAGAAAAGGTTAAAAAGAGTGGAAAGGAAGGAAGGGGTCAGGTTATTAAGGCCTTAAAATAATGATAAAAATAATAACAATGGATAGCATTTACTTGGAGTTTTAAATTCTATAAAGTGCTTTACATGTTAATCGAATTTATTATCTCAATCCTAAGAGATAGGTGCTATCATTATCCACATTTTACAGATGAGGAAATTGAGGCTGAGAGAGTTTAAGTGGTTTTCCCAGGGTCACAGAGCTAATGATAGAACCATTACAAACTAGAATCTTCCCACCTCCAAGTTCCATGCTCTCACTGGGTTACCTAGCTGATCATAAAAGGAAAACAAATTTAAAAAGCTAAAAAAAAAGTTTCATTTGATCAAGAGCCACTGGATTTTTTTGGGCAAGGAAGAGATAGGGGTAAATCTGCCTTTTAGGAAAATCATCTTGGCAAATGAGTGGACAATAGATTGGTGCTGGGAGAGAGCAGTGGAAAGAAGACCAATTGAAAAAGACTATTTCTAGGGGAGAGACAAAGGACACAACTAAGTTCGTGATTTGGGGAATGAAGATAAGGGGGCATTGTAATAAATGAAAGTAAAATTATTAAAATGTAATATTAATAAAATATTGTGGTTTCTGTTATAAAATTTACTCTCGTCAGGAGTCTGATAGTAGCTCTTAACAATATAATTTTAATTTAAAAAATGGAGATATATGAAAAAGGGAAATGAAGGAAGGGGACAGAAAATCTCACCTATCTAAAAAGATCTAAGCCGAAATCTATATGTAGCCTGCCAAGCAGCTTAACCTGAATAAGCCCTCAAGCACAGAGACAGAGAGACAGAGACAGAGACAGAGAAAGAGAGCTCTGTCCCACATTTTTAATCCTCCGTGCCCCTACATCCCACAATGTATGCTCATGAAAAATGGGGGTGCGGGGTAGGACAAACTTAGGGAGTGGTTTCTATCATCACAGCATGTATGACATGGTAATATAAGGAATGAAATTCTCAAGAGGTAACATTTCTTAATTTTAAGTTAATTTATTAATCAACTGCTCAAGATAATCTAAACTCCTTCCACAATCCAAACAGGCATCAATGACCATGAGCAGACCCCAAAAGAGATAATTACTCTGGCACATGTCCTATATATCAGCTGTGTTCTCATCTCTCAGCACCATCCCTAGACATCCTAAGGCATCTCTGACTGGTAAATAGCTATTGAGGAGGTGGACTTAGAGACACTCAACTCCTCTGTCATTACTTCATCACAGGAAGAGGAAAGTCTTGAGGATGCAAAAACACCTATTTTCCTAGACCACTATACTTTCTAACAGGGTGGCTAGAGTTTTCAGATTTCATTTAAACTTTCAAGTGTGCCAAGTAGCTGTTCAGCCCTGCCTTTAATCCTTAATAAAGACTTTAACAAAATAAGGGAGGACCCAAACCAGTTTCATAGCCTTGGGGGAAACCAGTTTCAGCCTGACCTTATGATCAAGCTGTTCTTGGGGTGTCTTGGGGTGTCTAACAGAAAAATTATCTCACAATTCAATATCCACAGTGTAAAGGTAAAAATGAGATTTGATAAAACATTGTCCTTTTTGCGATATCTAAGAAGTGGCTGGTGATATGGGACTAGAGTTCAGGAGAATGATTAGGGCTAGATAAACAGATAAGAATCACCTGCTTAGAGATGAAAGATGAACTCATAGAATATAAGATCAACACAAAAGGTAGTATTAAAAAAAAAGAGGGGAAGGACAGAGGGCCGGGGGCATTCATTGCTGGTAGGCATGTCCTAGGTAAGGATCAAACACAGAAGGAATAGTCAGACAAGTAAGAAGAGAAATGGAAGAGAACAACATCCCCAAAACATGAAGGTAAGAGTATCCAGGAGGTGAACAGCAACATCAAAGAATACAGAGATCAGGGACAAAAATTAAGAAAACACCATTAGGGGACAGTTAGGTAGCTCAGTGGATAGACATAGGTCAGGAGATGCAAGGTCTTAGGTTCAAATCTGGTATCAAGAACTTCCTAGCTATATGACCTTGGGCAAATTACAAACCCCATTGCCTAGCTCTTACCATCCTTCTGCCTTCAATCCAATACATGGTATTGATTCCAAGGCAGAAGGTAAGGGTTTGGAAAAAAAACACAAAACAAAACATTGATTTAGCAATTGAGAGATCATTAGTAACTTTAGAGAGTTCCTGAGATGAATGACAAAGTTGGAAAATCAAATGCAGAGGGTTAAGAAGGCAGTGAGGAAACATATGCATGCACGCGCGCGCGCACACACACACACACACGGAGTACCTCTGGTGTAAGGATCTGTCAAGCCCTTCTCAGGGCTGCTGATCTACCTTTGATCTCTACTTGTCACCTAACTCCCATCTGTAGCTCCAAGAAGCTGTAGAATGCACAGCTACTACATCCTGGTAAAGTCATATATCATACTGGCAGACAGCACTAAACTAGGCTGAAGGTTACTGGTAGGCTTCAAAGCCCCATCTAGGAGTGAGGAGGATATCTATCCCAAACATATGAAGACATTCCCTAATTGAATGGGCACATGAGAATAATATGTTCCAAAGGCACAAAGTTGGCTGAAGCAAGCACTGCTTAGAGCTTGGTCAGATATCAGAAATGCCAAAGACATTCACTGCATCCTGGGCCATTGCCATTGACTTTTGTTTTGCCATTGGACACTAAGGACTCTGGAAGAGAGAGTAAGTCTAAAGTCTTTGTGAAATTTTGCCTTATTTAAATCCAAATCACAAACAAGTTCAGACATCACCTTGTAATGTCATTGGTCCTTTTCAAAATGAAAGACAAACAACTATACATACATATACACACACATACAAATATATACATGTTTACATACACATGTGCATATATCTACATGTGCATATATCTACATGTATGTATATACATAAACACACAATAGCTAGCAAGGATGTTTGGATCAAGTAAAGATTTTAAAGACAGAGACAAGGGTGAGTTTATAGATAGCATGGAAGGAGACAGGCCAAACTTAAGAGAGTAGGATGATATTGAAGGGCAATAGATGAAAAATGGATGAAAAAAATAGAAGACAAGAGATCAGTGTACACCTAGAAAGTTTATCCTAGCAAAGAAAAGGGACATGTGTTCATGTGAGAGAGGGGAGGAGACAGAGTGATGTGAGAAGAGGAGGAAGAGAAAAGAAGCTCTCAGCAAATGGATTCTTTAAAGGGTCAAAGTATGACTGAAAAATAGGATAGGCCAGTAATGGGCAAATTAGCAATTCGCTAATCACTACGCGCCCCCCCTCCCCCATCCAGATGTAGTGATTAGGGAAATGTTTTAGGCAGTGATGGGCAAACTATGGCCTGGATCTGGCCCCCGGGAATAGTTTGCTCATCACTAGGATAGGCAAATCAATTAGGAAAGTATAAAAGAAGCTTTGCTGCAGTGAGGGACCCAGTTGGCCTGATTTTGTGGAGTTCTCCAGCTCTATTCAACAGCATATGAACAGGAATATAAGGAAGTATATTGAAGTAATCCACACTTTAGCAATGAAAAGGGAGTAAAGGACTTGAGCGTAAAGGATAGGTTGGAATTGAACTGACTCACCAAGGGGTAAAGACAAGGAAGTGGGAGAGAGTGTAGCCTATGCAAGGGGTAAAGGATTTCCCAAACTGGAAGATCTTGTTTGCGACCTAGATATTTCCATGGCATCTCTGTCATCAGAATGTATGCTCCTTGGGCATATAATCAGCACTCAACAAATGCTTGCTGACTGATTTGCTTGGGAAAGAACTAAGGGATAGTAGATTGAAGGTTAAGGTGAGGATGAAAAATAGAGATAGGAAAAGATGAAATGATAAAATATTATCATCAAATAAAGGAATTTCTGAGTTCATGAAAGCAGAAGTGGAACCCTTGTGGGTGATAGCAAGGTCAAGAGTATAATCATCTCTGTTTGTCACTGAGGCAAAGTAGAGAAGTAAGTCTAAGGAGATTTAGGAATTGAAAAACTAGGGTAGATAACAGGAGTATTAGTATATACATTGAAGTCCCCTAGCAGGAAGACAGAGTTGTGAAGGACAGAAAAGTATAGGTCTGGCAGCAAATTCACTGAGGAATGAACAATGCTTTGGGGTCAGTAAATAATAGTCATAAAGATCTGTACTGGGTGATAAATTTGGATGGCCTTAGTACCTAAAATATAAAATATGTGGCTGTCTTGATAAACCCTAAGGACTTTCTAGTTCTCAATGGAGGATCCCATGTGAAATATAACAAAGGTCTTCTTTATAAGAAATTAATTCATCTTTTGTAGAAAGGTGTTTAAATCCTGGCTCTGCCACTTACTACCTGTTTGATATGACAAGTTGTTTAATTTCATATGCTGCATCATCACTTTATATTTTTTCTCCTAATTCTGAATGTATGCCAAAGGTCCTTCTAGTGTCTCTAGCCTCTCTTACTTGATTTTTATCAGTACCCATTGGTTTAGCTGTCATCTCTATGCAGATGACCCCCAGATCTCAATACACAGCTCTAATCTCCTTCCAAAGCTCTACTCCTTCTTAACCAACTGCCTGTCAGACAGATCAAAGTAGCTGTTCTGTGGGCATCTCAAACATACGTCCAAAACAGAAGTTCTATCTTGCCACTAAAACCACTTGTTTTCACTGAAGGTATTACCAACCTTCCATTTGCCTAAGTTTGCAATCTCAGTGTCATCCTTAACTTTACACATGACAAAACAATCTCTTTGCCTTTGCACTGGCTATAAATACAATATGTCTCCTAACCTGAACCTCTTGATCCACTTCATACTCAAGAACCACTTTCTTCATGAAGTTTTTCCTGATCTCTACAGTCACTACTTGGGTGCCTCCCCCCTCAACTTTATATCTATTTGATATATATATCTATGTAGGTTCATAGTGCCTCCCCAGCTAGATTCTAAAGTTTACAGAAGGGCAGGAGTTGTTTCACTTCTCTCTTTTTATCCCCCAGGGTCTAGCATTTAGTGATTGCTTAATAAATGTTTATAAATTGTTTTTCTGGGCCTGGCTCCTTGTATATAAAATGAGGAAGTTCAACTCGATGACTTCTCTGCAAACTCTATGATCCTATGGATTGCAATGAGAAATTTTATACCTAGACAACTTCCTTTGAATTTCTTTTAGATGAAAAGCTCCTGTCACTGAATTCACTATTCTCCATGTCAGTGCCTTATTCTAAGAGGCAGTGGACAAAATATGACATTTCAAAATATTAAATTCTAAGAATATAACCAAAAATGGTTCTTTGTCACTAAAAGGTTGCCAACCTCTAGAACAGATGATCTCAAAGGTCCTCTTTAGATAAAATTTAATGATTCCATGATTAGTGTTGCCACTTTCTGTCCTCCAGGGCTAATGTGGCACCCATCAAAACAGTATAGGCATTCTCCACAACTCTTCCCTAAAGAAATAATCTCTTATGAAGGGGAAGATGATCAGAGAGTTGATAATAGTATGATAATATCCTCCCCAGCCCCCTATATATGAAACATGAAAAACAAATGGTCACCATTCCCCCTCTTGCAATGGATATCCAACTCACTTTTTCACAGAAACATGGGAATAAAGGTAACAAAGGGGAAAGGTTAAATAAAATTGAAGGGTTGCCAAAAACTGAACCAAAATCCCCTCCTTTCCCATTCCTAGTAGATCTTACTTGAAGGAGGAAAAGGGGCATGAAAGTAACAGTAAAAGAACTGAAGAGTATAGAATATCTTTTATCTACTAGACATAAAAAAAACAACACAAAAAATACCATTACATCCTTTTTTAAAACTTCTCCAAGCTTTCTTGACTCCATTCCTAGAACTAGTGGCATTCATTAGCTTTTCGGCACATACTCAATATTTTTTTTTTCTCAGTTGGTATCTCAATATTCTCATGGTCCTTCTATGCCATTTTTCTCCACCCTCCCCCAAATTCTCTTACATTTATGCCAGAAGGACTTAAATGTCCAAAGACCCACTACAATACTATGCAATTGCATGTCTATGTGTGTGTACATCTTAACTTTATGATATTAATTTGCCTCACTATAAAATTGAGGGGTCAACTTCAATTCTGTAATATCCTTGCAAAAACATATGCCTTAAAGTGATACTGTCCTCCTAGAATTCTTTAAGCTAGGCACCTTACAACTGAATTTTGAATCAATGTTTTTTGTCATTAAAATATTTTCAGAAACATGTCTCATGGATATTTTTAATCACAAAATCATACCATTCTTTCTCCATGAAACAACTTTGTATTTTTAAACATCTTCAGGATATAAGATTAAAAAAATTAGTCATTACTATGTGACTTATTTTAAGAATAATTTGAGTTTATGATTTAATACTACAATCTTTTGTCAGGAGGGTGGATTTAAGACTACATATAATGTATACTTTTCTAAACAAACAAAAAAACCTAATCAAATATCACCAAGATTTTCTGGAAAAATTTTTTCTTTATATTTTGAACATTGTACTTGACTACAGGGAATTATTTGAATGAACTTTTAGGCATGTCTAAGTATATAAACACACTAATGGAACCATGATACAATAAAAAGATTTTTCAGAACCACCAGAGGAAGGAAGGAAGCTTGGCTTAGGTTGAAGTTTCCTCCTCTGACTTTTATCATCAGTATTCTACAAATACCACACTGAATATGTAATATGTAAAGTACTGAATCAATGAATGAGCACATCCTATCTCTGTTCCAATGCATTACAACATCACTTTTAATTTTTCTCCTTTGTTATGGGTTTGATATTAGTAGTTTCCTAGAGCTCAGGTCTAGGGTTACTTATCTCTAACCTGAACTCTTTCTTCAAACTGTTGCTTTAATCAAGGCCTTTATGTTTAAAGGAAAGAACTCTGTCTTCCAGCTCCAGACTCCAGATCTTAATGACTGTCTGACAATGCTTCAACAAGAGAGAGACCATGGGGGTGGGGCAAGTACTAATGTGTTGTCAAGCCACTGCAACACAGCTGTAGTAGAGGCAAGGAAAGCAAAGCAGAATGACAACTGGTTTCCAGAATACAAAAGACACAGCTGGGGTTTTCTCTCTACTTTGGCAGGAACTGAAAATTACACTCATCCCACATCTGAGACACAATACACACGGCCATGGAATGAAACCAAAAGTCGTGGCTCAATTGAGCAACACAGGCAAAGAGTTATGGTCTAATGTCATGTAAATAAATGGTCAAACCTAAAAATGAATGTTTTCAATGATTTAAAAGAAGTCAGCTTTCATCTTCAGGATAAAGGATGGATCAAATTTTTTATTTCGAACTCTACTAAGATATAAGACATTACAGTTTTAAATGTACTTCTAGCAGTTTCCTTTTTACCTTGTTTGAATTATAACCATTTTAGCTGCTACTACATAAGAAATTCTGAAACCTTTTACAGTAGGAAGACAAGCAACCACAACTTAATAATAGAAATTAATCTTCTTTACCAATCTGCCTAGGGCCACCCTTCCCCCAGCACTACAGAATCACAGACTCTGAAGGAAGCTTAGGAACCATTTCTAGTATTTTCCAATCAATATGCTTAGAGGCTAAAATCATGCATGAAAAACCAAGGCAATGTTGTAGGTGGGCAGACATGTATACATACTTGAGAATGTAGTAAAAATTTCCAAGACTGCTCCTGGGTCAATCATCTGAAAAATGTTCTTCCCATATTTGAGGACATAGTTCTTTTTTTTTTTTTTTTACTAATACCTTTTAAAATGTATATTGATAGTAAAGATGTACACTAAGAAAGCATTCACTCTAGACTGCAATTTCCTTTTTAAAAAAGGCATTTATTCCCTTTTGAATTACTTTATGAAGCACTCTGTATACTAACCTAAATATGAAGACATTTAATAAATACTAGATAAGGATAATTTATGTTTGTCATATTGCAGCCATTTAAACATAATGAAAACTTTGTAATCTTTTCTTATAACTACTCCAAGGGAGTAAGAATCCTATTAAAAAGCCTCCAAGGTTGATTCTATATCTAGAAGACTTCAATATTATACAAACCTAAGAGATTTCTATAGTCATCAAAACTAACAAATATTAATGTGTTTTCTCTAAACTTCAGAAATTCTACCTCTTCCACTGGCTAATATGCTAAAATGGAATAAAATTCCATTTAAAGGGGACACTGAAAATGTAATTATTTCTAAGTAAATAGGTCTTTAACCTATAGTCATAAAGAACAGGAAAGAGTTCAATAGAATATCCCTAAAATAGAAAACTGTAAAATCTCAGAGCTTGCTGGAAGTGCTAAGCCTTTTATATAATTCTAGGGACTGAGTTATTTCATGGTTTAAATTAATAATTCCTAAAAGAATGAAATCCTGGCCAGAGAGCAAGTATGGTGAGCTTCACATGTAAAATAGGAGAAAGAGAATGCTTGTGTATGTTTATCTGTTCAGTCCTAAGGATGAGGGTATCTTCTTTCCAACTCAATCAACCCACTCCTCATTATTGAAAATAAATCTACCACCACGAAATAATGTTTAACATATACTTCAATAATCTGAAATCTGGTAATATGGGATTGATAGGTGTTATTTCAAGATATTTCAATTTAATGTTACTTTAGACATTATTGACCCATGAAAATTAATCATATGAAAGTTACATTTTATTTTACTGAAGGTTCAAGAATCCAACATTCTGTGACATTTCAGAAACAATTGTAATATATCTTTTCAATTACAAATTAAATGTTATGAGTTCCCAAAGATTGTGAAAAAGAAAGCAAAAATTTTGGGTTCTGTTTAACAATAATAACAAAAACAAACTCAACACTACTCCACCCTCATGATGTGTCACGAAATTGGATGTATTTCAAAAATGACCACTCTTGGTTCTGGTCCAAGTTTTAGGCCAAGTCAATTGTGCATGATGTGTTTGCCAGAGATAACTGCTTAAAACATTCCTTTTAGAATATGCTTGCCTCTGTCATATCTGCTTGTTACTATTTCATCAAGCTTTCAGCCATTTAACCAATTCCCAGTTATCTATGTTTGCCTTGATAGCATGTCATACTTCTCTTGAATTTTGCTAATTAAAATATTTGAAAATAAGTCATTCCATTAGTTCACAAACATTTATGAAGTTTACCTATGTTACTTACTACATGTCAGGCACTATGCCACATTGGAGAGATATAAGGAAAGGCAAACACATAGCCCCTACTTTCAAAGAATTGATATTCCAATGGGAAAATATAAATAATTATGTAGATACAAGATAGATATAGATGTAGATATACACACACAAACACAAGAAGATGAAAGCAAGTCTGAGAGGAAAAGTATTTGCTTGGGGGGGGGTAGGGAATGGAAAATGAGGAAGAGAAACAGGAAAATGAGAGGGAGGGGAAAGAAGAGGAGGAGGAAGAGGAATGAGAAGACCTCCTGAAGTAAATCAGATTTTCACTAAGTTCTGAAAAAAGAACAATATATGACTATTTCTATACTTTAAGCATATGACTAAACAAATACCAAAGACAACCCTCATGGACAGGGTGAAATACATGAGTGAAAATAATTAACAATATTAATTAAGGTGGAAAGAACAGAATAGGGTAAAAATAAAAAATTCAAGCTGGGATTTTTTGGTTCAGAAGAAACTTTGTTTTTTTAAACTTTTGTTAAACAAAAACCTGCAAACAAACAAAGTACAGCATAGAAAAAGAATGGAATATTATTGCACATAAGAAATGACAAAGAATCTGTGGAAATATGGGAAGACATATGAAAGTGAGGGTGGCAAGGTGGTACAATAGATAGAGTGATGGGCCTGAAATCAGGAAGACTCATCTTCCTGTGTTCAAATCTGGCCTCAGACATTTGCTAGATATATGACCCTGGGAAAGTCATTTAACCTTCTTGGCCTCAGTTTCTTCATCTGTAAAATAAGTTGGAGAAGGAAATGGCAAATCACTCCAGTATCTTTGCCAAGAAAACCTCAAATGGGTCACAAAGAGTTGAATATGAGACAGCTTAATAATAAAAAATAAAAAATATTAAGTGATGCAAAGTAAGTATAGCTGATTTAAACAGTAACAATAAACACACTGATAACTATATAGACAATAATCTCAAGAACAAATCTGTATTGTGCAAATATTTATAATATATAGACATATATATAGCAAATATATAGTTACACACGTATATATATATATACATATATATATATATTGTCAAAAGAGATTATCAAAAATCCCTAAAATGCCATATTAAACATGAGCTATTATTAGCTACACAGAAAAGAGGACCAAAAGCTATCACAAATGTTAAACTCAAAGTATACATCTTTTGGGGTAGGGTTAAGAATACAAAAATAAGAAGTTTACCAACAAAAAGAAGCCCTTTATTACTTAAAACAGTTTCTTACGACAAAGTAGGGCACTTTAATACTATCTCATTAGGAAATTAAATAAAATAAAAAATGGACAAAAAATTTAACAATTTCAATTTCTAATTTTTGATCAACTATTATGTAATAAATCATTGTGAGAAATGTCATTATCAAACATAGAAAAAAGTAGCAAGGTGTCCTGGAAAATTTCCAGTAATGGAAACTGGTTCTGACATTTATTAGCCATGTGATAAAAAGTAAACTACTTAACCTCTAGGTTTCAATTTCCAAATCTGTGAAATAAATACTCAAATTAGATTTGTGTTCTCACTGATTTCAGTTTTCTCCAACAATGCATATCTCAAATTGTCCATTACTGTCCATGTCCTATAAATTCATTACAGAGGCACCATCTGATATGCTATAGACTTTTATTTTTTTCTCCTGACATCATGAGAAGCACTCTGGGTAACCATTCATAGCTGTGTCATAGTAGACAGAGCACTGGACCTGGAGTCAGGAAGACCCAACTGCAAATCTAGCATTAGGCCAGCCTATGGTGACGCTGGGAAAGTTGCTTTAGGTGTGTTGGTTTTTTAATAACCCTTACCTTCTGTCTTAGAATCAATATTGTGCACTGGTTCTAAGGCAGAAAAGCAATAAGGGCTATGCAATGGGGGTTAAGTGACTTGCCCAGGGTCACACAGCTAGGTCTGAGGTCAGATTTCAACCCAGAACTTCTTGTCTCTGGTTCTCAATCCACTGAGCTGCTCCCAAACTAGCGTTTTTTTGAAGGTAAAATAATATACTTATAAAGTATTTTGCAAACTTTAAAGCACTATATAAATATTATTATTAATTATTCCTTACCTTCTAGTATGTACACAAACACACACACACACACACATTTACTTGATTACATATTTTACTCCTGTTCTTTTTCAAAGTTCCTCATTGGTTATATATTGCAGCCTACTCACACCTACAATGACCATCACCATGGTCTCTGTCATACTCATTTTTTTTAACATTTATTAATATTCATTTTTAACATGGTTACATGATTCATGCTCCTCCTTTCCCCTTCACCCCCCCCCCGCACTCCCCCCACCCATGGCCAATGCGCATTTCCACTAGTTTTGTCATGTGTCCTTGATCAAGACCAATTTCCAAATTGTTGATAGTTGCATTGGTGTGGTAGTTTCGAGTCCACACCCCCA
The DNA here is from genome assembly GCF_016433145.1 of Gracilinanus agilis. Lineage (NCBI taxonomy): Eukaryota > Metazoa > Chordata > Mammalia > Didelphimorphia > Didelphidae > Gracilinanus > Gracilinanus agilis. The sequence continues at coordinate 82,445,887 of NC_058131.1, forward strand.
ATCACGTCCACCCCGACCCATGTGTTCAAGCAGTTGTTTCTCTTATATGTTTCCTCTCCTGCAGTCCTTCCTCTGAATGTGGGTAGCATCTTTACCATAAATCCCTCAGAATTGTCCTGGGTCATTGTATTGCTGCTGGTACAGAGGTCCATTACATTCGATTTTACCACAGAATGTCAGTCTCTGTGTATAGAGTTCTTCTGGCTCTGCTCCTTTCGCTCTGCATCAGTTCCCGGAGGTCTCTCCAGTTCGCCTGGAACTTCTCCAGTTTATTATTCCTTTTAGCACAATAGTATTCCATCACCCGCATATACCACAGTTTGTTCAGCCATTCCCCAATTGAAGGACATACCCTCCTTTTCCAATTTGTTGCCACCACAAAAAGCGCAGCTATGAATATTTTCGTACAAGTCTGTTTATCTATGATCTATTTGGGGTACAAACCCAGCAATGGTATGGCTGGATCAAAGGGCAGGTATTCTTTTATAGCCCTTTGAGCATGATTCCAAATTGCCAGCCAGAATGGCTGGATCAGTTCACAGCTCCACCAGCAATGCATTAATGTCCCAATTTTGCCACATCCCCTCCAGCATTCATTACTCTCCCCTTCTTTCATTTTAGCCAATCTGCTAGGTGTGAGGTGATACCTCAGAGTTGTTTTGATTTGCATTTCTCTAATTATTAGAGATTTGGAACACTTTCTCATGTGCTTATTGATACTTTTGATTTCTTTACCTGAAAATTGCCTATTCATGTCTCTTGCCCATTTATCAATTGGGGAATGGCTTGGTGTTTTATACAATTGCTTTAACTCCTTGTATATTTGAGTGATTAGACCCCTGTCAGAGTTTTTCGTTATAAAGATTTTTTCCCAATTTGCTGTTTCCCTTCTGATTTTGACTACATTGTTTTTGTTTGTACAGAAACTTTTTAG